>NW_020955132.1:0-3075 GCF_900497805.2 Vombatus ursinus | reverse complement strand
TTGTTCTTGCTTCTAAGTCCATCTTTTTTTCTTAGAAATCTGTGCTTGAGGCTGGTCTCCATCTGGTCTCCATCTAGTTCAAGATCTCTGCCTCTTTCAATACTGCAATGGCCTGGGCAACACCTGAGACGTTTCTTAGAGATTTCAGGATTCTGAGGAGGGATGGTATATGAACCTTACAACAGAACCATAAGCCTATAGGGTGGAGATCTGTTGCAGTGATCCAGAAGTTCCTTTTTTGCAAATATGCCAGGAATTACACATTACAATTAGATCTCTCCCATTCACAGAAGTCCATCTAAAGAAGTGTGCTTATTTCAAGAATGGATCATTTCCTCAGTATGTGACTGCTCTCCTAGATCAGAATTATCTTTAGAATCTCTGGACCATTAAATGGTAGAAAATCCCTTTTTCCCCCTTTTCAGGAGGGTACAACTTTTAGAATGTAAAAGTCCTTTGGAGCCAATTAGGGAGGGTTGGGGTGGAGCATGGTGGATAAGGCCCTACTGAATGAAAAAAAAAAGTGGGTCTGGAAAACAATAGATTCCCTGTATCTTCCACTTTCTAGTTTGAGAATAGAAAATGCAACTCAGTCCATTTGCTGTATTGACTCTTCTCATAGGGCAAAGTTCCCCAAAATCTCTAAAACAAGTTACTCCTACTAATGGCACTCAGTTCAGAATTAATCAAGATTGGTTGATTAAGAACAGGCTTTGTGATTTCAGCTGGCTAGAGAAAGCCCAGGTGAGAAAACTCCCTCCATCAATGCAGGTCTGCACTTGGTCTACAATACAGAATCTTGGAGAGTTGCAGAGAGCAGTGAGAAGGCAAGGTGACTTGTCCAGGGTCACTTTGTCAGTATGTGTCAGAGGTAAGACTTGAGCCCAAGATGTCCAGATTCCAATGACTGCTCTCTATCCACTCTGTCACCGTAGCTCTGAATAGATGGAAACAATGAATTTTGAAGGGTCACTTATACTCAGAGAACCACAGAATTTTAGAAGTGGCAGAATCTAAGGAGGTCAAGTCTGAAGGTCAGAGCTGGCAGGGCACTTAGTAAGTACAATGTTAGAGTTGAACAAAGAGCCCCTAAACCAGCTGGAAGCCAGCCTTCCTGGGCCCTCTGAACTACAGATGAGGAGTCTGGAGCCTTGGGGAGGTCAGGCAACTTGTACAAAGTCAGAGTAAACCTCTCTTTGCTCTCAGCCCTAAGTCAGTTAAGATGTGTTATGGGAACTCAGGTGCCTGGACCCCCATGTCTTTGCTCTTTTCTTTATTTCCTACTACTTTGCCCAAAGAATGTTGAAGCCACTAAAAGAAGGGCATCTCTGCCATTGGCACCAATGTTTGTGATTTTCTCAGACCCATCTCCAAAAGTCCTGATTCTGAAGCACAAGGGCAGCACCTGGTATATCCTGCAAAGAAGAAGGACTGCATTTGGAGTCAGAGCTTCAATGTCATGTACTGAGAGCAGGAAGGGACCTTGTACAACCTCATTTGTCAGACTAGGAAACTCTGGCCTAGAGAAAGAGCCCTACTGAGGCAGGGATTCTGCAGTTTTGGGGTGACTGAATCTTGGGTGGGGTGGGTTCTGGGTCACTGGGGAGCAGTCCACTCCCAGGTCAGTCTGGACACTGTAATCTCTGAGCTTCAAGGCACATGGGCCTCTTTGGACCTGCTCTTTCCTCACCTGTGGCCTTGTCTTGGTCTCAGCGGTTGTACCTAGGGCCAGATTGCCCTGGTTTTGCTGCTGGTCACCATCTCCCCACAATTGCTCCTCCAGCCTCAGGGTAACTGGCCTTTGGTGACCGTACTCATAGTCAGACTGCACCTTATTGCTGCCATACCTCTCCTAGCCTAGTGATTTTTGCCCCTCACACCACCTCCAGGTCCTCAATGTATTTACACAAGTTACTGTCCTAAAATAACTGGGCTGGCCTAGAGAGGTTAGTGCCTAATAAGTTACAATAATAGTGAAAGTATCTAGAGGCAGCATAGCAGAGTGTATAGACAGAGTCCTAGGCCTAGATACTTACAGACCTGGGTTCAAATCCCAACTCAGATGCTTGTTTATTGTGTGACCCTGGGTAAGATACTTACTTTTCTGGACCTTGGTTTCCTCATCTGGAAAATAAGAGCATTGGACTGGAAGGCTTCTGCAATCTCTTCTAGTTCTAATGCCAGGCCTCTATGACCGCAGTTTCCATCTTGGCTCTGCTCCCTACCAAGTCCATCCTTTCTCCCAACATCCCTGTTCCTCTTGATGGCGTCCCGAGCCTCCCCATCATTCAGGCTCAGAATCCCAAGACATCCTTGACTTTTCCCATTCCCTCATGTCTTGTGTCCAATTAGTCATTGAACCCTGTTAGTTCTATGTCTAGATTCCCTTGTCTCTATCCTCGTCTTTCCACTCACACAGTCACCCCACTGCTGCAGTGTAGGCCCGCATTACCTCTGGCCTGGGTGATTGTCACAGCCTGCTAATGGTTCCCTTTGCTTCTAGCACCTGCATCTTTAATCTGTCCCCTACCCAGCTGCCAGAACAACCTGCCTAAGGCCCCGGTCCCACAGTGTCACTTGCCTGCTCCATATCCATTGACTCCCTCTTGCCTCAGGCTGGTATGTGCCACAAGCCTGGAATTGAAGGCTGTGCTTCCAAACTACCTTTCTGGACACATTTCACAGGAATCCCCTTCACTCACTCTACACCCCAGCCAAACCGCTCTGTTGGCTGCCCCCCAAACTGACCGTCCCATCTCCCTGCTCCATGTAGATACACAAGCCTCTGACGCCTGAAATGAAATGCTTTCTCGTATCATCCTTCAGAGTCCTTATGTCTCTGCTATTCATAGCTCAGGCAACACCTCTGTGAATCTGACCCTAACATCCCAGGCTGAAAGTCATTTCTACCTCCTTGTATGTTTCTAGACTCCTTTATCTGTATCTCTCATTGGCTTTTCCTTACTCACTTCCTTCCATTACTAATCTGTGTCCGGCAGATAGTAGGTGCTTAATAAATATTTATGACTGACTGATACATCTGATCCTCATCTGAACAATGGCAGAATGCAAACT
>NW_020955131.1:0-3290 GCF_900497805.2 Vombatus ursinus | reverse complement strand
TTAAGCAAAGATCTGCCCACTTCACTCAACACACAAAAAAATCCAATGGCTGACTATTGCTTCTAAGGGTTTAGATTCTCTCTTCATTGGTAGAGATGAGTGCCCCAAGCCTTCATGAAGAACAGGGAAGAGCTGGTGAGAGCAGGAGAGAAGAGAGCTCTTCAGTTTGCTTTCAATCTTCTCACTTTCCTGACAGTCTTTGAGTCTCTTTAGTATCTTCAGGTTTGGGGCATTACAGTCATTTTGGACATTTCTAGCCTCCAGTTTCAAGAGAGAAAATGGATGAGGCCAGTCTCACTTCAGGTTGCTGAAGGAAAATGCTCCACGAAGAAGTTGACACTCATGTCAAAAAAAAAAAAAAGAAAGAGAGTGGGTAGTCTACATAATTTCTCTATCTCCCCCCCTGTTACACTAGAAATTTCAGGGAACCTCTCCTTGGATGAGATTTAGGACTTTCTCTCTTGATTGAGCTGAGTTACCTTGCTTCCAATGAGTTCCTTCACTACGGATTGTTTGGCATATATTCTCATATGTATACTTTCTCTGATTTCTGTTTTGCTATGGATTTGGATAAATGGATATCTTTGACTACCTACTATGTATGTTTATTGCAGAAATGGTATTTCATGGGAAGGGGGTCAAGTATTAGCTATAAAGCTTGTCTGATTAATTAATAGCAATCAAAAGTCATGGTGGGGGAGGGGAGGGTGAGCTAGAATTTGGAACTTGAAACTTTTTTTAAAAATGTTTAAAATTCTTTTAAGATATAATGGGGAAAATAAAATATTATTTTTTAAAAAAAGAAGTTAGCATGAACCTAAAAAAACATATCCCCTAGACTAATAATATTTAAGGGAGCAGATAGATATACTTCTAACCTGGTACCTCCTCTCTCTGAGGAGAGCAAAGTGACCAAGCTTCAGTCCCCAAAATCCTGCCTCCATTCCTGGCAGGAATTAAACTATCCTTTGGAGAAAGGTAGGAGGAGAAGAGACCAGAGATGTCTATTCTGCCTCCCTTTGAGTAACTCAGTGACACCTCCATGCTACATATTGGGGGGAGGGGTGACATCTCTTGTTATTTAATGTGCTGTGAAAGGCCACTTGGGAGAATCAGATAAGATTTCTTAGAGGAAGTAACATTTGAATTAGGCTCTGAAGAATAACAAGAGACTGACCAATGAACTTCACATAGTCTCTGGGGTACTTAGGCACTAAGTAGGCACTTCATAAATATTTATTTCTTTCCTTCCTTATGAGCATATGCTGATGCAAGGCTCACTTGGATTTGGGTCATTCCATTTGGAATGCCCCCAGTTCAGGTTATGCTGCCAATCAGAAAGAGACCTCTTCATCACCTGGTAAGCAGACTGTAACCAGTTATAGAATGTCTACACCTGCTCCAAATCCACATGGGGATTACATCAGCTGAGCAGTTTTACACATGCTTATAAGGACTGAGCTCATTGGCTGGTTCTCCCTTTCAGAAAAAAAAAAAGCTTTTGGTTTTGGTTTTGTTTTGGGGGAGGCAGCAGCAGTCAAGGCAAAGGCATGCTTGTGTAAAAGTGTGGGGGAAGGCTAATCCAATTCTTTCCATCATGTCCAGAAGTGTAATCAATGTACCCTTCTGGGTTGTAAGAGAGCAAATCTACTTCTGCTTAGATTTTCTCCCCAGTCTGGCTTATGTCTGTGAGGGGGAGAATGATTTCCAATGACAGCATGGAAGGATTGTTGAATTTTTGTTGAGGGTGAATTCATTTAACACTCAGAAATGGCTTTTTTTTGAGGAGATAAAATACTTTGGAAGGAATCATAGCATAGTTCTGTTTATTTTTAACCTGTTTCTCTTTTTCCTGCAAATAATACTTCATAAAAAAATTAAAGAGAAAGCTTTATTTCTTTAAGGATTCAGCTCATTACTACTTTGCATTGACCTGACAGTTCTTGGCTATGGAGTTCTGGCACTTATCATAGATGCTTGCCCATGTTACAAAAGCTGTGAAATGGAAGCCATGTGTAAGCTAAGCAGTGAAAGGAGGGCCAGGCCCATCCATCTGAAGACAGACAACCTCTTAAGGAATAAAATAACTTTAATATTTTTGAATAGTTCATTCTTAACATGAAAGACTCAATAGTATGACCTGTTTTCAAAAAAAATGTGCCTTAAGGTACATACTAGCTGTGTGCTCAGAGCCAAATCATTTCATTTCTTTGTTTTATCATCTATGAAATGGGGATAAGAAAAGCTTTTTATACATACTTCGTGGCACCATTATAAAGAAAGTTCTTTGCAAACATTAAATGCTGTATAATGTGTGTCACATAAGAGAGCTCATTCCAGGGACTCCTTGAGTTATCTTAAAGGTATGCTTGGTTGCTTAATCATCTCCAAGAGCCTACAAAGGATGAAGGAAAAGAAAAACTTCAAATCTTAGAGTAGAACCAGGTGTCTTACTGTTGATTGCATGTGTATATTTATACTTTAATCAGCTCTCTTTAATGTTTCTCCTCAAAACTTTCTTGCTTCTAGGAGCAAACAATGAAATTCACCGTTTTGTCCAATGGAAGGAGCACTAAAACTTCTCCCTTCCATATTTAATAGAAATTCACAGGACATCTGAAAATCCAAGGACAAGACAAACAGTTTAAGAAGGATCACAATTTGAAACTTAAAATATTCATCAACTATTAATCAACATGCATTTATCAGCACCTACTATGAGCCAGGCTCTGTGCCAGGCTTGGGGATATAAGTACAAAGAATGATACTATTTTTACTCTCAAGGAGTTCATGTTCTAATGTGAAGACAACAAGTGTATATACACATGCACACACACATACATATATACATACACACACATATATATATACAGAATACATTTGAACAGAATAAATACAATAGTTAAATATAAAGTAGTTAGGGAGGACATTTACAGTTAAGGGCATTAGGAAAGCCTTCAAAAATAATGTGATGCTTTTGATGCATTGTGAAGGAAAAGATTGATTCCATAAGGCAAAGATGAGTAGGGAGTGTATCACAGGCATGAGGGACAACTAATGTAAGGCCAGAAAGACAGGAGATGGAATGTTGTGTATGAGAAATGGAAAGAAGGACAGCTTGGTTAGACAGCATGGTAAGGGAGAGAGAATGATGTACAATGTGATTGAAAAGATAAGGTGTCAAAGTACTTCAAAAGCAAATCAGAGAAATTTATATTTCACCCTTAGGAGCAATAGTCAGCCATTGGATTTTTTTGTGTGTTGAGTGAAGTGGGCAGATCTTTGCTTAA
>NW_020955130.1:2838-44801 GCF_900497805.2 Vombatus ursinus | reverse complement strand
AGGGAGGAATTTGTTTGTTATGAGACCTCTGTAAGAAGGTGATCTACATCTGTGGAGGAACAACCACACTGACAAATTTACACCTCTTGGATGTATTGGTGTGTGCATAAATCAGCTTATCACTCTTTGCAAAATTTTTCAGATACCTTATTTCCTACCAAAGTAAATGACCTAATTCCTTAGCTTGGTATCCAAGGCCCTCCACAAGCTCAAAATGTCAAAGTTGGAAAGAACCTCAGAGTCCATTTTCCCCAGCCTCTTTCTGAACAAGAAACTCCTCTTCGATATCCCCAACAAGTGGTTATCCAACCTTCACTTGAAGACCTTCAATGAAGGGAAACACTTTATCTCCTTAGACAAGCATCCCTCTTTGGCATATTTCCAACTGTTAGGAAGTTGTTTTTTATTATTATTATTATTATTATTATTATTATTATTATTATTATATCAATCCAAAATGGTTCTTTCTACAGCTTCCATGCATTTCTTCTAATTGTCCTGTGGAGCCAATAGAACAAGCTGATGAGGTCACCACGTGAGAACAGTACAGATAAAGAAAAAAAATGAGGGCCCACCACAGAACCTCGGTGTAACCCACAGTTAGGGGATATGATACAGATGATGATGTAACAAAGGAAAATGAGAAGTGGTCAGAAAGATAGAAGGCAAATAAGGAGAATCCTGTATCATGAAAACCCAGCAAAGAGATAGTTTGATTGCAAAGGGGAGTAGAATATTGGGCAAAAATTAGAGGTTATGGCAGGATCTAGTCAAGATTTTTTAAAGATGGTGAGACCTAGACATGTTTGTAGGCAGCAAAGAGGAAACCAGTAAGTAGGGAAAGATTAAAGACGAGAGTGATAGGGGATGAGTGAGAAGGAAATATGCTGAGAAGATGAGAGGGAGGGCAAGGTTGGAATTAAAGGCACCTGTGGAGCAGATGGCTTTATTGAAGAGAAAAGTCATCAGAGACTGAAATAAAGGGGGAAAGAATGGAAGATGATGTCAAGGGGTATGAGGCAAGGTCCTCAATTAAGATCATGGGGGAAGGGGAAAATGTGATTAGTTAGAACAGAGAAGAAAAGGTCTGGAATAACCTTAGTGAGAAATGGGAAAAGGAATAAATTAGGTAGGACTGAAAAAAATTGTTGCATAGTTAAGGTTTTCAGTCATATCTGACTCTTTATGAACCCATTTGGGGTTTTCTTGGCAACGATATTGGAATGATTTTGACATTTCCTTCTCTAGCTCATTGCACAGATGAGAAACTGAAACAAAGAGGTTAAACTCAGATAACATAAATTTGCAATGACCCAGTCAACTAAGTAGTACTGTATTACTTCCTTCAGACCTGTATGCAGCAAGTATGAGCAGAGAAGGAGGAGGATGGAAGTAAAAGAAAATTGGGTTCAGTAAGGCATAAGTAGCAACATAATTTTCTATATGAATGTTGGAGGTCACAGGTTTTGTTGCTGACTCATTTCTTGCCTTTTGCTTCCTGTGAATTTGTGGAAGTCTCTATTATTCTTCTTCCTGAATTGTAGCTAATTTCTGTGCTTATGTATGATATGATAGATATATAAATGATTTTATTCTTCCTTTTCTATTAGAAGTCCTTTTGATTAAATTTGTAAGACTATAAGCAGATGAATTCTTTCTACCCCTTATTAGGTGAATAATATCTCTGGCCAAGAGTCCATCATTCCTATATTTCAAGCAAGAAATCCAAATCCTATTCTCAGGCACCAATCTTCTCATTTAGCTGTTCACTTCCTATTAATTGTCTCTCTTATACAGTCCTTATCTTCCCCCAGCAGCAGTGATGAAAGCATCATTTAAGGTCTTAAGAGCTTTCATTTTCTTATCTAATACCTCATAATCCTTAACCTCACCATCTATGAGACCAAAGCAAGTAAGTTAATCTCCTTAATTTGTTCTCAAAACGTTACATGAGGTCCCTCCCAACTCTATTTCTCGAACTTATGATCCTATGACCTAGTGCCTTCTGTGTTCTTTCTGACAGTATTATTTGTACCTGCATGATTCAAGAGAAGTGGGCTTGACAAGTTTTAGGAGATCCCTGGATTTTGAGAAGACAGAAGATATCTATTGCTAGATTCATACACAAGGCCTTTTCATCTTGATAGTACCTGTCAGCACATCTAACCCGATAGTACCTTACATTAATCTGGCATCAGCTTCAAGGACCTAGAATCACCCCTACATCATAATGAGGCATCAGAGTAGGAATTTTGCTAAGATGTTTAATAAATTTTTGTTGAGTGGTTACTGAATTTAACTGACAAGGTGGAGCAGAGTAAGGAAATCAGGCTGGTGGTGAGATTCACAACCATGATAGTTGATGATTCAGTAGGCTGAAGACCAATGATGGAGAAAAGGGAGAGATATGGGTTGCTATTCTAGATATCCTTGTTGAGAAATCTAACAGAACATATGATCAAATATGGTGGTCAATCCTCACATAGGGTCATTTCCCAAAGTAACAGCACCAAGATATGGGGTAGCAGTAGAAAAAGCAACCACTGGGTTGGTCAGGTTCACTGCTTAGGAAATAGCTATAATTCATGGCCATTTGGAAAGTGCGGAGTCATTGTGCAGAGGAGAGATTTATGGAGGGAGAAGAATGCATGCTGTAAGGAGTTATTGTATTGGCCACAACCAACAAGATTTTTGTTTTTTTGAAAAAGTAAATTATCCAGACCCCAGTAAATAACTGTGAAGTAGAAAGCATATGGCTGAATTATTTGGATTCCCTGACATGAACTGTCTTTTGCAGTAGGCAGACATGTGGGACGGTGGGTTGTGTCTGCTTTGACCTTCTCCCTAGGTAACTGTGGTGCTATGACTATTCTTGGTACCTCACTAATAGCTGTGTGTTCAGTGTTTGGGGACTGATAAGGACTTTCTGATTCACATGAGGTCATTATTTCTGATAACAGCTATTTGAGATTCTGCTCCAACAACCTCGAGATATATTTGAAAGCTCTAGATGTGATACCACAAAAGAAACAGGGCAAGTAAGTAAGAAGTTAGAGAAATTGGCTGTATTACCAGGACAAATGGTATTTCTACTGCCTATTATTGGTTTCTAACCATCTAAGCTCTAAGAAGGATCTAAGCTTTAGACAGGCTTTTGATAGGAATGAGTATCTTAGAGGATGAAAATTATAGAATGTTAGAGGTGGAAGAGATTTTCAGATCATCTAGTCTCAACCTTGCACTTCCTCACATGAGGAAACTGAGACACATAGAGATTAAAATATTTGTAAGAGGGCACACAGCTAATTGGTGACCAAACTGGGAATAAACCTCAGGTATTCCCACTCAACTTAGTTCAATTCAACAAATATGGATTTAGTACCTACTATGTGCAAGACAGTATTCTAGGTGCTGGGAATATAAAGACAAAAAAAAAATGCCATGGAATCACAGAGTTTACCTTCTATAAAGGAATTTAAACAAATAAGGAAATGGAAGGTAAGTTAAGGAGGAGGAGAACAAAAGACAAGATTTCACTGTCTCCTCTGAAATAGACTCTGAGGTTGCAAACCTGAGTAACACCCACTCCGTATACGTAGGGGTAGGAAAATGAGTAAGTCTGAATGATGAATGTAATTACCATACTGTACCTTCAAACCCACAGGCCAATGAATAAGGTAAAGGTCCAAGTAGTCCAACTGTAGATCCTTCAGGCTATTTTGGCAAGCACGTTTTACAAGGTCCTTCTCATGGAAGGTATTCCAGAGCTATAGAAAGGGAATAATAAATGTACCACCATTACACAACCAAACTAAGTATTATCAGATTATGGGCTCTCCTAGTCAAAGGTGAGGTCCATAATCCAAAGAGATTTAAGCAGGTTAATAACCAAACAGGAGAGAAAGATAAAATTAATACTCAAAATCCAATATAGTGATGTCAAGGTTAAAGGTATGATTTTCCAATTAGTATCAATCAATTTGATATAATTCTATAGAGGCAGTGATTATAAGTTTTGTATATTTGGCTTCAGAATGGTGAGCTGAAGATTGTAAGTTCACTTGCTTAATCATAGGAAGTTAACTAGAGGCTCTCCACCTTTGTTTTTCTTTGTCATGGTGACTAAGTCCAGTATGGCAGAGGTGACCTAAGTACATAGAAAGTCCCTCAAATTATTTTTGTACCTCTAGACCATTCTCTCTTGTCCAACACAAGCAGGTGACCATCTTGTAACTGCTTAGTCACTGGAGATGCCCCATGCTTCACCCAACCTGTGACCCCCAACCCCGCTAATATGTCATTTTTGGACCATGTTATGACCACCTAGTCATTGGAGATATTCTTTGCTTTGCCAGCTTGTGACCCTGTTTGCTTATTTGAGCCTATGCATCATATGTCAACCAATGGAATTATTCTGTATTTGTTACAGCTGTTCTTGAATGTCTAGATATCTAACCCTATAAAAATGGGGCCCTGCATGGAGGGGGTATCTCAGATCATGAGGAAGATCTGAGGCCCACTTCATTAGAGGGGACCATGGACCCTTTAATAAAGTGCTATTAGCTCAATCTCTCCCTCAGTCTCTTAGACAGGTTGGACAATGTTAATGCCCACAAGGACGAAAGAGGTATATCTGACCTATATTCATACAAAAGAGTTTTTAAAAATGGGCATATGAAACAAGTCTAATTTTACAAAGGGGAACATCTCCAATTTAACTTGCTCAATATAGTGATTCAGTCAATCAAACACAATTTTATTGGATGTCTACTGTGTACCACCTACCATGAGGGGCCAGGTTCAAAGGAAAAATGAAATTGTTCATACCCACGAGAAACTTAGATTTTTTCAGAGGAAGTCAATATGAATATATAGAGATATGCAATCTATCTGTCTATCTATCTATCTATATATATATGCACATACACATACTTTTATATACACATACATCTATATATAGGCACACACAGATGTGTTCATATATGAAATAGATTTATATGAATTTTTATAATATATGCATGTGTATATGTGTATATGAAATAGATGCTAGACTGTTTGGGGAAGGAGGCCCTAGCAGCTGAGGGAATCAGGAAAGATTTCACGTAGAAGATAGCTCTTGAGTTGAGTCTTAAAGGAAACTAGGGTTTCCAAGAGTCTAAGATGAGGAAGGAGTGCATTCCAGGCATGGGGGACAGCCATGCAAAAGCAAGAAGATACAAAATGGAGTGGCATGGATGAGGGACAGTGGTGGTGGTGGTGTTGTTTTTGAGTCATTTCCAACTCTTCATGACCCCATTTGGGGCTTTTTTGGCAAAGAAACCACTGGAGTGGTTTGCCATTTCCTCCTCCAGCTCATTTTATAGATAAGGAAACTGAGGTAAGCAGGGTTAAGTGACTTGTCCAGGGTCACACAGCTACTAAATGTCTGAGGTCAGATTTGAACTGAGGGACAGTAAGAAGGTCAATTTGACTGATCACTGAGTGCATAAAGGAGAGTAATGTGTAAAAGATTAAAGGTGGGTTGAGAACAGGTTGTAAAGAGCTTTCAATACTAAACAGAGGAGATAAAGTCACACCTTCTGTAAGAGTCCTTTCTCAGCCCTCCTTCATCTTAGGACTGACCTTCCCTCTGTAACTATTACCATTTTATTGTATGTGTATATACATATATATATATATATATATATAGCTTATTTTTATATAGTTGTTTGTATCATGTCTCCCCTAGGAGAGCTCCTTTTCTCTAGCACTTAACACAGTAACTGGCACTTAGTAGGCAAATAATAAATATTTGTTGACTAACTGATTTTTGATTGATTCTATAGGTGATAGAAGTTTATTGAGTAAGGAAGTGACAAGGTTAGACCTGAACTTTGGGAAAATCATTTGAACTTGCAGTTAAACCTGCTTCTTCTGTTCTTCTGAATAAGCTCGAGCTTTGGCCACCTACCCCCCGCCCCCCCAACGTTTACCGAATGAGAATTGTTTAATGGCAGGTTATGTTAACTGTGGAAGAACAGAATCTGGGAACAATTAACAACATATAATTAGTTCCCTATTCCCTTTCCCACCTTTGAGTGGTGGATTGCTTTTAAAAAGAAGAAGAAATTAAGTGTAAAGTAGTAAACAGTAGTAAAAAGTAAAAGTAAAAAAAAAAAGTAAGAGTGAAGAGTAGTCCCCTAGACAATCCAGTGAAGCAAAGAGTTTACTAAATAACCTAAGATAATAGAAGGTGGACCATGATTAGTCCCTGACAAGGAAGTTGAGGATCATGTGTATTCTAGGTTTGGGAAGTAGTCAGGTTAAATGCATGAAGATGGGAAATAGAGTCTTAGGAAGGAAAGGAAATTAAGAAGTTCTTTAATCAATCTGATGGGATTGTGGAGCACTGGCCACTGGATGAAGGCAACTGATAGGGCAAAGGAATCTTCTAATGATGAGCTGAGAGGTTCAGCCATACTCCTTGAAACTTGGATTAAAATCGAACGAACAATCTAGTCCCATTCTAAGAGACTTGAAAAGACAGTGAACTTGAGGTTAGCTCTGCCCTTGCTACAAGGTGGTAGGGGAGGCAGTAATTTCTCTTACTTATCTCAATTTCTCTTCCCTACTTCTACCTTGCAGCAAGAATATACATATGGCTGTAGGAGATACATGCTTCAAGAACGTTTTTTCCTAAACCCCAGTCTTCTGCATAGTGAAGTTCAAGGAGAGAACTTGGCACTTACAGCAAGAATCCTGCTGCTCAGGAGATGGCAGGCCACAGAGCCAAGATGCTGAGGGAGCTTCCTACTGGTCCTTTGGTAAAGGTTCTGGTTCTGTAGGAAAGCACCTGGTAAGGCCTTAGCCAAGGATGTCAGCTAAGCCAGAACCTCGAGGCTGGAGAGATTATAGTGATATGCTCTACAGAAATCAAGCTTAATGAGTCCAGCTGAGCAACAAACCCAGACTATTTATCTCACCCAGTGACAACTAGTATGGGGATATTATAAGAAGACATTAGGGGTCTTTCAGCATTGGACATGTAAGTTACCCATCTATACATGTTCCTCAAGTGTGATTCCCCTCATACTGATTTGTTGGTGGGAAGTGCACCTCAGGTTATTTGGGTGAATGAATGAATGAATGAAAAAAGCATTTATCTCATACCAAACACTGTGCTAAATGCTAGAGATATAAGCATAAAAAAATAGGACAGTCCCTGTTCTTAAGGGGCTCAACTCTAATTGTGGAGACAACACATGTAACAGAGTTCACCTGCAGGGGGATGGCAAATTATAGGCAAACAGTAAGGCCCAGAAGACTTCAGGACACAGTGGTAGGGCAGACGGCAATACTTGGAGGTCCTCAGTTTCATGAAAATTTTACGGTTCATAACTCCTAGTTCATTCAAGTATTGTATATAACTATTCCTTCTTCTCACCCAGCTGCCCCAATAGGTATGGAGAACCTGAGAGCTGATTGGGGAAGGGCAAAGGGAAAGGAAGAAGAATGTCTTGTTACAAGTCTTCTCACCATGTGTAGGGTTTCTATTGGGAAAAAGCCATAAAGTACAGTAATAAGTGAAAAGCCATGAAAACTTAAGCTCTGTAAGAGATGGAAGTCTGAACATAGTGACTGTTAACAATCATAACTTAGATACTGAATTATATTTTAGACACTGAACCATTACTTAAGATACTATGACGTGGCCACTGCAGTGGTGAGCATGAGACCAGCTCAATACTCTTAACCCGGAGGCCCATTGATGAGGCGGGAGACAGCAAGAGGGCAGAAGCTCCATTTATTAAGTGCTAGTAGCTTTCTTTTATATCCCTAGTAACACCTGATCAAAGCATGATCTCCACGTGATAGCCAATCACCAAGTCTGCTGGACACCTGCAGCCCTCGTGTCAGGGGTATGAGTAGGACTTTTCTCCCAATGAGAGGAGAGCCGAGCCAACCGTGGGAGCTGCGTGTCAGCAAAGCAGAGGTCTTGTGAGACTTCCTTGTTTTTGCCATGCAACAGGTTGTGACCCTCAGCTTCTGCTGAGAGAAGCTAGAACTCCCATGAGAAAATTACCCTAACAATACTATGACCCATGAAAGCCATAACAAGAATATTGTGACCTATATGTGACTGGTACATGATCAATACACAAACTTATATTTAAGCATAACATTGGCTTAACTCCCAAGCTCATTACTAAGCAGAAAACCAAAAATATCCACCAATTAGTAATGATGTACTCTCTAGCTCCTCCTCCCTTTGTTTTCTACAACTGCTATGAGAATTTTGGGGTTCTTTGAGGGGATTTACTAAACCTACTGGCTGCTGCCCCAGACTGAAGATTGCCCCCATTTTGTATGTATTCATAATGATTGATTAAACGACTACTTAAAACCAATCTGGAGATACTTGGCCTCTTCTTTTGGTGTCAAAAGAACAGCCCATGGTTATGGAGGAGGTATAGGGTTCCCCAGCCAGGGGAATTCTAGATCTTACAATTGGCATAGTTGGGGAGGATACCAATGGAGTGTCAAGGGAGTAGGGGATAGGCCAGAGAGGAATCCCTGGATGGCTTCCATTGTGTGTGGGGGGGGAGGGAATGGCTCTGTGTTGGACACATTTGAACCATTGCATAAGCATGGGGCGCCCTGAACACACCAAAAGGCCTAGAGTCCCTTTTGATGGAATTATGTTCTATCAGGTTGGGAAAACAAGGGAAGAAAATAATGGCAGATGTAGGTTAGCCCTTCCTCACAGCATTGAGAGAAGCCACTACCAAGTTCTTAGACTGAGAGGCTGAGAACAGAAAGTTGCAGGAATTCCAGTTAGAAGAAACATGTAGAAAAACTGTTCTGCTAATTAGCCAGGTTGAAGGGAGTTAAGCATGTAGACAAGAAAGCACCAACACCTGTAATTGTGAGAAAGTCTCTTTCTTCTTCTCTCCCTCCATCCCTGGCTGACTGCAGCAGCCTGAGTGAGTGAACAGAAAAGAGAGAAAAATAGAAAATATATTTAGTGAAGTAAAGATTAATTGAGTTGGATTGGAGTATGAAAGAAACAAGACTTGGGCTGGCAAATCTTTCTGGGTCTTGTTAATTAAACCCCTAAAAGTTCAAAAAATATTCTTTCTTTCCCTCTACACTTCTGTAGCTAGGTTCTGGTGTGGAAAAGGACAAACAAGAAAAAAAAGAGAAGGGGGGAACCTTTTTCCCTCTCGTCTTAGAGAAGTAGGTCACTTCCAGATTATAGAGTAACAAGTTTGGGGACTATGTCAGTGAAAGTTTCAAGGTGAAGAGAGGGAAGAGGTTGCACTTTGGAATAGAACTGGCATTTAACCCTTTCCTGGCTCACCAAAAGGGGAAAGGTTTGAATCAGGAAACAACTAAAATGCAATTGAGTTTGATTGGAATGTCTACCTAGAATTTAGGGAGTTCTACAAACTAAAATTAAGTACTGGGCAATTTTAAAATAACTTTTTAAATTGTGTGTTAAAGTTGGAATCTTATGAAATATTTTGTGTAACATTAATGAAAAAGTTAATTTCATTCAAGTTTATTACTAATGTGGAAATAACATCTATTTGTACTATGTATCCTGTGGTACAAATACATTTTATTATAAACAATTTTATATGCATTATTTTGGAATTATTTATTTAAGTATCCTCCCAAGTCTTTTATTATAATTGGAGTAAAGTCAGTCACTTATAAGTAAATTCATTTGTGTGACTATTGAATCCAGGGTAGGAAAGCTTCTACTTGCAAGAGTGTTGTTACTGATGTTTTCATATAAAGGACTGAATCCTCAATACCATCTGATCCTCCTAACAGAATTGGAATCAGAGTGGAAACGTTTGTAAAAGTAACAAGATCAGACAACCCTGTATGTCAAATGTGAATGATTCTAATGGGGCATGTAAAAAAAAAAACAATGAAGCTTTCTGAACCATTAAGCAAACTCTGGGTTCCTACTTTGATGTTCCCTCTTATAATTCTATTGTTAAGATCAGAATTCTAAGATTTGAGCTGGTTTTCACAATATAAGCTAGTTATTGGAGAAGAAAAATTTAAGAGGCTATACCTGGGGTGGGAAATCTGTGGCCTTTAGGCAGCCCTTAGGTGCAGCCTTTTGATTGAATTCAAGTTTTACAGAACAAAATCTTTCATTAAAGGGATTTGTTCTATAAAGTTTGGTTTCAGTCAAAGGGCCACACTTGAGGACCTAGAGGGTCACATGTGGCCCCAAGGTCATAGATTCCCCTCCCCTGGACTATACTAAACTTGTATTGAGATCTGCTTTGCAAAAGATTTTAGCAGGAACATCTAAGGAGTTTCTACAAGCAACCTGGAATGAGAAAAACAATTCTGAAGAGCTGCCCCTGAGGACAAGACCTTTTCCAGATTACCCCATGAAAAGATGTTCCAGAGACCAGACAACTGCATGGGACATCTGCATTCCAAGATGAAATTTGCTAATTAAATAAACATTGGGGGTGGGTTGACGATCGTCATTGTACAAGTCTCCCCTTGACAAAAAGGGAGAAATTGAGAAAACCAAATTGTTTTGATCCCATTTTGTAATTTATCCTGTTCGCTATCACCCCTTCCCCCAATATGTTGTAAAACTGCCCAAGCCATGTTTATATATCTCTGAACCTAGTTGAGAAACTCAGCTGGCTTGTAATGCTAAGTTCAGAAATTCAGCTCTCCCATTAATCTCCAAATGCCATTGGTTCTTCCTTCACCTCCCCAGGGGTAGGATGGAAGAAAATTGTAACAAATGTGGTAATTTTTTCATTGGTACCATGTTGTTTTCCTATCTGTGCTTGTATTGCTTATGTGATTTATGCTTACAAATGAGATCATCCTTGAGCAGGCAGCTTTCAGAAAAACCTGGAAAGACTTACATAAACTGATGCTAAATGAAATGAGCAGAACCAGGAGAACATTGTATACATAACAACCACACTGTGTGATGACTGACCTTGATATGTTTAGCTCTTCTCAGCAATACAAGGATCTAAGACAACTCCAAAAGACTCATGATGGAAAATGCTATCCACATCCAGAGAAAGAACTATGGAGTCTGAATGTAGTTTGAAACATACTATTTGCTCTGTTTTTTTGTTTGTTTGTTTGTTTGTTTTGATTCTTCTTTCTTGTGGTTCCTCCCATTCATTCTAATTCTTCTTGACTAATGTGAAAATATGTTTAGTAAGAATGTATATGTAGAGCCTATATCAGATTGCACACTGTTTTGGGGAAGGGGGAGGGCACAGAAGGGGAGTAAATTTAAAACTCAAAGGCTTATGGAAGTGAATGTTGAGGACTAAAATTTAATTAATTGAACAATTAAAATTTAAAATAAAAAAACAAATGAGATCATCTTGGTTATACCCAAAAAGGCCCTAAACACCCTAGTATAGAGCTGCCCAAGGAAATTGTGCAAGACATTTGGAAAGAATCGATAGGTGGCTTTTCTAGGGTGGGTTGTAGAGTTCTTTTTGGGAAAAAACATAAAATACAGTAGTAAGTGAAAAGCCATAAAAACTTAACCTCTGTGAAAGGTGGAAGCCTGACCATGGTGACCTGTTAACAATCATAACTTAAATTCTAAATTATATTTTAGATATTGAGTCATAACTTATGATACTGTGACCTATGAAAGCCATAACAAGAATATTGTGAACCATATGTGACCAAGACATGAGCAATACACAAACTTATGTTTAGGCATAACATTGGCTTAACTCCCAAGCTCATTACTAAGTAGAAAACCAAAAATATCCACCAATCACTAGTGATGCGCTCTCTAGCTCCTCCTTCCTTTGTCTATTTTCTATAATTACCATGGGGATTTTGGGGGTTCTTTGCAGGGATCCACTAAACTGACTGGCCGCCGCCCCAGACTGAAGATTGCCCCTACTTTGTAGGTATTCATAATGATTGATTAAACTATCTACAACCAATCTGGAGATACTTTGTCTCTTGGTATCAAAAGAGCACCCAAGGTCATGAGAGAGGTACAGAGTTCTCTGATTGACTCCTGAAAGGTAAATATATCAGTGAGAGCTTATGGGCTATAGTTTTGGGAGTGCCTGTAAGGGAAATAGTACATAAGAATTTCTCCATGATATTACATTTTTAGGATATTAGAGGATAGTCATCACTGCAAAGTCATATTTACAATTTTCATAAAAATTTCCAGACAGTTTTCTCCAACTTACGTTAGTCTTGGCCTAATTTCTTTTAGAACTGAAGTCTCATGGTGTCATGTTACTTTGCACAGAGTACCTTGAACTTGGGGTAGTTATACTCTAGGGAACCTGTCCTGAGAATTAGAGGTACCCCAAGAGTCACAATACAAATAAAAATGGTAATACCTGAACTATAAACAAAATACAGAATCTGAGGCACTAGTTCAGAAGAATGGAGCAGCTAGGTGGTGCAGTGGATGGAGTGCTGTGCCTGGAGTCAGGAAGACTCATCCTCTTACCACCATCCCTGGAAAACATATTATTTATTCCTCCCTCCACTCCTTTGCTTATGGTTTTCCCACTGCCTAGAATATCCTCCTTCTCTTCTCTGCCTTTGTGAGTTCTGTCCTTCCTTCCAATCCCAGTTTACAGCCCACCTCTTCCTCAAAGCTTTCCTTCACCAGTAGCCAACAGTGAGCTCTCTCTCTTCTGAACTGTTGTTGTTGTTGAATCATTTTGGTCATATCCAACTCTTCATGGACCTATTTGGAGTTTTCTCAGCAAATCACTGGAGTGATTTGCCATTTCCCTCTCCAGCTCACTTTACAGATGAGGAAACTGAGGCAAACAGCTAATAAATATCTAAGGCTAGATCTAAACTCAGATCTTTCTGACTCCATGCCCAGTGCTCCATTCACTGTACCACCTAGCTGTACCTCCTGCTTATTAATATCAATTGAGGTATAAAACAGTGATATAACAGGCTTCATAAGGGAGTTCAGTCCTGACATCGAGGGACATGGAGGATGACTAATAAAGTCTGAATCAAAGAGGGATTCTCTATAAATGGGAAAGTCTCCAGATGTTCATATTTGTGGATGACATTATGCAGGTTGCATCAAGTCCCAGAAAATTGCCATAAAATGAAATCCAAAGTCACTTTAATTAAAGAATTCTATCTAGCCACTTCAGAAAAACCAAGTCAATAAAGAATGCCTATCATCCAGACTATGACATTCAGTGAGATAGACACCCCCACAGATTTAGCTATATCAGTACATGTGTTTTGGACTGAACCTGCATATGGATAATAAACTAGACTCAGGATTGAAGAGGAGAGGGAAGAGTAGACCAGATTAATGACCCCAAGACTTCTCTTTGAAAGAGAGTCATGTCTTTTTAGCACCAATATTCTTTCAGTCTCCAAAGAATTAAAGTAATCAGTCACCCAAATGGCAATGAAGAGATGTATGAGATTACTACACCACATAAAATATTACTATTCAAAACTTTCATACCAGAAGTCACATTAAAGATACAATCAGAGACATGCATGACTGCAAAAGGAGGCAGGCCAGTTACACAACAAGATTAAGAAGGGATGGACAGTACATGTGCTCCACTGACATCCATATAAAGATATCTATGGAAAGGCCTTCAGCAATTTGGGTAGACCTCTAATGCAAGATATGTAGGAGGATACGGCAACAAACAAGTCTGATAAATCCCTCATTTCTCAAAAACATAGAGAACTGAGTCAAATTTATAAAAATACAAGTCATTCTTTCTTTCTTTCTTTCTTTCTTTATTTTTTTTGTAGAAGCCCTTTATTAGTAGAATCACATCTTCAGAAAAGTGTGAAACCATTCACCTGGACCAGGTCTAGTTCCTAACAAAGGTTGTTCTTTCCCGAACACACAAATAACCGACAACTTTGAAGTTGCCAACACTTAATTACCACCTCCCAACAAGGAACAAAGATGGCTTATTGTACAAAATAAGCAGGGGGTCAGCAGGTTACTTCCCTGACTGTGAGTTTGATAAATGAGCACAGTCAACTGTGCATAATCTGGCTGAGACAGCCCCTGATTAGCAGCACTGGAGGCTTACACTGAAGACTTGCAAATCTTAGATCCCCACAACAACCCTGTGAGGTAGATGCTGTCTTATAACTCCTTAGAACACAAAACAAAACACAGAGAGGTTATTGTGACAGCATGTTCAAGGCAGAGCTTAAGCTTGGTTCTTCTTCTTGACAGGAGTGACTTGTTTCATTATGATCTCTGCTTCTTGATTTGTATCAAACATACAAATATTACACAGAGATGTAGATAACAGTAATTTAAACTATATCACAATACACTGTACCCAAATGCGTGGATGCAATTTATGAAAAGATTTAGGGGCAAGATAAATTTAACAGTTTCTTGGGGTTTGGGTTTTTTCTTTTTTTGGATGTCTGCATCTTGGCAGACAGCTTCTGAAATGGAAGGGCAGTAGTGGTAATTTACTTCTTATTGGGAGCAATGAGGCAACTGAGTGATTGATGGATGGATGAATGGATTGATGGATGCCCTGTTGGGGGGGGGGAAGGTGGTCTTGGTGTAGAATGTCTTTCATTGCACTGGCAATTCTTTATAATCTGAGCTTGGTTCTTCTCCAGTATCTCCTTTTTGAGTTGTACCTGATCTTATTTCCAGTTTTTATTCGAATCCATTGAGGGATGGGATGACTCCGCTTCTGTTTCTTGGCCAGGAACCTCTTGATTCTGAATGTTTTATGAAAGCACATGATGATGAGATGACAGCCAAGCTTCTACCATGATGGCTGGATGGCTGGATGGGCAAAAAAGCCAAGCCATTCTTTAATTGATGAATGGTCAAAGGCTATGAACAGGCAGTTTTCAGATGAAGAAATTAAAGCTATCTAAATTCATATGAAAAAATGCTATAAATCATTATTGATTAGAGAAATGCAAATTAAAACAACTCTGAGATACCACTTCACACCTATCAGATTGGCTAATATGACAAAAAAGGAAAATGTGGAAAGATGTGGGAAAATTGGAACACTAATGCATTGTTGATGGAGTTGTGAACTGATCCAACTATTCTGGAGAGCAATTTTGGAACTATGCCCAAAGGGCTATAAAACTGTGCATTTGATCCAGCAATACCACTACTAGGTCTATATTCCAAAGAGATCATCAAAAAGGGAAAAGGACCAACATGTACAAAAATATTTATAGTAACTCTTTTTGTGGTGGCAAAGAATTGGAAATTAAGGGTATGCCCATCAGTTGGGGATTGACTGAACAGGTTTTGAATGTAATGAATACTATTGTGCTGTAAGAGATGATGTGCAGATGGATTTCAGAAAAACCAGGAAAGATGTACATGAACTAATGCTGAATGAAGTGAGCAGAATCAGGAGAACATTTTACACAGCAACATTAACATTGTGTGATGACCAACTTAGACTTAGCTCTTCTCAACCATACAATTCCAAAAGACTCATAATGGAAAAATGCTATCCACACCCAGAGAAAGAACTATGGAGTCTTAATACAGATCAAAGCATACAATTTTCTTTTTTCTTTCTCATGGTTTTTCCCTTTTGTTCTGATTCTTCTTTTGCAATATGACTAATGTGGAAAAATGTTTGATGTGATTGTACACGTATAGCCCATACTAGATTGCAGGCTGTCTTGGGGAGGGACAGAGAGAAGGAGAAAACAATTAGAACTCAAAATCGTATAAAAGTGAATGTTGAAAACTATCTTTACATGTAATTGGAAAAAATAAAATGCTATTAAGTGGAAAAAAACAAAGAGGTGAGAAAAAGCTTTGACAGTGGAGTAGAAGATGGCAGATAATTTTGAAGTACCACCTCATACCTATCAGAAATGTCTAGTGCTGAAGGGAATGTGAGAAAATTGGGACACTGATTCATTATTGATGGAGTTGTGAACTGATTCAACAATTCTGAAGAGCAATTTGAAACTATGCCCAAAGGGCTATAAAACTGTACATACTCTTTGACCCAGCAATATTAGTCCTAGGTTTGTGTCCCAAAAAGATTAAAAAAAATTTTAAAAGGAAAAGGATATATATGTATGAAAATATTTATGTCAGCTCTTATTGTGGTGGCAAAAAAATAGAAATGGAGGGGATATCCATCAATTGGGGAATGTGGAATAATATTGTGCAATAAGAAATGATGAGCAGAATGCTTTCAGAAAAATCTGGAAAGACATAAACTGATACAAATTGAAGTGAGCAGAATCAGGAGAACATTGTACATAGTAGCAGCAATATGATCAACTGTGAATGACTAAGCTATTCTCAGCAATATAGTTATCCAAGACAATTCCAAAAGACTCGTGATATAAAACGCTATCCTCCTGCAGAGAAAGAACTGATGGAGTCTGAGTGCAGATCAGAAGCACAGTTTTCAAACTTTATTTTTCTTAATTTTTTTAGGGGGGGAGATCTGTGTTGAGAAAACATTTTTTCCTGCTTCTTTGTAGAGGTGGGAGACTAGAAGTGAGGACTACTACATATAATGTCAGACTTTGATATGTTGTTCAGGTTTTTAAAAAAAATTTATATTAATATATTTTGGTTTTCTGTCACCTAAATTTCTCCCCCTGCTTCCTCCTCTCTCCTCCTAGGGAGCCATCCATAACAAAGTTTTTGTTTTTGTTTTTGTTGTTAAGAAAAGAAAAAAGAAGAGAAAAAAGAAGCAAAATTGATTAATAATTTTTTTTAAGTATGCAGTGTTCCACATCCATTCTCTCTCCCATCCTCTATCTGTGCAAAAGAGTGGGAGGTGGTGTCTTCTCATATTTCTTCCATTCAGCCAACCTGTTCTTTGTAATCTCACAACATTCATTTTCTATTATTTTGTTATTATTCTTTTTTACATTAACTGTGTTGTAGTCATAGTGCTTATTGTTTTCTTGGCTCTGCTCACTTCATTTTATGTCTATTCATCTATGTCCTTCCATGCTTCCTGGCATTTATTGTATTTGTTGCTGCTTACAATTGCAAGTCATGTCATCATCTCCCTGATGTCATTGTCCTCTTTGAGAGCAAAGGACAAATACAACAACAATCATAACACTTTATTACATTCATGTACCACAATTTGTCTAACCATTCCCCAGTCAATGGGTATCTACCTTGTTTCCAGTTCTTTCCTACCACAAAATGTGCTGTTATAAATATTTTAGTGTATCAGGATCCCCATGCCAAGACCACTCGTCTCTTTTTACTCTTCTCTTTTTACTATCAGAAGACACCCTTTTTTCCAGAGCTAAGGCCCAGCAAGCAGGCTGTGCTCTGAGCTAGGCATAACACTAATTCTTTGCTCTCACCCTCTGGATGAAATCAGCCACAGCAAAATCCCAGAATTTTTTTATATCAGCACCAGGTGGTCCCTGAACTTAACCAAGCACCTGCAGTACCCATGTTCTGGTCCCAAAGCCCTGCTATGGATCAAACTTATCTAAGTGTTGCTATTACCCCTCATTGTCAAGGCTACAGCTCATTGTGTAGCCACTAGTATATGTACTGAACTTTGCCCACACTAAAATAGGTCTCCTAGTAGAGAAGGGCCTGGCACTTGTGTCAAAATTCCCTCTTCCAACAGAATAAAGAAAGCTTTGTGTTTATGACTTTGTTTTTTCTTAGGTTTTATTTTATTTTTTCAGAGTTATTTCTGTTTTGATTTTATTTTTATGTCTGTTCTCTTAGTTTTTATTTTATTTTTCAGAGTTAACTGTGGTTGTGATAATCTGTGTGAGCTCTTTGTTATTTTCAGAGTTAACAGTGGTTGTATAACCTCTGTGACTCTGGTCATTTGTTTTTAGAGTTGACAATTGTATATGGCGACTTATTTCCTTCTCATCGATGACCTTCTTGGAGTATATGCCTAGCAGTGAAATCCCTGAGCCAAAGAGTATGGACATTTTAACTACTTGTTTGCATAATTTTAAATTACTTTCCAAAATGGTTCTACCAATTCTCAGCTCCACCAGCAATTCGTGTTAGTATTTTTCCAAAACCTTTCCAACATTGACTTTTAGTTTTTGTCATCTTCACCAATTTGCTGGATATGAGGTAAAAATTCAGGGTTGTTTTGATTTGCATTTCTTTTCTTATTAGAACATTATTTGATAAGGTTATTAATTGTTCACAATTCTTCTTCTGAGAACTAGTTGTTCATATTCTTTCATTGCATCACTATTGGGAGATGGCTTTTGGACATCTTGGATACCAAACTCTTATCTGAGAAATTTAATAAAAAGCTGTTGCTTTTTCCCCATTTAACTGCTTCTCCACTTATCTTAGATGCATTAATTTTGTCTGTGCAGAAGTTTTTCAATTTCACATAATTAAAACTATCTGTTTTATCTTTTGTAATTACCTCTATCCTTTTCTTGATTAAAAATACATCCCATAGCCATAGTCATTGGTAAGTTTTAATAAACTTTTTCCCATTCCTCTTTTTTGTTCTTTATTATAGGAAATGGTTCTCTGAAAGGTGGAAAGGGATAGATTGTTCTACTGTAAGCAATGGAAAAACCAAAAAACATCAATAAGAATTTATTTTAAAAAATGTTTGAGTATTGAACTGAGTAGAGGTTTTTTTCCCTATGATCCAAAAGCATTCACTGCCAAAGTATTCCCCTAAGTAATTACTTGGTAATTGAGGCAAAAGGGGAGCCCCCCAAGGAAATCTTGGGGTACATCACAGGAAGCTGAGCCTTCACCTTGGCCCCTTTCAGTTGGCCCTATGCTCAGGCCCCTTTCTAAAGGATGCATGACCAGAGGCTACTGGTTGGTCCCCATGGTCTCTGTCACTGGGGACTATGTCAAAGATGATTGACATCTGTGCAGGAAGAGCTGCTCAGTCAAACATGGAACTTTATATACAAAAGCTCTACCTTGGTCTTCTGACAAGGGTTGAGGGGATGTCAGTGGGCACCTCCCTCCCTTGCTCTGGACTTCTGTGGACCAGGTTCTATCTTGGGTGAACTTGAGCCCCCAAAGGGAGGAGTGGAGCTTTTTTTTTTTGTATTCTATACCTCATTGTGCCCCCATCCTAGGGTTCCAGGGAAAACTTCATATATCTTGGATTTAGCTGTTAACAAGGTCCCTTCTAAAAAAGTTATTCAATGTACAAAGTAGTAATTATCAGGTATAGGAAGCTGTTTATTCCCTCCTCTATAAAACAAATGCTTATAACAAAAGACTCATAAGCAATCACTGGCAAATACTGAAAACATAAAACAATAACCCTTCAATCCTAATCTGCTTTCTCAGGAGTAGGAAGACTCTTGGGATACTTGGAGTTTTGCTAAACAGGTTTTACTTTCACCTCAATCTGCGCTATCTGAGCAGTAACTCAAAATTCAGGTCTTCTGGTCAGCCAGAGCATGCCTCATTCTCCTGGCAATGGTATCATCCCCTCTAAGAAGGATATAGCTGCAGAGTGTACCTCCTGCTGCCAGCCAGCACCCAAGGACTTCCAACCTCTAGAACATACGAGGTAGCCTCCAAGACTAAAAATATCCATCTCAGCATTGCTTTTGACCACCTGTGCTCAGGAAGAGAAACGAAGCAGAAGATGCAGCTAGGGATTGTCTCAGGCTCATCGGTACAACGTACTGTGTGCCAAAAACTTGTACTCACTATCATGCGCACATAGCTGCAATAGCTGCCACTGGGTAGGGGAAGGGGAGAGAAACCACCATAGGAGTTGAGGGAGGTAAGAGACAGACAGACAGACGAGCTCTGGCTTCATTTTAAAAATCTGTTAAGTGGGAGGCTTCCTCGAACAAACACTGATTCTCTTTGGCACAATGTTGCCCCTCTCTCCACCAACCCCAGGTAATGTAGACCAAGGGACCCAAAAGAATCACGTATGCTTTTTAACAAGGAACATTTAACCCACTAGAAGGGGCCAGAGGAAAAGGTTCCCCTAATTACTCTATTACATATCAGTCAGCCAGGGTCTTCTTAGTTCAGGACATGCAGGAAGTGACAGGACCTGAATTCAAACCTGAATCTTTCAGGTTTAAATCTGGTCTAATTTCCACCCTTCTACTTCAACTGAAATCCTAAAAAACAAACAAAAAAAAAATATCAAGAGACGCTAGCTCTACTTCCTCCAAATGAAACACTATAATTTTTTAAGCACAGCTAAACCTGATTAACAGGTAAGTATCTTTTCCTCTTTTGAACCTCATATCTGCACTCTAGGAGAGGCATCAAGAGGAGCAGACAGAGTGTTGGGCTTAGAGTCAAAAAGACCTCGGTTCATATCCCATCTCTGACATTTACTAGATGTATGGTCCCCATGTGCTTCAGAAAACCCCTGAGAATTTATTCACGAATTCATAAAGGACTACTCAAGAGTTTCCCACAAGACAAAATTAGAGGTGCTTTTCAATAGCACCTATAGTCCTGAGTGTAAGACAGCCTTAAGAGGGACAAAAGCAGTAACTGCATTCCTTTTGTAAAAGTGTTATGCATCTTGTTTTCTAACATAGAAAGGCATATAGAAAAACATTTTTTAAATAGCTTTGATGGTACAGCCCTGCATCTGAAGCTTTTCATGCCCAAGAGTTCTCTTTCCAGACCATCCCATGAAATTGTTCTTATGTATGGTACTATATTGTACAATGAAAAACACCCAGATATGAAAAATGAAAATCTGGGCTCTAACACTTGCTGTGAGACTGTGGAAAAGTGAATCTCAGTGAACCTCAGCTTCCTCATCTATAAAATGGGAATAACAATATTTGTACTCCCTACCTCACAGTGTTGTTATGAGGAAAGCGCTTTGTCAACTTTAAAGCAGTACAGAAATACGAACTATTTTCAGTACACACTGCATACTCTGTGCCGACCTCCTCATATGACAACAGGATGGATGCCAAAAGTCACTTTGGTTCTACCAGTTTTAAAGATGCAGGTAACCAATCAAAGGGGTCAACCTCACCCATCTGTTAGATAAACAAGACATGCTCAAAAGGCCAGGTTACACTAATTTAAAAAAAATAGAGGCCTCAGAAAACTAAGTACCTTCATCACTACTGTGCAGTTTTTATCCTTAGGTTATTTTCATGGCCTCAGTTTTCAGATAATTCTTGTATGCATCATTCCCAGGGAAACAAAATCTTTCTCTTCTCTAGTGACCCCCATTACTCCATTGATCAAGTCACCTGGAAAAGATTCTTGCTGAACTCATTCTGTTAAATCATCTACTTTAAATGCTAATTTGAGTAGAAATGAATATGAAAAAATCTATCATGTCCCAGGAGCAGAAACTCTAACTCAGAGCAGCTTTCTGGTTTCCTATTTCTCACCAAACAATGTCTTTTGAAGGGCTCTCGTGGTTTGTTAGGTCATAAGCCATTAACTCTACTTGTTAACCGACCCTCAAAGAGTTGTGATAATGCCTTGTGATGCTCTGGAAATTTCTTCCAGGGCTTTTTTTTTCTTTTCAAATTGATTTTCTTTGAAATAAACTGTAGGCGAAACAGACATGGGCACAACAGTTTTGTTTTGTTTTTTTTTAATGTGACTATGGTATGTTGATTGCCTATGTTCTGTGAATGTAGGGGGATGTTTTGGCAGGGAGCAGAATGGCAGTACTTAATACCATCTCACATTTGAGTCTTCCAAAATCTTTTTTCCTACAGGGCTTAGCCTCTCACCAAATGTACTGCAAATGGCCCCGTCCCAACCAGAGTGGTAGTATCATCCATCACCCTCTATGCCCTAAACAGATTTTTCAGGGATAAAAGTCTCAAAGAGAACATGTTTTCCTTACAAGAGATTGAATTTAGATGATGTCTAAGATTTCTTGTAGCCTACTTTCAACCTCCTAGTTCTTTAAGCCTCACAGGCTTTTCCTCTCTCCACTGTACCTCTACAGTGTGGAGGGTCTAGGTCAATTAAAGATTGTGCCCAGAAAAGGAGAGAAGGAATAAGGATAATAAAAATCATCAGTGACACAAGAAGAAGAAGAAAATGCCGTGTTAAAAACCTTTGGAGAATAGATTACATATTGAATGTAAACATGTAAATTGCATGCTTTTTCAAGATTTAAGATGTGGGCTTATTTCCCACATCTCCTCTCCCTCAACTACTTTGTACACACCTGGACGTGACCTTTGGAAAATGTTAGTGGAAACCATTGTATCAGATCAACCTTTGCAATATGATAGTCATTACAGGAAGTGCACAAGCTTGCTCATGGTTACTAAGCAATTCTTTCAGGGCACTTTTTTTCCTTGCCATAATCAGGAAAAGCACAGTAGCTTAGCTGTGGGAGCATGATGACAGAACTTATTGCCAAAAGGTCTACAGTGGATATCAGTCTCTCTCCCACTCCAAGGCTGCCAATGGACAGCATATAAACGCAAGGGAATGTCCAGGCCTCTAAGTTAATGATCTTAAACTAACCCTATAGTTGTGTGTGTCGGAAGGAAGGAGAAAAAGACAGATGAGAACTCTTTCTGGTTGTTTACCCAGGCTGTTTGACCTACATCTACAGTTACGTTCCTCTGATTTTTTTTTTTTGGCATGCAACCGGGATTAAGTGACTTGCCCAGGGTCACACAGCTAGTAAGTGTCAAGTGTCCAAGGCCAAATTTAAACTCAGGTCCTCCTGACTCCAGGGCCAGCGATCTATCCACTGTGCCACCTAGCTGCCACTTGAATAGTGCATCTTAAATATAAGCCGGGGTGGCAACTTGCCTTATGAAGTATTGTGCAAAAAAAAAAAAATAGTTCTTTGACCAAATCTTCTGAGACTCTCTCTTTTGGATTTCCTGTTTCAGAAATAATGGGACCCTGACAGAAAGTGATCTCAAAACCCTGATAGCTTAAAAGGAAATAACTGGTGAAAGAAAAAAGCCAGATCACCAAGAGACCAAAGTGTTATTTACCAACCTGGACCAAATCCAGGTTAGGAAAATAAACAATCCCTCCCTTTCCTCACCATCTCACCATCATGGACTCCTTTACTATACAATTAGCAGAATCCTACACATCAACATTAGTGGTAACTTGCCTTATGAAGTATTGGGCAAAAAAAAATGGTTCTTTGACCAAACCTTCTGAGACTCTCTCTTTTGGATTTTCTGTTTCAGAAATCATGGGACCCTGACAGTCAGTGATTTCAGAGCCCTGATAGTTTAAAAGGAAATAGCTGGTAAAGAAAAAGCCAGATCATCAAGAGATCAAAGTGTTATTTTCCAACCTGGACCAAATCCAGGTTAGGAAAATAAACAATCCCTCCCTTTCCTCACCATCTCACCATCATGGACTCCTTTACTATACAATTAGCAGAATCCTACACATCAACATTAGTGGTAACTTGCCTTATGAAGTATTGGGCAAAAAAAAATGGTTCTTTGACCAAACCTTCTGAGACTCTCTCTTTTGGATTTTCTGTTTCAGAAATCATGGGACCCTGACAGTCAGTGATTTCAGAGCCCTGATAGTTTAAAAGGAAATAGCTGGTAAAGAAAAAGCCAGATCATCAAGAGATCAAAGTGTTATTTTCCAACCTGGACCAAATCCAGGTTAGGAAAATAAACAATCCCTCCCTTTCCTCACCACCCCACCATCATGGACCCCTTTACTATACAATTAGCAGAATCCTGCACATCAACATTAGGGTCAGCTTTATGAATAGACAGTTTATACAATCAGCTGCACAGTAGAATTTGAAAGGCACACAAAAGGACCTCCTGCCACAATTTAGATTGATTTTGAAATATATTAAATGATTCTTCAATACATTTGCTTCCTTAAATTAAGTCAGTAAATTGTCCAAATTCATTGACATTTCCTGACTGCAAAGCCACAGACTCAGAGTAGTAGAGCTAGGTAAAACCTTAGATATCATCCAGTCAAATCCTGTCATTTTTCAAATGAGGAAATTGAGAGATGAAGTGACTTGTCCATGAAACATAGCCAGCTAGTAATTGAGCTGGAACTTGAACCTATGTCTTCTGACTGGCAGATCACTATACCATACTCAAAGGATTCCCAGAGCAGAGCAATGACCATATTGCTGACAAGAGCAAGAAAATGAATTAGGATGGATTAGGTAATGGGAAATTAGATGATGGGAAAAGGATAAAAATAAGATGAGCATGAATTGCCTTGCCTACTAATCTAATCCACACAGTGGAGAGAAAATTATATTCAAACTACTTCCAAACCATTGCCATATATACTCAAGGTAAGTGATATAAATGACATTCTTGGTTCATGGGTAACTTCTTGATGTCATTAGGTCATTGAGAACTCCTTCACTTTTATGGAATTTGAAATGCTAACCTCTTTAATTCTTTTCCCCAGCAGCTAAATTAGAACCATTCACTAGATCGAAAGATTCTCTGTATGAGCTCCTGTATTTTGTGGCAAAGACTGCTCCTTTGAGTGATTATGTGACAAATGCACTAGGGAGGTGGAAGAGGAGAAAACTGGCACTCAACACTTATGTGTCCCAAAGAAATTTGTAAAAGATTATTTGCACAGCTGACTAAAGCTTTAAGAGGCTTGGAGGTGGGAGTGGGATGCTGCAGTCTTCTCAACCTGCATCTAGATCAGGATAATGGAATTCCAAAGATGGCATCCCACCTTTATATTCTTGAACAGGAAAAGTGTCATCTCTAACATGTGTTGGAGATGACCCTTCCTTTTCAGACATTCCAAGGTGATTGTTGCTGGGGAATAAGTGGTTCTGCTTCCAGAACTATGCTTTGGGATCTTTGAGTATAATGATTAGTTGGAGGGGTGAGGATAGTGTTAGAATATGGGAATAGAATGTTTCCTAATTTACTCAATGTTGGCTAACAAAGGGAATGTGGAAGATCTTAGGTATCATCCCAGGTATTATGAGAATGTTTAAGCCCTAGTAGACACTTATCTATTAGGGTTATAACTGGGGAAACAGATGGCAAACTTCTTGACTGGTTTCAAAAATGAAAACAAAATAAATCAATAAGCGATTAAAACTACATAAGTAAATAGGTTAGTAGCCAATTAATTTGAACTTGAATCATTCCAGAAATTTTTGACTAGCAAGTGCTGGGAGGATGACCTTGGATTATTCTTCCAAGTGAGGATAAAAGGAACATTTATGAAGTTCTACATAGCTTTTACCCTTAGGATTCTATATATTAATGTTAACAGATTCTATACAGGACTGGCAATAAACTTCCAGCCACAATGATCCTAAGAAGGAGAGAAAGGTATTAATATATGGCTATGTTTAAATGTGTATGTGCTTTTATATTTTTTCTGGTAAAGAATATCCTAGACTGAGAAGCATATGGTGCAATGGCCTGAGAATTGGTGTTAAAGCCAGGAAGGCCTGGGTTCAGCCTCCACCTCTGACACATATTAGCTGTGACCCTGGGAAAGACAATTAATGTGTTTTTGCTCTAGACAACTGTTTAATAATGTTGCAGAGAAATCACCAACCTGCATCATTTAGCTGCAGAAAGGAATGAAGATATCACTTTGGAAGGGAGAAGAGGGGAAAAGGAGAGCCCCTCAGACTCAGCCTTTCTCTTGGTCTCCTCTTCTCTTCTTGGCCAGTTCTTCAGAGTACTAGAGGATATGGATTTTTCATTGCCATATTCTAGCAGTATCTCTAGGACAGCAACACCTGATAGAGGTGTCTGCAAAGGGAGTCAGGACAGACTAGATGTGATGAGGAAATATAGATTCAAGATTTTACAAGGAGCTCAGCAGACAAGTTACAGTAACCTGAGGAAAACATTCTGAGAATTCCAACAGAAAGACTTTCTCTTGCCACATGTGCTCTCCAAACTTGAGACCACTTTTCCTTATTTACTGGTGGGAGACTATTACAGAAACAGGAGGGATGTTTTAACATTCTTTTTAAAAAATTTTGAGTTCCAAATTCTATCCCTCCTTCTACCACTCCCCTAACCATTGAGAAGGCAAGCAATATGATGTCAATCCAATTATACAAGTTATGCAAAGTCTATGTCCATATTAGCCATGTTGTAAAAAAACAAAAAATAAACCAACAATAAAAAGCAAGAAACATAAAGTGGAAAAAAATGTGCTTCAATCTGCTCTAATATCTCTCTCTAGAGGTGGATAGTAATTTCCATCATGCTTTAGATCATTGTTTTGGATCATTATCTTGATTAGAGTAATTAAGTCTTCCACAGTTGATCATCATTATAATTTTGCTGTTACTTCGTGCTATGTTATCCTGATTCTGCTCACTTCACTCTACATCAGTCATATAAGTCTTTCCAGGTTTTTCTGAAATCATCCTGCTTGTCATTTCTTACAGTTAAATAGTATTACATCACAATTATATACCACAACTTGTTCAACTGTTCCCCAATTAATGGGCATCCCCTCAATTTCCACTCCTTGGTCATAGTGATATTTGTCATCATTTGATACAGAGCTACAGATTTGTCACCATTTGATATAGAGCTACAAATATTTTTGTACAAATAGGTTCTTTTCCTTTTTCTTTGATCTTTTTGGGATACAGATCTAGTAGTAGTCTTTCTGGATCAAAGGGTATGCACAGTTTTATAGCTCTTTGGGCATAGTTGCAAGTAATTCTCTAGAATGGTTGGGCCAGTTCACAACTGCACCAGTGCATTAGTGTACCTATTTTTTCCACATCAAGAGGGGATATTTCATACCAACAATACCACCATAGTAAATACTCATTTCCTTTTTTTTCTTAACATTTTTTATTTGAAACAAATACAAAATAAGAAAAGAAAAAAGAAACAAGCTTATATATTAAAACTAAAATAATACAAAATAAGGGGGAAAGCATTGCCATGTGCCCAGCAGAACATGAGAGAGGATTCAAAATATACAGCAATAAATTTCCATATTAAGAAAGCCTATATAACAACTACTATGCATTGTGTTGAGAGCTGTCCATCTTTTCTTTGCTTCCTTGTGAGTTTTCCTTTGCTCTCTGATGTGCACTTTTTCCTTTGCTCTTTCTCCCTCTTTCTCCTCCCCACCACAGAAGGCTACAATTAAGCATGGATTTATTTATATATAGATATAGATATGTACATGCACATATACACATACATACATATATACATATGTACATATATAGACATATATAGATGTATATAGACATATACACACAAAGATATACATACATACATGTATACTCATATACCTATACATACATACACTTACTTATACATACATATACTTAGATGTGATAATCCTAGTCATATATAGACATATACATTTCTATGCATCTATGTAGATTAGACTAATTTATCCTCTGTTTCTCTGAGGGTGGATAATCTCTTCCTTCATAAGTCCAAGTCTTTCCATATTTTTCCAAGTTCACTGAGCTTGTCATTTCCTACACCACAGCAGTATTCCCACTTTATACTATCTAGTTGCTTTAAATAGTCCAAAACAACATTGATAAATATGGCTGACACATAGTGCAGTTTCACTATTTTTCTCTTTTGATTAGATCTATTTTAGCCTTAACTTTGTCTTAGATTATGATTACTATCCCTGCTCCATTTTCCCTAACAAATTCTATTCCTGATCTTTATTTTATGTTTGTGTGTATCTCTCATTTCCTACCCCTCCTGACTTCTTTACCTTCTACCTTTCCCTCCTATTACTTAACCTACCCCCCCCAAGGATCTCTGCCTTACCGTCCTATTCCCATTAATTTAAACACCCTCCTATACCCACTTTTAACCTATTCCCTCACCCTTCCCTCTAAAAATCCCTTATCCTCTCCCTCTTCCCTATCCTCTTAGCATTTTATTTCTTTCTGAATTTAGAAGACTTTTATACTCTTCTAGATATATATGTATTGTTCCCTTTTGAACCTATTCCCTATGAAGGTAGGTTTCCAGAACTACCAGCCCTCCTCCCCCATCTAATTCCTGTATATCAGTACTTCCTCTCACACCTCATATGTATAAAATAATTACTCTTTTTAGCTATTCTTAAATGGTTTTACTTTTTAAAATCATATCATACTCAGGTTTGCCCCAATCTTTCTTATGAACTACCCAATTGCTAATAACAATCTTAGACATACATTTCCTCATAAAAAAAGAAAACAGTCTGTCCTTATTGAGTCTTGTGTAATTAGTTTTTGGTATGTACCTTATTTCTCTTGATTCTTGTATGTCGAATCTTCTATTAAGTTCAGAGTTTTGGTTTGGTTGTTTTTTTTTTTTTTTTAACAAAACCCTGAAAGTCTGACAATTCAGTAAATGACCATTTTTTTTTCATTCAAGAATATGCTTAGCTTTGCTGGGTATGATATTTTCAGGCAGAACTCCAGTTCTTTTGCTCTTCAATATATAGTGTTCGAAGACTTACAGTCTTTTAGTGTCACCACTATATGATTCTAACTATGGCACTGCCATATTTAAATTGTTTTTTTTTTCTTATTGCTCATTGTGTCTTTTTTTGTTGTTGTTGTTTGTTCATTTTTTAGGCAATTGGAGTTAAGTGACTTGCCCAGGGTCACACAGCTAGTAAGTGTCAAGTGTTTGGTCTGAGGCTGGATTTGAACTCAGGTCCTCTTGACTTCAAGGTCAGTGCTCTATCCACTGTGCCACCTAGGTGCCCCCATTCATTATGTCTTATCCTTGAGGGAGGGGTTTCAGAATTTGACTATGATATTCCTGTGGGATTTCCTTGTAAGATCTCTTTCAGGTGTTGATTGGTAGATTTTTTTTCTATTTCTACTTTCCCTTCTTGTTCTAATGCTTCAGGACAATTTTCTTTATTTATTGTATTATTGTATCAAGATTCTTTCTTTGATCATAGCTTTCAAGTAGTCCAATTACTCTTACGTTTTCTCTTATTGATCTATTCTCGAGATCAGTTGTTTTTCTTATGGGATGTTTCACACTCTCTTCTATTTTTTCATTCTTTACATTTTGTTTTATTATTTCTTGATCTCTTATAACTTTGCTGGCTGGAGAGAGAGAGAGAGAGAGAGAGAGAGAGAGAGAGAGAGAGAGAGAGGGAGAGAGAGACCAAGAGACAGACAATCAGTCAGACAGAGACACAAACAGAAAGACAGAGACAAAGATAAAGATTGTTTTTCTTTCTTTTTCTTCTTTTTTTGGCTTTCTAGTCCCTGTGCATAATGAGTACTTAATACATGCTTGTTGGTTTGAATTAAATTATATATTCTTTTCTCCTTGAATGCTCTGCAGCATTTGACAATATTAACGACCTTCTGGATACTCTCCCCTCCCTGGGATTTTCTGATATTTCTCTTGGTTCTCTTACCCATCTGGTGTCCTTCTTAGTCTCTTTTGCTGGATCGTGACCCATGTCACTCCCACTAACTCTAGTGCCTTCTCAATGTTAATTATTTCCTATTTATCCTGCATATAGCTTGCTTTGAATATATTTGTTTATGTATTGTCTCCTCCATTAGATTGTAAGTTCCTTGAGGGCAGGGACTATCTTCTGCCTCATTTTGTATCCTCAGCACTTAGCACAATGTTTGGTACATTATTGATTGATCATCCTCCATCTTGTTGATCATGTGACCCCTCTGTAGTTACTTTACATGACTTTTCTCTTTCTAGCTCTTCTTGCTGGATTTTTTTTTTTGTAAAGTATAGAAATGCTAGTTATTTATATAGAGATCATTTAATAGTCTGCAACTTTTCCAAGGATATTGATTCAATTAATTTTTAGTAAACTCTCTAGTGTTCTCTAAGTAAATCAACATATCATCTGTAAAAAGTGGTTATTTTCTTCTTTGTTTGTGCTTATTTACTCAATTTCTTTTGATATTATTGCTGTAGATGGCATTTCTAGCACTACACTGAATAGTAATGGATATCCTTGCTTTAACCTCCTTGCTTCTATGATCTTTATTGGAAAAACCCCACTACAGATATTGTTGGCTGTTGGTTTTAGGTAGATATTACTTATCATTTTAAGGAAAGATCCATTTATTACCTTGCTTTCTAGTGTTTTTTTTTTTTTAAAAAAACATGAATGGATTTTGTAGCTTATAAAAAGCTTTTTCTGCATCTACTGAAACAATCATATGGTCTATTATGCTTATGGTTTGCCTAATATAACTGGTATAAATCCCACTTGGTCACAGTGTGTAATCTTTCAGATACGTTGCTATAGCCTCCTTGCTAATATTTGTTTTATAGGTTTCCTCCCTCTGTTTTGACTATCCTTGGTTTAGATATTAAGATTATATTTTTCATATAAGGAATTTGGTAGGACCCCTTCTTTTCCTGTTTTTCCCCCAAACAATGTAATATTGGAATGAATTGATATAATTCATAGAAATCCATAAAGTCCTAAGGTTTTCTTTTGTTTGGGAGCTCATTTATAGCTTATTCAATTTATGTTTTTTTAGGATTGGGTTATTTAAGTCCTCTGTTTCTTAGTCTGTTAATCTAGGCATTTTATATTTTTGTAAATAATCATATTTCTTTTAGATTGTAATTTCAATTTGCATATAATGCAGCAAATATTTCTTAACTATTTCTTCATTCATTGCGAGTTCATCTTTTTAATTTTTGATATTGGTAATTTTATTTTCTTTTTAAAAATTGATTTAGCATTTTATTTATTTTATTGGTCTTTTGAGGAGGAAAAAAAGGCTCCTAGTCTTTGTTTTATCTTTTACTTTCAATTTTGTTAGTCCCTTCTTTGATTTTTGGGATTTCTATTTTGGTGTCTAATTGGAGATTTTTAATTTAGTCAGTTTCCCAAGTTTTTTTTTTAGTTGTATGCTGAATTCATTAATCTGTTATTTCCCCCTTTCATTGATAAAATTGTATATAGAGACATTTTCCCATAAGGACTGCTTTGGCTACATCCCAAAATTTTTAGTATATTGTCTTATTGTAATTATCTTTAATAAATGGAAGGGAAGGAAAAATATGCATTTATATAGTACCTACTATGTGCCAGGCATTATGCTATGTGCTTTACAAATATCTCATTTTATCCACACAGCAACCCTTCAAGGTAGGTGCTGTTACCTCCATTTTATAGATGAGGAAAGTAAGGCACATGTAAGTAAGTGACTTACCCTGGGTTACACAGTTAGTAAGTGTCTGAGACCAGATTGGAACTCAGGTCTTTCTGACTTCAGGCTGGTATTCTATCCACTATGCCATCTTGCTGCCTCAATGAAATTAATGATTTTTTCTATAATTTGTTCTTTGATCCACTCATTCTTTAAGACAAGGTATTTATTCCACAATTAAATAATTTTTTCATTGCCTGTTGTTAAATATTTTTTATTTCATCAGAGTCCATTAAAGATACGTTTGTTTTTCTGAATTTGTTTGAAGTTTTAATGCCCTAGTACATAGTCAACTTGTGAAGGTACTATATACAATGGAAATGTATCTATACTCCCTTTTATTTCCATTCAGCAATCTCTAGAGGTGCATGATATCTAACTTTTCTAAAATTTTATTCAAGTCTTCTAACTTCTCATTTGTTTAGCTTTTGCATTTATTGATCTAGGTCTGAGAGGAATAAACTGAGGTAGTAGATTAGATGTGTGTTACAAGTAGGGTATGTTGGGGAATTTCTCAATCAAGAGGATATTGGTTTTCCTGAGAGTGTTTCATCCACTGGGATGTTCTCGGACTAGAGGGCAAATAACAAAACTAAATAGAAATGAGATTGGCACACTAAGAAATACATGATGGTGTGGGAAATCTTTATTGCATTATTTGAATGTAGCCCTGTGGGGCTGAAAGACCAAACCTGTTTTTTGTAGAACAGATTATGCTTAACTCAGGACTGCAGGTTATGCTGACTAGAAACCTTCTAGTGGAGGTATATCCACAGATTGGTGTGAGGATGTGTCTTAATCTGGAAACTGCTGAACACTCAACTGTTGTTTACTTGTTCCTTTTTTGAATCATACATAATCCCATATACTCAAAAGACTTTGGGAAGCAGACCACCTTTTTTCAACTCTTTCCCCTGCTAGATGAATTGATAAACTTCAAATTTTTTTTAGTTCTTGATTTCTTTCTGCCAAAAAGTTTCTTCCATCAAAAAGTTTTGATGTCAGAAGTGAGATATCTGATGGTCAATTTGAGAAGCCCAAAGTAGGACAGGACTGACCTAGATGAGATCGATCTGTATGGTGAGAACCAGGTGAGTAACCTTAATAATCCAGTGGAATGCAATATTTGTCCCCGTGTTTGAACTCTATATAATTCAGGGAGCATTAGGAGTCATTAGGACACCCTGACTCAGAATGTTCTGAGTAGGTTTAGAACAAGCCTAGCTACCTTTATCAGCAAATGATAAGATTGATTATCTTAGGACTCTTGAGGCAATGCTGTCATCTGTTAAATTTGGCCATTAATATTCTGTCTCAATTTTTTGCCTATCTGTCTCTTCCTGTATTTCCTACAACCCTACTGTGGCCATTAGAAATAAACTGGATACCTTTGTCTGGTGGCAGCCACCCTGATATACTGGTGAGTATGACACTGTGATCCAGGACTCAAATGCAAAGGCCACCAGTTGAACCACATGACCTGCCCAGAGGCAATATTTTATCATATATTTGTGTTGTGTCTTCCCATGTCCTAATATCCATTTAGTTGACTAAGTGACCTTGATAAACAGCTCACCGAATAACAGTACTACACCTATTCACTTAGGATAACCTCAGGTTAATGATGGAAGCACCAATGTGTATAAGTCAGATAAACTGCTGACCAGGGTTGAGCGTTTATGGGCCAAACCAGTACCCCTATAGTAGAAAATCTCTTTTTCTCCCACCTATGAGGTTCTCAGGAAAATGTGTTGTGTATTTGTAGATTCTGCTATGTTGAAAGATTTTTAAGGGGAAAACACAGCTGAGCAATAAAGTCTGCTGAAAAAAAAATGCAGAAAGGGACTTCAGAATGGTCGGTGGGGAAGATTAATGAAGTTTCATACTTGAAACAGCTCTCCAAGCTTTCTATAATCTGATGCTAAACTCTCCTTCTCAATAACCAGAGATTTACTCTCATTTCAGACTTTAACTTAAGATAAGGTTTTAGGAATTTAAAAAAGAAAAAAAAAAACTTCAAGATACTTTCTCTCTGTCATTTCAATAGTCAGATTGGGGTTACAGAGATAAAGTTAGACAAGTAAAGAAAGGAAATCTTTTTCTTGGTTTGTAAAAATTTATGGCATTATAAACTAATCAGAGAACAAATTTGTAACTGAAGTAAAACATTTTTACTGTAAATTTCCAAATTATAGCTTAAAGATTTTTGCAAATGCTGAGATATTTTAAAAAGGAGATAAGAATGTGAAACTTCCATTATAAATCTTTGGAATGGAGCTAATTTAAAATAGTGGCCTCTATAATTTGAGGTGCTGGCAGCTAATGGTCTTTGGGAAATTGATATTTTGAATGAGATCATTTGTGATTGTAAATCCAAACTAAATTATAATGTGATTTATATAAAGGGAGATAATCATAGTATTTTACCCTCTATAGGTAGATCATACTTTAATGAAAGAACCGTTTGATATTTGTCATTAAGGTGATATACCTAGAAACTGCAAGAATAAGAATGAAAAGTATAATTACTCTATATTGCTCTTCGGTATAAAATACCAAATTGATAGGGGATGAAGTGATGTTTTATGTAAGATGATTCATAAATGCATTAGACCAAATTGATATTTGACTGGCAATAAGTTTAAAAATCCATAATACTAGTTAAGCTTATTATTGTTAGGCTTACAAGTTTACTTTATAAAGAATATTTTTTATTTGATAGATTTAATATGATAGATTTTTATTTGATAGATTGTTTGACCATTAATTATTAAAATAATTAGAGTGCACCTGGAATAATATGTACTGAAGTCACATCTTCTTTACTATAGACAAATCCCAGATACAAAGATTTATTTCTGCCTTAGGAGTTACCTCAGATATGAATATTTGTCATCCTCAAGGCTTATAGGGGCTAGTGTTCTTTTGGGTTTTGAGTGAACTATCATCTATTCATTATTTGTGTGTAATCACAGCATGTGATTGTTTTCTTAATATGTATATGTATGTATGTACAAATATGATTGGCTTTCTTCTGTACCCCTTGGTAGTGGCAAATCTCATTCCAGAAGAGTTACAGAAATTACTGCATTCATGCTGGATATGAAAGTAGCTGGGATGAAATTGTAGAGAACTGAAGGGGACTGCCATTCCTACACTACTAGATAGATGGTGAAGTGAAGAAGTTGTCCATGAGAGTTGAGGAGATTAAGGAATTGAGTAGTTAGGATGCTGGAGGGGATATCAATATATATGTTGAAGTACCACAAATAATGGTAAGATCTGAGGAAAGAGGAAGACTATGAGCCAGATGCTAACCCTGATACAACCTCTCTGAGAAAAGGATACCTCTCTTGGAAAAAAGTGGATAATACTTGCACTATTACATGGTATACTTTGAAATGTTACGTAAATGGGTACCATTATGTCTGTCTTATTGAGGGCAGGAAAGGCAGAGCTTAGAATAGAACAACTGCCTTTAACCTGTGCCTTGGTGTAGGCTTAGCCATGGTGCATGGCTTAACCATAATACTGGATTTAATTTCCATAAAAACCAACAGAATATAAGCTATTCCTTTGAGAGAACTTCAATGTCTCAGGCCACAAATCTTCTGAGTCAAAACTTCATTAGTATTCATCATTAAAAGGATAGTTGGGAAATTCCTGGCATCTAAAAAGAAAGAAACATACATATACAAGTCTTATTCATTAAAGAAATCTCTCCAACACACCAACTCCAACAACTTCCCACCCCCCAAACCCAACCTCCCCAAATACACCCTTTCCCAGATTAAGAAAAACAATCTTTGTAATGGTTTGTTTTCTTTGGCCCATGCATCTAAATACTGAATGAGGACTTAGCTATAGATCCCACTTGCCTTGGGTTCAAGCAGGCTTTGTTCAGTTTCCTTAAACAGAAAGCATTTCTGAGATACAAGGAAAATAAATGGGTAGTATAATAGACTTGGAGTATAAGTAGACCTGGTAGTATAATAGACCTATAATATGGCAAACCACTCCAGTATTTTGCCAAGAAAACCCCAAATGGTGTCACAAAGAGTCAGACATAACTGAATCAACCGAATAGTAAACAAAAGATCTTGGCTCTGGAATCAGAAAACTTGGATCCAAGCTCTGCCTCTTGATTACTGGCTGTATGACAATGAGCAAATTATCAAAATGTCTCAGAAGCTCAATTTCTTCATCTTTAAAATGAAAAATAATATTTTTGGACAACTTGTTTTACAGGGTTATTGCAAGGTTCACTTGAAACTATGGGTACAAAGGACTTTTGTAAATGTCAATTACTATCATTAAGAAATTTGGAAGGGTCTGATTTAAGAAACTGAAGCCAACAGAGGGGAAGTGACCTCCCTTGAGTCAAACTGGTAGTAAGTGGCAGAGAGAGGAATCAAGGCTAAAACTTGAGACTTAAAATTCAGTGCTTTTCCCATGATAATTGTCACATTGCCTCCCTATACCATGGCATACCTTTATCCACATCAATTAACAAAACAGGCTTTGCTTCCACAGCATGGAGGGAATTTGAGAGCAGGAAAAGTATTGTGGTAGACTTTGGCCAGTCTGTACTATGAACTCTATTAAATTCTGATTGTTTGTTTAGAATCAGATAGAGGAGATATTCCAAGGGCAATTAATAGCATAGTAAATACTCCACTATGCAGCAGGTCAGTCAATAAGCATTTATTATGCCTGCCATATATGAGGCACTGTGCTAAGCTATGAGGATACAAAGAAAAGCAAAGGACAATCTCTGCCCTTGAAGAACACGCAATCTAATGGAGAAGATCATAAGCAAACAAATATGTAAAACAAACTATATACAGGAAATAATCAAGAGGGAAGGCACTGTAAATTTTTTGTACATGTGGGTCCTTTTCCATTTTTTATGATCTCTTTGGGATACAGCCCTAGAAGGGGCATTGCTGGATCAAAGGGTGTGCACAGTAGCCCTTGGGCATAGTTCCAAATTGTTCTCCAGAATGGTTGGATCAGTTCACAACTTCACCAACAATGCATTAGTGTTACAATTTTCCCACACTTTCTCCATCATTTATCATTTTCCTTTTTGTCGTATTAGCCAATCTGATAGGTGTGAAGTGGTACACCAGAGTTGTTTTAATTTACATTTCTCTAATCAATAGTGATTTAGAGTATTGCGTTTTAAACTGTGGGTCGTGACCACATATGTGGGTCATGAACCACAGTTTAAGAAGCATTGAAGGGGTTGCGAGTGAAAAAAGTTTAAGAAGACTATAGATAGCTTTAATTTCTTCATCTGAAAACTGCCTGTTTATATCTTTTGATCATTTATCAGTTGGGGAATGACTTGTATTCTTATGAATTTAAATCAGTTCTCTATATATTTTAGAAGTGAAGCCTTTAAGGGATCTAAGACATTTCCAAAAGTTTCATGATGGAAAATGCTGTCCACATCCAGAGAAAGAACTATGGAGTTTGAATGCAGATTGAGGCATGGTATTTGCTCTTTTTTTCTCTTCTATTTTGTTTTGTTTCTTCTTTCTTGTGGTTCCTCCTATTGGTTCTAATTCTTCTTTACAACATGACTAATGTGAAATATGCTTAATAGGAAGGTATATGTAGAGCCTATATCAGATTGCATGCCATCTTGGGAAGGGAGGTGGGGGGGGAGAAAATTTAAAACTCAAAAGCTTATGGAAGTGAATGCTGAAAATTAAAAATAAATTAATAAAAAAAAGAAATGTAATAATGATGATGACAAAGACAATGATGCTGATGAGGATGACGACAATGATGAAGATGATAAAAACAACAATAAAAGAGAGAAAACATGGGGGGGGAATGAAGTGAGGCCTTTATCAGAGAAACTGGCTATAAAAATTGTTTCCCAGCTTTCTGCTTACTTTCTAATCTTAGCTGCATTGGCTTTGTGCAAAAACTTTTTAATGTAATCAAAACTATCCATTTTGTACTTCATAATTTCTCTACCTCTTGTTTGGTCATAAATTCTTCTCTTCTCCATAGGTCTGACAGGTAAACTATTCCTTGCTCTCTTAAATTGCTTATGGTATCATTCTTTATGTCTAAATCATGCGCTCATGTTGACCTTATCTTGGTATACTGTGTAAGATGCTGGTCTGTGTCTAGCTTCTGCCTTACTTTTTTCCAGTTTTCCCAACAGTTTTTGTCAAATAGTGAGTTGTTGAACCAGAAACTGGAATCTTTGGGTTTATCAAATAGTACATTACTATATTCATTGACTACTGTGTCCTAAGTACCTGATTTATTCCCCTGATCTACCACTCTATTTCTTAACCAGTATCAAATAGTTTTGATGGTTGCTGCTTTATGATACAGTTTTATATCTGGTACAGTTAATCCATCTTCCCTTGCATTTATTTTCATTAATTCCCTTCATATTCTTGACTTTTTGTTCTTCTAGACAAATTTTGTTATTATTTTTTCTAGCTCAATAAAATAATTTCTTGTAGTTTGATTGGTATGGCACTGAATAAGTAAATTAATTTAAGTAGAATTGTCATTTTTATTACATTATCTCGGCCCACACAGGAGCAAATGATATTTTTCCAGTTATTTAGATCTGACTTTATTTGTGTGAAAAGTGTTTTGTAATTGTATTCATGTAATTTCTGAATTTGTCTTGGCAGGTAGACTCCCAAATATTTCATATTGTCTACAGTTATTTTAAATGGAATTTCTCTTTCTTGATTGTCTTCTGGGCTTTGTTAATAATATCAGATTACATACTGTCTTGGGGAAAGGAGGGGAGGGAGGGAGAAAAATATTTGGAACTCAAAATCTTATCAAAGTGAATGTTGAAAACTATCTTTACATGCAAATGGGAAAAATAAAATACTATTAAGTGTGGGGGGGAATAAAAAAAGAGGGAAGGCACTAGAATTAAGAGGGGTTGGGAAAGGCCTCCTGTAAAAGGTAGAATTCTGGTTGAGTCTTGAAGAAAGCCAGTGAAGCCAGGAGACAGAGGTGAGGGGAAGAGTATTCCAAGAATAGGGGAGAGCCAGAGAAAACATCCAGAGCCTAAGATGGCATGCCTTCTTCACAAAAAACAAGAGGCTAGTGTCGCTGGATGCGTGAGTACGTGGCAGGGAGTAAAGTGTGGGAAGACTGGAAAGGTGGGGGAGGAAGAACTCTAAATGCTGAACAGAGAATTTTATATATGCTCCTGGAGATGACAGGGAGCCATGAGGGTTTCTTAGCTGACATGGTGGCTTAATGGAGAATGGACTGGAATGAGGAGAGACTTAAGGCAGGAAGACTCACCAGAAGCCTATTACAATGGTTCAGGTGTGAGGTGAACAGGGTCTGCACCACAGTGGTGGCAGTATCAGAGGGGAGAAGGCAGCATATTCAAAAGATGTTAAAAGGGTGAAATCAACAGGCCTTGGCAACAGATTGAACATGAGAAGGGGTGGGGTGAGAGACAGTGAGGAGTCAAGGATGACACCTAGGTTATAAGCTTTGGGGGTGGGAGGATAACAGTGCCCTTGATGGTAAGAGGGGAAGTTTGGAGGTGGGAAGTGTGTGAAGGAAAGATAATGAGTTCAATTTTAGACATGAAAAATAAGGTTGCAAAGTTAGAAGACAGAAAACTAAAGACATGTACCATGCTTATTTTAGTGATCATGTTTTATATAATTTCTCAATAACCCTAGGCTAATGTGAAACCAGCCACCTAACGAGAATAAAAGCAGTCATGGGAAGAGGTGTGGGGCTTCTCTGAACCTCACTTGCTGAGGAATGATAGAGGAGAACAACAATCCTCATAGGAAATGGGTTTGGAGGAAGCTACTCCAGTTTTCTTCATCTATCCTTGAATGCCTATGACTATACCCTTCCATGGTAACATTAAACAATGTTGCTCTAGTGCTCATCTTCACAGAATCGAGGCCCTAGGGCACCCTTCAGACCTAATTTGGAGACCTTAGAAATCATCTAATCCAAACCCTTCTTTTTCCAAATTTTCTAAGAAACTGAGATTCAGAGAGGAAAAGGGACTCATTTATTGTCTCATAGCTAGTAAGCATCAGAAACACAATTAGAACCTAAGTTTCTGATACAAGGTACCACTCCTTTTGTATGGGAGAAGTTTGGTTACTGAAAGTGGAAAAAAAAAGGACCCATTGTGCATGAAAAAATGATAAAAATCTTCTACCACAAAATACAATTTTTCTATTAAACTATAAAGACAGACAGGAGGACTACATAGAGAACTGAACAGCCATGTTTGAAGGCAGACATATGACTGAAGTTGCAAATACCTTATTGCAATTTTACCTTTGACCATCAATTGCTGAAAAGGCTTTTTTCCAGACCTGGCCTAGCATAGGAGAGGTCCAGAGTGCTGCTTCAGATAAGAGGAAGAGGAGATTTGATGACCACTGTAAAATATTATACTTTGTAGATTTATAACTTCTCCATAAAGGACTTGAAAAAGCACTCCTTCCTTTAAAGTGCTGCACTACATCCTTACAGTAACAGACCTCTAAGAAAAAGTTAGATGTTAAGAGCAAAAACTCACTGATTTAAGGTCACATAGCGAAGGTTTTTGTTAAGGCCATCAATGACTTTTATGTCTTCTGGAGTCAACTGGAACTCAAACACCTGCCAGGGAAAAGAGGATATTATAATAAGTAGGATCTGCTTATAGCACCTCAGAATAGAATAGGCAACTTAATTGATTGCATCAGTCGCATTCTCCATGAGACTCTTGTAACTCTGTTCTGGTGTTGGAGGTGATTAGGCTAACTGAAAACTAGCTACTCCCACTTGATAGCTCCCATTTTCTTGTAGGTGGAGTCACCTTTTTCTAACTCCTCCTTTCAGAGTTGTAGACTTCCCCTAATCTAGAACTTTGCATGAACCCCTTGGGGATTCAGGATATTGATCCAACTGGTTCATGTTTAAAAATGTTTAATTCTGCTTTATGTAGCAAATAATTGTCCAAAATTTGTTGCAAACATGTTTTCCCCTGTGACAACAACCATATGTATATTCAAAGCAATATAGGTTTGTTTCTGAAAAAAATTCAGAACCATCATACACACAATAATTTCTGTGTCTGTATGACTGACACCACACTGACCACTTCTGACTCAGTGCAACATGTTGTTGAAGTTTCTCAACCTGTCATCAAATTGTTTCCAAACAGCTATGGTCACAGAAGTCCATATTTGGGTGCAAACAGATTTTCAATAGGTGATCAGATGTATGAGCATACTCTAACTTGCACTCTATACACCACATCAGAGAGCTCCTTCATTCCCCTTTGTTACCATATAATTCTATCTCATCAGTGGTATGATCACAGGATCAAGATGCTATGAATATTTGCATTCTTGCAGTGCAAATAAATGTCAGGCTGTTTGAAATCCATGAGCACTTATAAGCCATCTGGAAATTATCATGGACTATCACAAGCATTCAGAAGAAACAAACCTTATATTATCTCTCATTGCAATATTAAGAAAATAGAAAAAAGTTTACAAAAATTCACTGGAGAAAACAACTCCTTAATAAGAATTGGCCAGATGGAAAAGGAGGTACAAAATCTCACTGAAGAAAATAATTTCTTAAAAATGAGAATTGGGCAAGTGGAAGCTAATGACTCCATGAAACATCAAGAGTCAATCAAACAAAATCAAAAGAATGAAAAATATAGAAGAAAATGTGAAATGTCTCATTGCATTGACCTGCAAAATAGATCCAAGGGAGACAATTGAAAACATTTGAAACTATAATAAAAAAAAAACCTGGATATATTTCAAGAAATTATCAAGGAAAATTGTTCTGATATCCTAGAACCAGAAGGTAAAATAGAAATTGAAAGAATTGACCAAACACCTCCTGAAAGAGATCCCCAAATGAAAACTCCCAAGAATATTATAGCCAAACTCTAGAACTCCCAGGTCAAGGAAATAATACTTCAAGAAGCCAGAAAGAAACAATTGGAATATTGTGGAGCCATAGTCAGGACTATACAGGATTTGGCAGTTTCTACATTAAAGGACTGAAGGGCTTGGAATATTATATTCCAGAGGGCAAAAGAGCTAGGATCACAACCAAGAATCACCTACCTATAAAAACTGAATATATAACCCCCAAGGGGGAAAATGTATATTTAATGAAATAGAGAGCTTTCAAGCATTCCTGATAAAAAGACAAGAGCTGAACAGAAAATGTGATTTTCAAATACAAGACTAAAGAGAAGCATAAAAAGGCAAACAGGAAAGAGGAAAAAACATAAGGGATTCAATAAGGTTAAACTGTTTACAAGGGAAGATGATACTTGTAATTCCTTTTTTTTTTAGGCAATTGGGGTTAAGTGACTTGCCCAGGGTCACACAGCTAGTAAGTGTCAATTGTTTGGTCTGAGGCAGATTTGAACTCGGGTCCTCCTGACTTCAGGGTCGGTGCTCTATCCACTGTGCCACCTAGTTGCCCCTATACTTGTAATTCTTAAGAACTGTGTCACTATTAGTTGAGTTAGAAGGAGTATACATAGAGGGAGGGTCAGGTATAAGTTGATTTTGATGAAATGACATAAAAAAAATAAGGGATGGAAAAGAGGATTGCACTGGGAGAAGAGGGAAGAGAGGCACAATGGGGTAAATAATCTCACATGAAAGAGGCTTTAAGAATGAATAATGTATACATTCTGTTGGATATAGGAATCTAGCTTAGTATATAGGGAAGTAGAAGGGGTGGAGAATAAGAGCAGCAAGGGGACTGATAAAAGGGAGAGCAGATTGAGAGAAATGGTGGTCAGAAGCAAAACAGTGGTGAGGAGGGACAGTGATAAGAATGAGAAGGATAAACAGAGGGAAAATAGGA
>NW_020955130.1:2153-2678 GCF_900497805.2 Vombatus ursinus | reverse complement strand
GGAGAATGATAGGAGGGGTAGGAAGGAGAGACAGAACTCACATTTGTCAGATCTCCCAAGGAGACATTTCAAACTAGATGTTTGAGACATCACAAATTTAATATGTCCAAAACAGAAGTTATTATCATTTCCCCCAAAGCAACAATTATTCCAAATTTCCCAATTTCTGTACAAAGAACCATTAGTTTTCCAGTCTTCTAGGTTCATAATCTTGCTGTTATCCTTAATTTCTCACTGTCCCTCACCCCACAAATATAATTAGTTGCCAGATCTTGCTGTTTCTGCCTCAACATCTCTTATATCTCATCCTTTGCTCAAACAGCTACCATCATCACTTCTTCCATGGATTATTGATCACTCTCCTTCAAGTCACTCCCCAGTTTAGTCCATTCTCCTTATTGCTGACAAAGTCATTAACGTTAAGTGCATATCTCACTATGTCATTCCTTTATTCAATAAAGTCTTTATTGCCTTGAGGATAAAATATAAACTCCTCCACAATCTGGCCCCAACCTATCTTTCTCT
>NW_020955130.1:1017-2011 GCF_900497805.2 Vombatus ursinus | reverse complement strand
CTTGTATCTCTTTATATTAAACAAACATGATATAAAGTGAATAAATACCAAGCAGTTATTCCAAAGTGTGTGTTACATAAACGCCAAACACACTGTCTCCCCAGAAAACTGAAATGAACAACTTGTTTCTTGGAGATCTTTTGAAAATAGTAGAGAATGTGGGTGAATTCACATATCTATCCACCAGACTGAATCACTGAAGCCCACTAGCCTCTTTAGGAGTCACTTTCCTAATGACCAGTTTCCAGACTTCTCTATTTTTCATCATTTCCTCCAATATTCCATTCACCATCACCAGAGTTTCTGCAGCTGCTTAACCCAACTCTGTCCATGTCTCCTTATCTGAAAGTTCTCTTTGATCCGCTTTTCAGTGAAGCTCTTTGCCAAGACTACCACTCCTCGCTGAATCTGGTATCAGAGAGCAACCTGGGCTGGGGTTCGATTGTACTTCTTAGCAATGGCTGCCAGCACTGAATCTTCTAGGAGAACAGGAGTGCTTTGATCTACCCTGCAAGGGAAAACAAATATTTTGAAATCTGTGGTCAGGGTAGTGGGGAAGAGTTCAATGCCATGTAGATAGCAATCATCCTTTAGCTTTTTACATTTTTCAAAGCATTTCCATAGACATCTCATTTGAACCTCATAATAATATCATGAAGTGGACAGGGCAAATGTTATTACCTTCTTTTTACATATAATGAAATGGGACTTAGAAAGGTTAAATTATTTCTTCAAGACCATGCAACTAGTAAAATGCCAGAAGTCAAAAGGGAGTCAAATACAGTTAATTACAACCCCACAATCAATGCTGTTTGCACTACTCAATGTTGTACAATTTGTAAGCACACAAAAATTTGGGTAATCAACTTTATTAGTGATTAAGAAATCCATTACAAACCCCCTTTCTCACCATGGAGTCTCTCTGTGAGATCTCAAGGCACTATATGCTACCAATATGATATCATTTGACTTGCAGAACTCCAACAATTTGCTC
>NW_020955130.1:414-872 GCF_900497805.2 Vombatus ursinus | reverse complement strand
GAGTTAAGGAAAAGACTTAAATCAGTTAATAAAGAATATAAGATTCAGATACTGCCATTGATGAATAATTTGATGCCTGAAAGAAGTAGGAAAAGAACTTTGGTTTAATAAAAAACAGTTTAAATGTGTTTGAAGAAACATAGCTTTCAGGTATTGTTTGAGCAGTTTTGAATAGAAAATCAACTGTGTAATAAAAATAGACTCAAATGGCCTTATGGATTATATAGAATGAAACCTTATGTGTCTGTGAAAGGTTTTATGGTTTAAAGGATCAAAGAAATGTTGTATTTATTCAAAACTGGGAAAATGTGAGTAGGAAGAAACCATCTCAAGAATAAAAAATGAAATGTAGGAACATGATGAAGAGAAGAATTGCAGGGAGTTACAGTCCCTCCACTCATTTATCAGGAAGGGGAAGGATAGGAAAGAAACTGCACTAGAAAAAGAATTGTTTTACC
>NW_020955130.1:0-277 GCF_900497805.2 Vombatus ursinus | reverse complement strand
CTTTTTTGGTCAAGGAAACCAACATCTAGAGAAGTTAGGCCAAACACCATATAAGTAACCAATAAGTAACCAAACCAAGATTTGAGTTCAGGTCTTCTGACTTTTTTACTAGGCTGGTTCAGAAGACAGCTCTTTATCAGCCATATTTCTGCTTTTAAAAGAAATGAATTAATTGAATCTCATCTATGTGACTACCTTTCCCATCAAAGTATGAATATCTGGAAGTTAAGTGATTATTTCAGTAAATGACATTGAAAATCATAGGAGCCAAAGCCAA
>NW_020955129.1:4331-8322 GCF_900497805.2 Vombatus ursinus | reverse complement strand
GAGATGGGTTCAAAAGAGCTGATTATTAAATTTTCAGTGGGAAAATTTACACATTGGGATTAACAAAAAACAGGCTTGATTTGGTGTGTTGTTGAATATCTAGACTTAATTTTAGATGGAAAAAGTGAATAATTAAGATTAAACTTAAAATGCATATTGAGTACAGCCTCTCCAGCCACAGGTAGCTAGCTAGATGAGATAATAATGAACAGTGTCTTCCAGAATCAAGTGTCTGATCCTTGAGTTAATAAAAATGAATAGCTGCAGAGGTTGAAAGCTTGTATTTTCCTTGGTATCTCTCACATGTAGTAGAAGAGTGCTAATAACAAAGAAAATGCTCAGTAAACACTTGTGAGACACAGAACTTAAATTGTACAGTAATTTTACAAGAATTCTTTGCCAATCCCCCCTAATTTCAGTACCCTCTATCTGTTCATCAACCACAATTTATCCTGTCTAAGCCTTGTTTGTAAATAGTGGTTTTCACAAAATGTCACTCTCATATGATCAGGTGGTTTTTTAGAGCAAGCATTGTCTTTCGCCTAAATATATATATATACACATACATATATACATATATATATACACATATACATATACACATTGTTTATATATTTAAATATATATGTTTATATATATATATATATATAAATTAGTAACAATCTTGACTCATAGGAGGGTCTTAACCATTATTTATTGACCAACTGACTGACAATTCACTCTATTCTGAGGAACACAATCATAATTTTAAGCTCTAATGTTGCTAATTGTCAAGACAAGAATTGCTATACAGGAAGAATATATGGGGACTTTGGTAAATTTGTGCTTGCCATGAGTTCTTAGAAATTTTGTAAAAACTTCCAGAAGTAAATAAAATATTAGACTGAATTGTCATGAGCATAATGTTAACAATGAATGGTAAGAAGAGTCTCACTGTCCTCTACCCCAATCAAGCATCAAATTCATTTCATTTCTGGGTGCAACATTTTAGGAAGTATATTGACAAACTGACTTTTTTTTAAAAAAAAACAACATTGAAACTTTATGTCATAACTGTTAGGTAAAAGAGTTGCAAACAGTTAACTTAGAGTAGGGAAGACTTAGAATTTGTTGAACTAAAGCATCTGTCTTCAAAAATTTAAAGAACTGTCAAAGATAAAAAAAAAATTCTGGTTCTGCTTGGCTCATCAAAGTAAAAATAAGAACAATACATAGAAGTGGAAGAAAAAGCAAATTTTGGGGAAAATTAAAGCAAAATTATACAAAAAAATCAAATATCTAAACTGAAATGATCTATTTATGGAGGCTGAGAGTTTGCCATCATTGAGTTCTTTAAGTATAGCTGAGACCCATTTAAAATTCAGAATCCACACAATTGATTGTGAGAGGAGAGTATATTCTGAGCTTGTGTAAATGAATGACCGATGGGAAAGAAAACAAATATCTCACTTATGGTCATCTTGTGCTACAGTATGTTGAGTCCATAGTTCAAAGCTGGGTTCCAGAAGACATTGTAAAGTCATGATTATGATTAAGTTTTGCTCAAAGGTTTTTAGGCAATATTGAAGCAGCATTGATGATGAATATGATCAGATCAGGCATAGTACAGAGGTTTTTGGTTTGTTTTTTTAAGTGTCCATCTTTCATTGATAAATACAAAGACACTGACATTCAAAGGTCATTTGGAAAAAAAAATAGCTCTTCCAAGTTTCTCTGTGGCACAATTTACGAATATAAAATATACAAAACTTTAAAAAAATAAAAAAGGTGCTAGATTCGAGTCCCACCGGAGTCCTATGTTGATTCTGCTTAGCCCCAATGAGTTCGACTCTGGTCAAAGATTGTGAGGACAAAGAGGTAGATTTCATCCAGGGATCTGATGAAAGTAGCCCCAGGTGTGCTTTTAAATAGTTAAATTTTCAGTGTGCAAATTTACACTTTGGAAACTAGCAAATATGAGAGCCTGATTTGTCATTTTGTTGATTGTCTAGACTTATGAAAGTGATGGAGAAAATATTAATAATGCCGATTAAATATCAAACTGCATTGTATATATTTATTTTTTTAAAGCCAGTTATGAAACATTTCCTTGCACACTACTGATTCCAACTCCATGCAAAGTATAAGGTGGAGCACTGGATCTAACAACATATACCTTGGGAGTGTGATCATCTTTTTGATAAACACATACCCTTTGTTATGTAATCTTTCTTCTTAGGAGACTCTCATATGTATTTCCTCTTGGAAAAACCCGGATTCATTTAAGGTAGTGGCTAAACCCACCATTTTAGTTAGTTATTAACCAATAGTGACACTTTCAATGAATCAAAATGGTGAGATGGGTTTGAGTCTACAGATTTCAAAGTCCATTGACTCAAGCTGCCCAACAGTATGGCTAAAATCACAAGAGCAAACAGTGATAGAATCTCACATGAAGGTAACTTTGTGGAGAAAATACTGTGTCGTTTGGGAAACTTATTAATTATTATACTATCTAAATTGAACTTTGTGTGATCTCTACCCTGAATGTAAGTTATCCCCAATAGCTTTCTAGGAATGTTGGAGATGGCTGCATGGAATGTGGGGTCCCTAAGATCCTAGATCTACCCAATCATTGTCATGTTGTATACCCACAACCAGGTCTTGTTAGGATCTACCCAAGCTTTTGTTTTGTGTTCTCTTGTGTTTTGGCTTCACCCAAAGTTTATGGAATTTATTCATATTTATCTCAGTTACTTTGCTTTCAAGGTGACCTCTCAGTAAAATTTCCAACCGCATACATGTGTTTCATCTGTGGGTGTCCTTGTCCACATCTGTATGGTGTAAACTTTCCAGAATCTGGATGAGAGGGAGCTATAACTTTTGTTTTTGACCTATGCACCTGTACCAAATAACCTGAAAAATTTTCCTTCTAAAATGTTTTCAGATTTTGGCATATGTTAGAGTGAATAACAACTTAGAAGACTAATGATCATCCAAGGACAAAAACAAAACAAAAAAACTTGCATGACAATAATGATGATTGTGGTGGGCAACCCATAGAAGCAGCAGAATATGAAACTGGCATAGCAACAGAAATACAAGAAGATATTCAGACCCAAACAAAAGATCCTTCTCAAGCTTGAATAAAACTAAGAATTCCTCTTGAATTCCTCCTTTCCTGTGATAAAGTAGGGGACCATCACTTCTCAATACTTCCAAGCCTCACTCCAATGGCCTACCTTGTTCTGAAATTCTGTCTCTTTATAGAGACTAGTTCTCTTATCACATATTCATTGTGCTTCATGCTTGCAAGAGTGCAAATGGTCGTCCTCCCTCTGGAACCCAAATCTCTAAACAGAAGGTATAGTTCTCCTTTTTCTCATCTTTTTTTACATGGTCTTTTCCTTCTCTTAGTAGGTCACCTTGACCTAGTCTGAGATAAGCATAATCATAATATAGAATGTTTATCACTTATATTATCACTTACTGTACCAATCAGGGGTTAGGTCGGCAATGGAAAAACAATTATCACAAATTCCTTTAAAACATTATGTTTCATCACCTGTGGGACACTGTAAGTCTTTGCCTAAATTTACTTGGCTCACCCAAGCATTCCAGAAAATTCAAGCCTTTGGTCATCAGAACATTAGAAAAGGGCTCCTAGCATTCCACTTTCCAGAACCACAGTACCTACAAAAAATATTCTTATAGTAGTGAGTGGGATGCCCCTATGAAGACTTCTCAGTGTAATTAAGGTTTGGGATAAGATTACCCTGAACTTGGAGATAAGTTCAGGAGACAGTATAGGATAAGTATAGATTTCTATAGTTCCCTTGTTGTCACAGTCTGACATCAGTAGTTAAAGATTGCCAAGTCTGAAACTCCCCCTGTAACCCTGCATTTGGTCATTTAGATTCCCTAGGGTACAGTACTTGTTGTTGTTGTTTGGTCAATTTCCAGTTCTATCTCACCCATTTGGGGTTTTCTTGGTAAAGATACTGGAGTTATG
>NW_020955129.1:2850-4296 GCF_900497805.2 Vombatus ursinus | reverse complement strand
TGCCATTTCCTTCTCCAGCTCATTTTACAGATGAGGAAATGGAGGAAAACAGGGTTAAGTGATTTGCTCAGGTTCACACAGCTAATAAGTATTAGTCCAGATTTGAACAAAGGCAGATGAGTCTTCCTGACTCCTGGCTAGGCACTCTATTCACTTTTCCATCAAGCTGCCCCTAGGGTACGATACTTTACCATTAGTCCAGGTTATCAAGAGTTCCTAATCCCTTATTTCCCTTCCTTCTGAAGTCGTTTGAAAAACACATTGATAGAAATAGATTTGGAGTCAGGAAGTCCTGTTTGACTGATTATTAAGCTAAGACAAAGTTAAAAATTCCTAGTCCCTTTCCTGCCTCTTATTAGTTGTGAGATCCATCTTGAGTTAGTTAACTTCTCAGTATTTTAGACAGCTCTCTAAGAGTTTGAACAAAAGTTGTAGATGTATTGAAGGGAATCTATACAGAGTTGAAAAAACAAGTTCAAGATGAAAATGATAAAAGTTTAATAGCTATATATATATTAAGCTCATAATTTATTTTCTGGAAAAGGGATTTGCACGGTTCTCCATCCTTGGGCTCATCCAAGCACCATGGAGACAGAAATAACATTCCAACCCTTAGAGTGATGACTGCCTATGCAACATAATGCTAGCTTAACTAGCACTTTGAAGGTTACTTTGACTTTGATCACATTGTTCTGCTCTAGTTATAAAAAAAAATCAGAAACAAATACTGTGGGATAGTACAACCTACCTGTTGAGGAGCAAAGCTGTGTCCTGAACTCATATGACTTAGCACATTGAATTTTGCTAGGGTTTTTGCTTGTTCCCAAACATCTGGGACCCTCTGATTAGTAATAAATTACATGTCTCTAACCTTATATAATTCTGAAAAAAAATAAATCTCCAATATATAAAGTCTTCCCTAGGGGAACAAAGGAATCCTAGGGACTCATTACTAAGTTCTATTTCCATTTCATCCTGCTCCCCAAGTGAATATATAAGAAAGAGTTTGTCAATTAGAGGTATTATTTGTACAAATACTTTTTTTTCTGGTAGAATATTGCCAGGGATTATTTTTAACATGTAGAAAAAAAATCAGACCCGATGAGCCACTGTTAACTTTCCCAGACCCTATTCTAGCTGGTATCATTCTAAATATTTCTCATTTATTCCCACTGCTGCTATCATTTCCCCTTGCTTCCTGGATTGCCCCTCCATTTCTCTCTTTGAACTTTACCATCAGTTAGTAAATTAGTATTTGTGAATGAGAAATCTGTAAGATATTATCCTACTTGCAAAGGTAGGTCTCATTGTTCATGGTCACATGACTCAAGTAGTATGACTTATGTCTCAATCAGTTGCCAACAGCAAAGTACATACCGGACAAATGAGAAATTATCACTATGGTGAAGGCAGTAGAATTAAAGGGAAATCAGGCAACGTGGCAAG
>NW_020955129.1:0-2717 GCF_900497805.2 Vombatus ursinus | reverse complement strand
CTTGAAGAGTCAGACATGCCTAAAATGACTGAATGACAATAATCTTTGCCTCAATTCAGAGTTAAAATTTATAAAGGAAAAGATTTTTAGAAATCAACTTAACCAGCTATAGTCTAATAGTAAGGTTAGATAATCATTTTTCTTAATCAAGTCCCCTCACCTTTCAGGATACATCTGTAAGAAGGTCTTATTAAATCTAACACTACATAAATATTGGCTATGTTAAAGATATTGGTTATTGTGACTTGAGATCATTATATAAAATCTTAAGTGTTTTCTTGTACTGTTGAATTATTTAATTATTATTTAAGTAACTGTGTTTCTAACTGGAGAAACTGGCCACACCCTGTCAGCATCAAATCAAATTCCTCAGGTCTCTTTGCCTGGGCCAAAAGCAGCAGAACATCTTACAAACTTAAGATATTTTAGCCCAGCACATTTTAAGCTAATCTGATGAGAATGGGTTTCATTTCAAACTGATTTTAAAACTTTATATACATATTCCTTGTATATGCAGCTTGAAATTCCTAAATGCTTAAGATAGCTATTTATCTGATAAGTCTCAAAAGTAAGAGAGACAGGGGACTCCAGCTCTTTAAGGAACTAGAGGAAAAGGTTATTTAGAGCTGGGAAATACATTTTAAAAAAAGTAATATAATCTTTTCTTAAAGTGCTAAGAGTATGAAGCTTTAAAAATTAAGATGTTATCATTAATGATTGTAAATCCAGATTTGATTTGATTTAAGGTAAAATCTGTACTGAAGGAAATAAGAACAGAATTTGAGAGTGTTCTTTCTTTCAGGTAAATTATTATGGTAAATTATAACCTAACATAAAAAGATATTTGTTATTTGGCAATAATAAATTCACTTGCTGTGTGGCTCCAAGAAAGTTCTATTTACCTCAGTTTACTGTTCTGTAAGAGATAATAATAAGGACCCATCTCCCAGGGTTGTTATGTTGGTTACATGTTTGTAAAGTGCTTGGCACAGTACTTGACATAGGACAAATGCTGTCTGAATGTTTCTTATTTTTTTTAATCAAATCTTTAATTAAATGTAATTGCTTCTTACTTGATAACTCTATATTGGTTTTTAGATGTGATCGATATACAATGCCAATGGTGATGAGATGAATGATTTTCTGTGTAAGGTAATTTGGAAGCACATAATGTCACCTGATTGGTAATTGTTTTTTTTTTTTTGAAGTTTAAAATACATGCTATTGTTTATGGCATTGTTATATTTCTAAATTTTCTCATATTGTGTACTATGATAAGCAATTTCATCACCTATATTGTTAGAAAAGCAATTTCTCTTACAATCTAGATGTTAGATTATGAATTGCACATTAAGGGAAAAAAATAAAAGAGTTAAGAAGCTGTTTGGTCATTCCATCAGCCTCAAGTATTTACAAAGGTATAATTTTTATAAAGGAAATTTGGTAATTATACAAAGAAAAGACCTTGCAAAATTCCCTTTGTAAACCTATAAGGATTTTTTATTTGAACCATCTATTCATAAATTTGTATCACCCCTGTACAAGAGTTTTCTGTGTTGTGGAATCCTTACTGAGTGACTGGGAATCCTTATACAGAATAGGGGTGTGATTGTGAAGTTTGCTTCATCTAAGGATATATTTATACATATGGGTCCATGTGAGAATCCAGAATATAATTATTTTCTCAATTTGTAGTGATGTATTTAAAGACAACATTAAGGAAAAAAAATACTTAGTAAATTTTCAAAGGCCTAATAAACTTTGTTATTTTGATAAGGCTAATTTAATTGGGTATGTTCTTTTTGGCTTATAAAAACTGAATCTATTCACCCTTACAAACACTTTTTTGACTAGAGAATTTAGGCAAATAGGAATTTTTCAGGTAATTAGGAATTTAGTTTGTTATGGTACTTTGGAAATTTATTTATGTTACTTAAAAGATATTTTATACCAATTTAGTTTTGAGAAATTCCAATTTTAGAGGTTTCCAACTAATTTACTTCAGGAAAGCTTAGTGATTATTCCTTTTAACATCAGGGTAAATTTTATGCTGCTTTTAATAAAGGAAAATACTTTCACAAAGATATGATTTGTTAAAAAAAACTTTTGTGTGATTTTTAGAAGGCCTACTAAATTTTCATATTTAAGTTAATTTATTGCAGTAATAATTTGATGTTGGTAACAATTTTTGTCAAAACTTACTGTGAATTTCCAAGTTTCAGTCGTAGCTTTGTTGTATCCTTGAAGCTGCCATAAATAAGTGGTTTCAGAGAAATAGAGTCAGAATTAGCAGCTCAATGGAAGCAACATCAGAGATTTAAGGCTAATGATTAATATTACAGTATGTAAATTATTGTAATGAGCTATCAGTGTGAAAAATCTTGCTGTTTTGGTCTGAATTTATAGCCATTCCATGGCCTAAAAAAGAGTTAAAATTAATGTTTGAACTTATATGTATAAGATTCAATTTCTGAAGTATCTTGCTCTTTTATATTGAGTATAATTAGAGAGAGGTAAACAAGCTTGAGAAACAAAGATATAAATCTATTAAGTTGTCAAGTTAAAGTCAGGAACTTCTTTTGTTTTTGTTTTAAGAAATAGAATTTCAGAACAGGCAGCTATGTTAGTGAAGACTAGTGACTTATGAGCTATCTTTTGTTATCTTAATGGGAAATTTGATTTTATTTATGTTTACTATTTAATCTGATATTAGAACA
>NW_020955128.1:10236-11718 GCF_900497805.2 Vombatus ursinus | reverse complement strand
TGGCTGGTCTGAGCCATGAAGGACGTTTGTTAAGTAGCTAGTCAATTTTGGCCAAGATGTTACCAGTGTCAAATCAGGGAAGCCCAAGTGTAGGGTAAAAGACAAATTAACCTTGGAGTACACAAAAACAAGACATTGAGGGAGATTGTAGATGTAGTCCTTGTAGCAGTAGTAGAGCTAGGACTCCAATCTGGCTCCTCTAACTCCATATCCCACTTTTGGTCCTGTTGGACCATGGCCTCCATGCTGAACAAAGCCTCTCCTTCAAGTCTCTTATGTGTTTTCTCCATCTGCTGCCTCAGTTCCCTCTTCACCCAGTCCTTACCTCAAGCCACCAAATGAGTCCACAGGGTGATGGACTAAAATCTCCAGCTCAAAGCACCCTCACAGTCCAATTAGTCCAATGCTCTTCTGCTACAGAGGTAAATGAAGCCCAGGGAGGTCAAGGGACTAGCCCCAATCTCACTAAGGATCAGAGGATAGAGTTGGAAGGGACCTCTAAGGTCAACTAGTTGAACCTTATCAATTTAAAGAGGAAAAAACTGAACCTCAGAATGCTGATGACAGTTGTCTGAGGTCACAGAGCTAGTAAGTGTCCACAGCTAGTCAGGTAGGATGTGAACCCAGATTTTCCCAACTCAGAATAGAGTGGTGTAGCCATTAGATTCTGCTGCCTCTTATCCTCTTATCTCACTAGTGTACCCTCATCCCTCTAGATGGTCTAAGACTAGAAGGATGAGGGCTAAGTTTCTTTTCTAAATGCCAAAAGAAAAGTCATTTCCAAAAATATCCAATTTCACCTTATGAACGTTGAACACCCACTTATTGGTCTGACTTGAATTCTTTTGTGGAATTCCTGTCTATGTCCTACTGTCTCTCCAATGTGAGCAGTCCTTATCCCAGTTTGATCTGTTGCTGAAATGAGTTTTCAAGGATTTACACAACAGCTTAAGTTAGATGAGATATCAACAGATATCAAAAACATCACTTCAGCACCAAAGACACTGGAAAGCTCTCCCAGACATCCTCTCAGTAAACCACCTAATCTGGTAATACTCACATATTCATCAGAGGAAGCCCATGGGGATAAGGTAGCACAACCATGGGCAGCTAGCTGGCACAATGGAGAGAACAAGGGCCTGAAGCCAGAAGACTCATCTTCCTGAGTTCAAATCTGGCCTCAGACACTTATTAGCTGTGTGACCCTGGCCAAGTCACTTAACTCTCATTGCCTTAGTTCCTCTTTTATCAAATGAGCTAGAGAAGGACATTGCAAACCATTGCAGTATCTGTGCCAAGAAAACCCCAAATGGGGTCAGAAAGAATCAGACACAACTGAAAATGACCCAACCAAGCACAGACATACAGTAGTTCTACAAAAACATTATGTGTACCATGGTCAGATGCACCCAGATCCACACTGGTCATTTGTCATCATCAGAGACAACCATGTATGCTGTATCATCATCGTAGAATAAAAAG
>NW_020955128.1:8861-10131 GCF_900497805.2 Vombatus ursinus | reverse complement strand
CGTTATTTTTAAATTTCAATTCCAAATCCTGTGTGATAGGACTAATGTGTACCAGAATTTCTCCTCGACATGGGTTTGATCCATGCCTCTTCTTTCCCTAGTAAAAGAGCATTTAGCTTTCCCCACAAATGACAAAATTACTCCTGGGGCCCCAAAGCAATCTTTTCATACTTCTCTAATGGACTCACTACCCCTCTCACCACATTGGCTCTTCAGAAAATTGTCATCCCCCCTCCTCCTCCTGCTGAGAACATGGCTTGATCATAAGACTCAGTCACCTCCAGGCATCTGAACCACTCTAGTTAGTTTTCTCCTTTAGGAGCTGGGTTGCCCTCAGCCACAATGATCGGGGGTGGACGTCAAGGGCATAGACTTAATGCTTTAGGGCTTGGATTCACCTAGATTGCACTCTCTTTACACTCTAAACAGAAGGAAAGTTGTTTGAGGTCCTGTCCAAGATCAAGTAACCTGTTCCCTGAGGATTTGAGAATCTCATTTATCATCAATGTCCTTCAGAGACTGACTGACTTAAAGGCTCCTTCCCACAACCACCCACCCTCTTAGTTGAGAACCTTGCCTCATAGCTTACTAAAAATATTCAAGTAATTCCCTGAGAACTCCTTCTTCTCCCCTCCTCTTCCTCTCACATCACTCAGATGCCTTCTGCCACTGTTTCCTCCCCCAGCCCTGTCTCACACACAGAGATGTGCTTACTCCTTACTGAGCCAAACTTCTAAACTTGTTTCTACCTGCACGTGGGGTCCCCTTCCAGCCCGTTTCCTCCAGCAGACTGCTCTCTCTATCATCCTCATTCTCTCACTTCAGTATCACCCTGTGTATGGCTGCTTAGCCATGCAGACAAACATGTCTATGTCTCCCACATCCTTAAACAATTCTCTCCCTGGATCCATCCATCCCCTATAATTATCATCCCATATGTCACCTCCCTTTTGTGGCTAAACTTGAAAAAGCCATTAACAATAATCACCTCTATTTACCTTCCTCTCCCTTCATAACACTCTACAGTTAACCTTCTGCCCTCATCATTCAACTGAAAATTTGGCCACTAATGTTGTTAACCATCTCTCAGATGCCAAATCCAATATACTTTTCTCAGTCTTCACTTTTTTTTTTTTAGGCAATTGGGGTTAAGTGACTTGCCCAGGGTCACACAGCTAGTAAGTGTCAAGTGTTTCGCCTGAGGCGGGTTTTAAACTCAGGTCCTCCTGACTTCAGGGCAGGTGCTCTATCCACTGCACCACCTAGCTGC
>NW_020955128.1:7277-8779 GCF_900497805.2 Vombatus ursinus | reverse complement strand
TCTTCACCTTTCTTAATCATGTTGGAGGTCCCCAGGTGCCTTCAGGCAGCACCAATGCTTCCCCTCTGATTGGGGCAGGCTTTTTTCTCCATGTGCTTGTTCTCTGGTTCCCTTCCTTTGAGTGGTATGAGAAATCCATTCTCACCTCTCTTGCTCCCATTCCCACCTGCCCCTGCTCCTCTCTGGCTGGCCCAGACTCCAGGCTTCCTTTCCCACCTCACAGGAAAAGCTATCCCTCCCAGGGCTCAGTCTCCCCTCATGTCTAGTGTTCCCTGGTATTTGCTGCACTTGGGGTACTCACTTACTGACCTTCCCTGATCCTTGCACAGGCTTTCTCTTAGTTGCCTCCCTCTTCTTTCCCTCCTATTCCCAGGGCAGAGATCCCTTGAGACAAAAATAATGATAGAACATCTCATATTTCTGTAGAACTCAGAGATGGATAAAGTGCTTTCCTTACAAAAACTCTGTTAGGAGGGAAATGCCAGCATCATTCATACTTTACAGATGAGGAAACTGAGTCTGAAAGAGGTTAGTAGGCAAGAGGGGCAGGGGCCAGGAGGAGACATTGGTAAAGAAGTTATCAGTGATGCAGGAAAGAAGGGACCCCATTGGAGCTGAGCCTTCTGGCCCCCTGCCACTTACTCTAAGAGACTTGACTAATAGATTGTTCATACGTCTATAGTGCTTTAGTGTACAGAGATTAGGGCAGCTAGGTGTCTCAGTGGATACAGCTGTGGCCCTGGCGTCAGCAAATCTGCTGAGTTCAAATCTGGACTCAGACACTTACTAGCTATGTGACCTGGGTTAGTCACATAATCCTGTTTGCCTCAGTTTCTTTATCTGTTAACTGATCTGGAGAAAGAAATGGCAAACCACTCTAGTAAGCATACCCCAATAGGAGCATAAAGAGTCTGACATGAATGAAAAATGACTGAACTACAAACGTATACAGTGAGCCATCCAACAGAAGAAAAATATTTTTTAAAAAGTCGGTAAAATGAATTAATACACTGAAAATGTCTGGAAGTAAATTCATGCTGCCATCCTTGTGGACCTTTCACGTCTGAAAAGGAATGGTGAGACTTATCTTCTTCCACTTCTTAAGGGCCACGCTACTTTAGTTTTGGATTACTCAAATGTTGTTGGTCTCCATCAGTAGGATGTACTTTTCTCTGAGGGCAGGGACTGTTTCCTTTTTATCTGTGGAGTCCTAGCACCCAGAGCAGAGTATGGCACACAATAGGCTTTTAATAAATGTTTTTTGACCAATTTAGTGCCATTAAAGATTATGTCACAGTCTTTTCATGACATCTGGTGCTCATAAAAAGATTGAAGAATATTACTGTACAGTCTTTGGTGTCATCTAATGGTGAAAATCTATATTGTAGAATTTGGCAATTTTCTTTTTGGTGTGTTCTTGTGGACAGATGCAATTTTGCAATGTAATGAAAATTTCAGGCCAGAGAGGAATATGTTACACAATTGAGATCCTTGTGTTGTCG
>NW_020955128.1:0-7208 GCF_900497805.2 Vombatus ursinus | reverse complement strand
AGCTAAGCAAGCAGAATGGACAGAAATAAAATCCTGAAATATATGAAATGAAGGGAGTACTCAATTACTTTAGGATCAATATGAATTCAGACTAAATCATCAACATTAAGATTATCTATTGAACCCTCCATCATATCAAAAGTCATCTGATACAGGATAAGACTTCATAGCAGTGGTGACACCATTGAGCTGATTTTACCCTCAAATGTGGTTAGGTGGATAAAGTCTAAATGTGGTCCAACCAAGGAGTCAAAAATTGTGAAGAAATAAATGCAAAAAAAACCCAAAACTCTGATCTTTATTTTGAAGGAAATTTATGAAAGAAATATCAAGTTTGACTCAGACTTTCCCAGTGTGAAACCAGGAATTCAGGTAAATATTTGCCCAGTTGCCCAGGGCTTGTTTTTGTTCAGTCATTCAGTGATGGCTGACTTTATGTGATGCTGTAGACTTTTATCCATGGGGTTTTGTTAGCAAAGATACTGGAGCAGTTTGCTGTTTCCTTCTCCTGTGTGTTCCCATTTTTCAGATGAGGAACTAAGGCAAATGAGGCTAAAGTGACTTGCCCAGGGTCACATAGCTAGTAAGTACCTAAGCTCAGAACTGAACCTACATCTTCCTGGCTCCAAGCCCAGCATTCCATCCATTGTACCACGTAACTGGCCTGTCCAGGACTAGTAAAAAAAAAAAAAGAAAAGAAAACCAGTAACCCTGTGACTATACAAAAGCAGAGAGTGAGTCTACAGCTGTAATTATTATCCTCAGTAGTACAGCTGCAATTCCAAACCGACTTTTCTACTTCCAAATGTCATCTTCTTGCTGAGAGAAGTGATTTTTTCTCTATTATATTAATAACCAATTGTTAAATTAAGATTAAGGCTTTTTCTCTCTATTTCCTCATTCAGGGATCAATCCCTGTAAGTCAGTCAGGCTCTGAAGGACATTGCTGATAAATGAGATTTTCAAATCCTCAGGGACCATGCTCCTTGATCCTGGGCAGGACCCCAATCAACTAGAAGATTTTACTTCTGTTTAGAGTGTAAGCAGAATGTCATCTAAGAGAATTCCAGCCCTAGTGCATGAAATCTATTCCCTTGCAACCCCCTATTGTGATTTAGGGTAACAGATCAGGAAGGAGAAAACCAGCCAGAGTGGTCTGGGTAGAGATGGATTCCTTTGTCCACATTGCTAGAGGTTGCTGAGTCTCATGATCAAGGCATGTTCTCAGCAGGAGGAGCTGAAGGCTTTTAGCCCACCTCCTCATTAATACACCCACCCCCTCATTAATTGTTCACCAACCAGGGTGGATTTTCACCTGTCAGGGGCAACTCCTTTTCCAAGTATTTAAGCTTTCAGGCATCTCCATGGTTTTGCCTTTGGTTATGGAAAGAGACCACTGACCATCACTTTACTGATTATAAGCTAGCCTAATTAATAAATTGATTAGTAGTTATCCAGAAAGTCTGCCTCTCAGGCTTTTCATTCACCTCATTGCCCCTAAACCATTCTCCATCCCTCTCCAACTGATACACTCTATTCTGAACAAAGCCAACTTTCTCCTTTCAGGCACTACCAACATTCCCAGATGTGTGGTGTATGTCTGGGGCCTTGGTTCTTTCTCTTCCCAGCCATTTCTTTAAGGCCTTCAATGGGTCCACGGGATGATGTGACCCTAGATCTAGAGATGGGAGGGACCTCAGAGACCATCTACTCCCATCCCCTCATGTTACAGAGGTGATTTGCCCAAGCTCCTGCACAGGATTTTAGATAGAGAGCCTCAAGGATTATTCTAGGTTATCTATCCAACCTACTCAATTTATAGATGAGGAAAATGAGGCCCAGAGAGAAGTGATTTGCTTAAAGACACATGTAGGAATATAGATTTGGTGCTGAAAGGGATCTCAGAGGCTATGTAATGAAATCTTTTCTTTTTACTGATCTGGGAAAGGAAGCCCAGAGGCCTTAAGTGACTTGTCAGGGTTATTTACACAGGTCATCAGTGACAGAGGCAGGATTTGAGCCCAGGCCTCTTTGACTCCAAATCCAAGTTCCTTCCATTCTACCACAAAATGGCCCCATTGCCAATTCTCACTGCCTCTTTCTGTGTCCAGGTAAGGAGTGTTGTTGTCCAAAAGCAATGTCTAATTTGGTGACTCCGAGGTGAGGAGAAATGGAAAGGAGGAAAAAAGAGCAAGCCCATTTAGTTCTGAGAGGCAAGCTGAGACAACACTTTCCAGGGAGTGCTGTTCCCTTAATCCTCACCTTTCCTCTGCCTCATTCTCTACTTTTCCCTCTCCACAGAGCCTAGCCCTGTGCTGGACAGGTAGTAAGGGCTCCATAAATGGGGTTTTTCTAGAGTGAACTGACTTAAAAGCCAATGAACAAGGAACGGATACTCGGATTTTCTTTGGCCATCATCGATTCAGCACTTTCTCAAATTTTTTCTGTCAAAGAAGTCTTTGCTAATTGTCACAACACTTCCATGTAGACAGAGTTCTTAAAGATTTTCCTTCTTCTTCTGTCCCCTGCCAGACCTTGGAATGGAAAGGAGAAGAAAATACTCTGTTGAAATTCACATCAGCTCTTTTCTAAGCATAACAGATTCACTGTCAATTGGCTCTGTGGTGTGTTGAGCCTGGCCACCTGGCAGCAAAGGGCAATCGGGTTCAGGTATTCCATTATTCTCTTTCCTTAGCACAGCAGCTGTAGAAATACGGAGCTTTGCTGGAAAGTGATCATCTTGGACTCAGGTTTTATACACAGTCTGTCTTTTTGCTCTGTAAGGAAACTACTTGATACACGGATGCCTATGGTAACTCTCAGATATGTCGAGCTGGGTGAGAAGGAGATGATGCATTCCCATCAGACTCTGGTAGACAGAATGTTTTTTCTAAAAACTACAGAGTGTAGAGCTACTATGTCACCTTAGGCCATCCCGATGCATAAGTGAGCATTACTGAATTCAGGTGTTTCCATGATAGGTTGCCTACAGGAGATTCATATCATCTTTGGTTCTGAAATGGTGATTTTTGCATCTTTTACTATCTCATAACCCAAGCCGCTGTATGAATCCTTTCAAACCTTCCATATAAGCGAAAGGCAAAGCTGGGGTAAAGAAAATAATACCTTCTAGAAAGAGTATTATGTATACTGGAAGCCAAAGAATTCCATTCAGGCCAATAAAGATCTACTGGGTACTTAATAGAAGATACCTTTCCATTTAGGGGAAGGTATTTTCCCTTTAACATAAAAAAACAAACTCTTCCTTATACATTTAGTCATAGAATTTCTGGAGAGTTGAGAGTAGTTTAGTGAGATGAGAGAATGAAAGGCAGCAGGATCTAGAGGATACTGCACTGAAAAGTCTGGAAAACCCAGGTTCAAATCCTGCCTTAGACATGTATTAGCTGTGTGCTCTCAGACAAGTCACTTGACCTCTCTGGTTTTCAATTTCCCCTCTGTAAAATGAGGGGGATGAAAGGAGATGGCCTCTAAGGTTGTCTCTTCCAGCTCCAGATCTAGGGTCCTGTGATCCCATGGACTCATTGAAGGTCTTAAAGGAATGACTGGGCAGAGAAGGAACTGAGTTCCAAATATACACCATATAAGCTTCGTAGTGTCTGAAAGGAGAAAGAGAGACAGAGACAGATGGAGAGACAGACACAGAGAGAGACACACAGATACATCTACAGAGAGAGAGAGAGAGAGAGAGAGAGAGAAAGAGAGAGAGATGGCTTTGCTCAGATGGAGTAGAACAGTGGGAGATGGATGTTTAACATCATTCACTATTCAGGAGTACAGGAGCTGGATTGGACCCTAAGCCCCACCACTGAGGACAATAAATACAGTTGTAGCCTCACTTGCTTTCTGAGTTTGTATACTCCCAGGCTTTTTAGTTTTTGTTTTTTGTTTTTGCTAGCCCTGCACACCTGGGCAAGTGTTTACCTGCATGCCTGATTGCACAATGGTCAAATGTCACTCAAACTTTTGATATTTCTTTCACAAATTTCTTTCAAAACTAAGATAACCCATATTTTTCCATTTCTTTTCTCTGAATATTGCTCTTGTGAGTGGGCAATATCAGTGTCTTAACCAATTAACTGGTACACTGAAGGGTGAAACCAACTCAGGGCTGTTTCCACTGCTATGAATTCTTTTCCTGTCAGATGACCTTTGGTATAATGAAGGGTTTCATAGGTAATTTTGATATTTTTTTGTCCTGAATTCATATTTGAACTGAAGGAATTCATTACTCATGTCCTGTCATAAATTGAGGAGTTCATTTAGCTCCACTCTTTTCCTCTTAACCAGAAGTAAACTGTCCCACAGGTTAATATCCAATAACAGCAGACTCTGGAATTCATCTGTGTGTAAAATTCGAAGCTGGACAGAAGACAACAGCCTGAAAGTAACCATGAAATGATGATATTATTTGATGTCATTAAATGAATTATTTTTCCTTGTCCTAAACCAGGCCTGCACAACATATGGCCCTTGGACCACTTGTGGCTGACCAAAGGATTTCAGGCAGCCCTGAAAAATGTAGAGGATGTGAAAGAAAGTAAAGATTTAAGGAGTGCTTTGTCTGTGCCCCGCTTAATCCACCTTCCACGAGACACTACTGTGCCCATCATGTAACATGGCGGGAGGGTTGCCACTGTGCCCTCTCTCCTGTTTGTCACATGACTTGCAGCAGCCAACCATCGCCAGTCTTTCTCTAGTCTGAGAGGAGGGAGAGTCATATCGTTTGGTTGTTTTCAGTCCTTCCCAGTGTTGAACAGGGACAAAGTGAGTGCAGCCAGGCACCAACACAGCTGACTCCCGCTAGGTGATGAGTGAGATTCCCTGCTGAGGCAACCACCTGGGTCAGTCTCACCAGTGTATTCTGCTTTTGTGGTAGAGCCCCCTGGAGCACTCAGACCAGGGATGCCCCAGGAGTAGTCATATCCTCAATACTAACCTCTTGGTAAAGTGAGGGGCAATTGCCAGTGGTGAACTAATGGGACAGGGCTCCTATTGCATCTGGGGCCATCTCCAGTCATCCTGACCTATGTCTTGTCACTAGACTGATGACCCTGGAGGAGGGAGTGAGGCTGGTGACTTTGCACAGCCCTGCCTCACTTAAATTCAGTTCACTTGCAAGTCAAGACATCACCCTCCTGAGGGCATTGGTCCTTTTGGATAATGAAGGAAAAAAACAACACTGGGACAGGTCACAAATCAGGTAAATCGAGGAAAACCATCAAGAGAAAGAGGAGGCAGGCATTGTTAATCATTCCATATAATTGATCAGTTAAGCAAATGGATAATTAATTCATGATAATCTCCTTCTGCCCTGCCCCAATTCCTTATCAGTCTCTGATGGTCAGGGTCCAGTGGCCTCCTGTCCCACTGATCTGAATATCTCCCTTCTTTCTTTCATTAGCTATAGTATATTGTCTGTCCCCTGAGCCACTATCTTCTCAGGAACCTCTCTCTCACACCCTGCATCTTTCCACCATATTGGTCAACTCACCTCTGAAGGTGCATGAACAAGGACAAAGTAATTTCCTAACTAGTTCCCTGCTCCCTGTGCTTCTCCTGGTTGCATGTCAGGTGCTTGGAGAAAAATGAATGATTCTGGGGAGAGAAAATACTATGGACACTTTCCCGATATGAGTGACTGTAATAAAGTGATTGTGAGGGTTCAGGGCCTCTTAGTTGCTGTTGGAGCCCCTGTATTTGTGGGGCTGGCCATAAAGAAGGTGCGACTCTCCTTTTCTCATGTGTTGGTGGAAAAAAGGAGGGACGTGTGGATATGGATTTATACACCAGAAACATCTGTCCTCTTCAATATAGTCCTAGAAATGCTAGCAATAGCAATGAGATAAGAAAGCCCAAATGAGGGAATAAGCATAACCAAAAAAGAAACAAAAGGTCTGAAGAATTAGGGGAAAACAGGCATATAAATGTATCATTAATGGAGATGTGAATTGTTCTTGCAAATCTGCAAAGCAAGTTAGAACTATGCCCCCAAAACACTAAAGCGTGAGTTTATTTTGAACCAACAATACCAATATTAGGCCTATTGCAAGAGAAGTCAATGTATAAGCAAATTATTTAGAGCACCTCTTTTCAGAGTAGTATCAAACTAGAAATTAAGGATGTAGCCACCTAACAGGGAAGGGGTAACAAACTGTTGCAAAAGAATATCATGGAATATTATTTTGCCATAAGACATGACAAAATGGACAGTTCGAAAGGAAAATAGGCAGACAACTATACTGTGATGAAGAGTGAAGTGAGCAGAACTAGAACAATTTACACAACATTAATAGGAAAAAAAAGATTTTAAAAGCTATTGGAATTCTAATTAATGCAATGATAAACCTTTTTTTTTAATTTAAACAAGAAGTTTATTTCAACAACAAGATGTTTGACTTGAAGGGAAAACTATCTAGGATCAATTTTTTTATAGTAATTTATCTCTACTGAGAAACAGAGATTGCCCTACATGTAACAGCTAGGTACAAAAAAGTCACAAAATAGTACTTGGTTTTACAACGAAAAAGAAAAACATTGAAAGTATCCAATCAAACAAGGTATGCAAGGATTTTTTTGTGGGTTTTTTTTTTTGTTGTTGTTGTTAAACAGTGAGAGCAAAATAACTTACTGGAATATAAAGATAAAAGTTGAATGAGCATGCCACTAATGGAGAAAAGGGATATTTTCACAGAACCAGTTTATTTTTTCCCCTCCCCATCTCCATTTGATGTTGATCATAACATACCATCGGACATTTAGTTAAAAAAAAATAGGCATTATGCCTGTGCACATACACCAGTTACTTTATGTACAATAAAGGAAGGGGGGGAAGGGAATCAAAGAAGACAGAAAACTATAATGCAGTAGTCAGGATGTGGATGAACCAAATCTTGGTTTTCTAATTGTGAATACATTGTTTTCCTTGGGAGCACAGTTGTGGAGCAGAGTTGCATGTTCTCTGTTTAGTAAGTGCCTCCTGTCTGCTGCTGGAATACATCAATTATATCTTCATCCTCCATTTCCAACTGTTCAGGTGTGTCTGTTGCATTGATTGGTTGCCCATCAAATCGGAATGTGATCTGCCTCATTGACAAACCCTGCCGTTGACAATAGGCTTTCATTAGTTTACCAAGTGATGTGTACTTCTTAATCTTAAATCGCACCACCGAACCATCTTGCCCTGC
>NW_020955127.1:2015-3347 GCF_900497805.2 Vombatus ursinus | reverse complement strand
CCCAAATGTTGGGCATTTTAATTAATTGAAAATATAAGAAAGGTACATTTTTTTGTAGATCATTCATCTGTTTCAATATGATTTTTCTTTAGCATCAGTGAAGTATAAGGAATACTAACAAAGAAACTAAAAAAAATCATAAACTAAAAATCTCATCTCTTCAACTACACTAGCAAAAGTGTTTGGAGAGATTATTGACAGTTTATTTGGCAAGCTAAAAACATCCCTGAAAACCACGACATGAGCAAACCAAAACAAACGTACTTACATGTATTTCTTTCCTTAGTAAATACTGCTATTCTATTACTGTTTATAAATATGAGTATCCAGGAGTTTTGGACTTAAATCCCCAGATGTTCTGTATAGAGACCTTTTTTAGAGGGAAGACTTCTATTTTGAAGTCATCCTATCAATTGGAACAATGTACATGGTAATAGTTCTAATAATAAAATTAAAAATTGTAACTTGACAACAGTTTTCTTAATATGGCTTTAGAACTCAACCTCATGTCTCCTATGGTCTCTAGAATTCTAAAGATCTAGGTTTCCAGGTACTTTTCATGTGGGAATGTTGGAAGTAGTTGAGAGCACAGATAGAAAATGTTCAAACTAGCAGTTAAGTCTTGCCTCTCAATGTCCCAATGGTGCGTTGAAAGTGAAACCAGAATAGGTGATCATGGAGGTCACTGAAACCCAGACTGTGTGGGCTTCAGGGAAACTTTGAATCCAGAGTCCTGAGCATGATTTCATTGTGAAATCTCTAATGTCATTGGGACTAGAAGGGGGACAGTGAGAGACATTCAAGATCTGAGACTGGAAATTGTCAGAAACAGGATGGTTTTACCATGAAGCCTGGTACAGCCTTGGTGAAGAGAAGGAAAGCAATAGGAGAGCACTCTGAAGTAAGTTGAAAATACTATCTATTTTATGACAACCCAAACACACCCTGCAAACACAAATACCTGTATGCTAAATCTAATGTGATCCTCTACAATTCCTTCATTGATAAAGATTTCTATTAATAGTAGCATTAGTGATAATAGTGAACATTCTGTATTTTTAGCCATTAGAAAATGCCACTATGTAATAATAGATTATAAGGGGAGACAATTTATATTTATTAATCAGTTTATATCTAAGGCTCAAATGCATCCATAAAATAAAAGAATAAAAAAATGACTGAAGCAGAAAATGCCCAAGGAAACCTTAGAGATTTTAGGAGGGCAATCCTTTAGACATGAAAATCTGAAATCTATAGAGGTCCTTAGAAAACTGAATGTACGGCCTTCCACGAACCATTAAAGGTGGGACACTTGGTTGTAGGCTAGAGCTA
>NW_020955127.1:441-1921 GCF_900497805.2 Vombatus ursinus | reverse complement strand
ATTAGAAGACAGAGACAGGGAAATATTGAGAGGGTGATGGGGGACATTGTCTGAAAAAAAGAGATTTTTAGAAGAGACAAAGTAAAGTCTCTGAGGAGTCTTAGAGAGGAGAATAGGAGATTGAGGAGACTCTTTAGAAAAAGAGATACCTGATCCAGGAGAGAACAGTAAAGGTCAGGACTGGAATGTCCTCAAATTTTCAACATGTCATGGCTCTGAGAGCTCTTGAAACCTAGCTTATCTCCTGCAGAATAGACTTTTTAACGCAAAATGTCAGTTACAAGGTTTATTTCAAATATATTCTTAGTGGGAAAAGTATTTTCCAGTTCTAAGTAAATAAAGAAAATAGGAGAATTTAGAATTTCTAGAAGAGATCAGCCATTTCTTGAATTTACTTTATGTAATAGCCTTGTAATGCTCAAAAACATTTTTAAAATACATCTTTCACCACACAGGTAAAAGTTTTATTGAAAGTAGTGACAATTTTTGGTCTAGCCAAAACTAAATAAATATAATTCCATGAAGATGTTTCTTTGATAAAGGCCTCCAATGATATTTTTAGTATTGAAAATAAATATAAAAGGTTGGGTTTTTTTGTGAGGCAATTAGGGTTAAGTGACTTGCCCATGGTCACATAGCTAGTAAGTATCATGTGTCTGAGACTGGATTTGAACTAAGGGCCAGAGGTCCGTCCGGGCCCCCTACCTGCCACATAAAATGTTTATGAATAAAAAGAAAACCTAGGTTGTAGTTCCTGAAGCCTCATGAGAGAGAGAACTAATGTTTCCAGATCATGATATCTGTAAATTGATTTGGTACAGTGTAATAAAAATCTTTTAAAAACTTTTAAAATGAAATTTATAGATGATAGGAGGGTGTTTCCTTGGAACCAACAATTTCATACCTTAAAATATCCTTAGCACACTCAATGCCTGGGCTATCAGTTCACATTCAATAGTGACTGTTGGAGGTCTGGCATACCAAATTTCCTAGCTAGGTATAAGTACTAACTCTGGAGGATGCGTGTTGGAATGGGGATAAGAAAGTAAAGCAAAACCTCAGAACACAGAAAGGGAGATCTTTCTCTGGGCTACAAACCACCCTATGTGATAGAGGGAAGCTCTCTGAGACCCTGAATCAGAATCGGCTCTGGCAGAAGGAAATATATCATAAAAGGCAAAGATTTATTTCCATCTATATTCTACATGAGCCAAAATATTGCCCATTTGTAAGGAAGTCAAAAACCAGAAGGAGGGAGGTTTTCCCTAAGATTTCAATGCTTTCCTGTAATTTAATTAACATTTGGTAGTAGGGATGCTTTGAAACAATTCATGAATCTACAACTACACAGCTAAAACAGTCTAGATAAAGTACTATCTATATTCTGCCAAGCCAAAAAAATGCCCTCAAACTGAAAATTCTTGGATACCAAAGCAAATATAACTCCCTATATGTTGTCCTTTAAAGGAAAATGAAAGCG
>NW_020955127.1:0-283 GCF_900497805.2 Vombatus ursinus | reverse complement strand
AGAGTGTTTAGGGTAGAAAATGTCGGCTCTTATAGTCAGCTCCAAACCACTATATGCTGCAAGTGGGAGGGTTCATACAAAGTGAATCATCTCCTGGGGAATGGGCCTTAGAGTGGAAAACCTCACAAATCACATGGACTTATTTTCACCTGTGTCCTCAGTGGCCCGAATGTTGGGCATTTTAATTAATTTAAAATTTAAGGAAGAGGTGGATATTTTTGTAGGAGATCATTCCTCTGTTTCAATATAATTTTTATTTGGCATCACTTATGTATAAGGAATA
>NW_020955126.1:2682-3419 GCF_900497805.2 Vombatus ursinus | reverse complement strand
TGTGTCATAGAATTTTTTTCAGTAATGGAAATACTAACTTACCAGGAATTTTTATTTTCTACTATCTTTTTTTTTTTTCATAAATAATCAGGATGACCCTTGCCCTTCTCAGTCCTGTGTTGCCTTTCCTGGCTTCCATAACCTTTCGGAGATCATTGATGGTGGCCCAGTAATTACAGTTACCAGTTTTCTCAGTATCCTGGAATGTAATTCAAGGCTGGAGACTTGAATTCAAGGGGTCTGGGGGCTCTTTCCCTACTTTTTCAATTCTGTGTTCATTTTTGTTGTTTCTTTGTTGGTTTCTTAAGTGTATGCTTTAGAGTAGAAAGACTTGGCTTAGAAAATAAAATTATTAATGAGGCATATTAAACAAAATCACTGAAAAGGGATGACCCTAAACTAAATATTGTTCACTTGGGATTTAAGTTGTAAGCTTTTGTTCTCTGGCCAGGTGGTATTTCCAGTGGCTTATTATTGCTTGAACAAGTAGTTAGCCACCCTCATTTTGTGCATCATAAAATATCCGCTAAGAATTTTTTATTTTAGGTTGGTGGAAGTACTAGTACTTCTTATTAGTAAAACCCTTATCTGGAATGCAAATTAGGTGTGTAATTAAGATGACATTTCTTAAATATGAGTCACTGTGACATAATGGAAGGAGCACTGGCTCTGGAGTGAGAGGTCCTACTTTGGAATCCTACCTGTGATAGTTATTAACTATATGACCTTGGGACATA
>NW_020955126.1:2118-2479 GCF_900497805.2 Vombatus ursinus | reverse complement strand
GTACCACTGTAGACAATAGTTTCCTCATCAGTAAATGAGGTGGTTGGGCATTGGCCTTTGATGTCTTTTCTAGACATAGATGTATTTCTGTGACCTCTAAGCCTGCTTCCTCATCTACAAAATAAGAGAGTCAGACTTGCTTTATAGGATTAGATCTGAAAGGCCAGGTCTAAATCCTGTCACCTTATAGTTCAGACTCTTCACTAATTTTAGATTGTTAGTCATTTGACTTTCAGAGCTATAAGGAACTTAAGAGATTGTTGAGTTCAGTCCCTTTATAGGCGAGTCGATAGGCCCACAAAAGGTCAGTGTGTGTGGTCTCATGGAGTGGGAATATCTATTTATTTAATATTTAATATGA
>NW_020955126.1:1650-2079 GCF_900497805.2 Vombatus ursinus | reverse complement strand
GAGCTATAAGGAACTTAAGAGATTGTTGAGTTCAGTCCCTTTATAGGTGAGTAGATAGGCCCACAAAAGGTCAGTGTGTGTGGTCTCATGGTGTGGGAATATTTATTTATTTAATATTTAATATGGCAGGTTTTAGGCAGGATGGGTCAGGCTAATGCCTGCTTCCCATCTGCCTTCAAACATGCTTAGATCTTGAAAAATCTTGACTCTAAAATGCTCCTAACAGGTCCAAAAGGACTACTGATGATTAAATCCAATGACCCTTTTTTTCCCCAGTTTTCCTCTAATCAGTTTTGACACTAATGAATAAATCCCTCCTAATATATTTGGATTCTTTCTTCTCTTCTAGTTTTCCTTCTTACTCTATTTTAAAATTTTTTTATATATATATATATATATATCTATGTGTGTGTGTGTATATATATATTA
>NW_020955126.1:1038-1249 GCF_900497805.2 Vombatus ursinus | reverse complement strand
GAGTTCAGCAAAACTAACACATATCAAAAAAGTCTTGACTTTCTGCAGTGTTCCACACTTACTATTATTGTTCCCCACCTGAAAAGGAAAGAGAGTGAGTACTTTNGAGTTCAGCAAAACTAACACATATCAAAAAAGTCTTGACTTTCTGCAGTGTTCCACACTTATTATTATTGTTCCCCACCTGAAAAGGAAAGAGAGTGAGTACTTC
>NW_020955126.1:893-986 GCF_900497805.2 Vombatus ursinus | reverse complement strand
TTCTTATCTTTTCTTCATGGCCAAGGTTGGATATAGTTTCATAGCAGTCGTTTTCAGTTATTTTATTGTTGTGCTCTCCATTACACTGCTGTA
>NW_020955126.1:0-849 GCF_900497805.2 Vombatus ursinus | reverse complement strand
GTCATTATGTATACTGATTTCCTGGTTCTGTCTACTTCACTTCATATAAATCTTCCCATGTGTCTCAGCAGGAGTATACTGGAAAATGTTTAACTGGCTTTCCAGGAAAAAAAAAAAGTAGACGCTATGTATTTTATTTTATTTTTTAATTTTCTTATGTATTTTCTTTTTAGGATAGGCAATGGGGTTAAGTGACTTGACTNGTCATTATGTATACTGATTTCCTGGTTCTGTCTACTTCACTTCATATAAATCTTCCCATGTTTCTCAGCAGGAGTATACTGGAAAATGTTTAACTGGCTTTCCAGGAAAAAAAAAAGTAGACGCTATGTATTTTATTTTATTTTATTTTATTTTTTTATTTTCTTATGTATTTTCCTTTTAGGATAGGCAATGGGGTTAAGTGACTTGACTAGGGTCACACACCTAGTAAGTATTATGTGTCTGAGGGCAGATTTGAACTCAGGTCCTCCTGAATCCAAGGCCAGTGCTCTATCCACTGTACCATCTCGCTGCCCCTGGCACTATGTATTTTAAAGTTGAATCTGCATTATTAACGTTTATCTCCATCACTTTAAGTCTAGATAATCAACAAAACGATAAATTAAGTCATAATATGTAGCATTTGTTGATTTATGAGGAGTAAAACATTCACAGTAAAAATTTAATAATTGGCTCTCACAATTCAGTATGAACTGGCTTGAGCTCACCACTGTTTCTCTTTATTCATCATCTTAAGTTTCTTATAATGCAGTCATATTTCATTACATTTATGTACCATAATATGTTTAGCCATTATCAAGTTGATAGGCATCTATTTTGTTTCTACTTCTTTTTACTATGGAAAGT
>NW_020955125.1:4894-6137 GCF_900497805.2 Vombatus ursinus | reverse complement strand
CTGGGCAAGTCACTAAATCTCCCCTTCTAGAATTCGTTCCTCCAGTTTAAGTGGAGGGGGTTGGACCCTGACAGTTCTAAATTCCAGGATCTATAAATGGCTGGCATTTCACTCTAAACAGAGAAGACAGTGGAGGGAGTGGTAGCTGTCTTCACATATCAGAATTGTCATAGGACAAAGGGATTAGATTTGGTGTAGCTTCAGAATGAAGAACTACAATCAAGGGGAAATATAGAGCTCCTGGCACATAGTAGGTGCTCAGCAAACATTTCTGGCATTGATTAATTAATTGATTGGTTACAGGGATGGAGGTTTGTCTGAACATAATAAAAAACTGAACTTTCCAAAGCAGAATGACCTAGGTTGGAAGGAAGTGAGCTCCCCATTATTGTAGGACTCCAAGTAGAGATCGGAAGGCCTCTTATCTGGGATATCATAGAAAGAATTCATTGTATCTCAGCTTGGGAATGAGGGGCTGACTCTCGGTACTTTCCAGGTCTAAGATTCAAGGCTCCTGTGAGCTGTCTGCTTTGGCACTTTGGGGTTGTGGGGAGGGGCAATGTCCACTTTTTGGCCACCTTTCTTTCAAGAACAAATACCCTATTACCCTTGCTAAATCCTTTCTCCATAGGGGACCTTATTCAGGGCCCCAGAGATTATTCTCTGTGAGGCTTTGTGCTACTCATGGGGCCTTTTCTGTAATGTCTTCATGATCTCCTATTTGCCAGATCTCTTTTCTGTCTTTCTCTTCATAGAGGGACATCATTTGTTTAATGTCTGCAGGGTCTATGTCTCCAGGGCCCTAGTCCCCGCTCTGGTTGGGGTAGGCTTTTTTCTCCATGTCTTTGCTCTTTGGCTCCCTTCCTTTGAGTGGAATGGGAAATTCCTTCTCACCTCTCCTGCTCCCTTTCCCACCTGACCCTACCCCTCTCTGACTGGCCCAGACTCCAGGCTTCCTTTCCCACCTCACTGGGAAAGCTATCTTTCCCCAGGGCTCAGTCTCCCCTCATGCCTAATGTTCCTTGGTATTTGTTGTACTTGGGCTACTCACTTTCCAGCCATTCCTTGTCCTTGCACAGGCTTCCCCTCAGTTGCCTTCCTCTCCTTTTTCTTCTATGTCCAGGACAGAGATCTCTTGAGACAATAATAATAATAGAACTACTCCTATTTCTGTACAACTCAGAGACGGACAGAGCACTTTCCTTACAAATGCCCTGTTAAGTATGGAATGCCCAGATTGTTT
>NW_020955125.1:4746-4860 GCF_900497805.2 Vombatus ursinus | reverse complement strand
CCATTTTAGAGATGAGAAAACTGAGGCAAAAAACCATTAGTAGGTAAGATAGGAAGGGGCCTGGGTGATAAAATGACAAAGAAGTTATCAGTCAGTGAAGCTGGGAGGGTGGGC
>NW_020955125.1:0-4629 GCF_900497805.2 Vombatus ursinus | reverse complement strand
TGTGACCTGGTCAAGTCACTTGATCCTGTTTGCCTCAGTTTCCTTATCTGTGAAATGAATGGAAAAAGGAAATGGTAAACCACTCTAGTATCTTTGCCAAGAAAACCCCAAATAGGGACATGAGGAATCTGACACTACTGAAAAATTACTATATAACAAAAGTTTACAGAGAACCACCCTACAGAAGAAAAAAAATTAAAGAAAAATTCAGTAAAAGGAATCAATATATAGAAACTGTCTGAAAGTAAATTCAAGTTGCCATCCCTGTGGACCTTTTGCCTCTAGAAAGGAAAGGTGAGACTTGTTTTCTTCCACTTTTTCAGGGTCAAGCTTCTTGAGTTTTGTATTACTCATACAGAGTTGGTCTCCATCAATAGGATCTACTTTTCTCTGAGGGCAGGGACTGTTTCCTTCTTATCTCTGGACTCCAAGCACCCAGAGTAGAGTATGGCACATAATAGACTTTTAATAAACTTCTCTTTGACCAATTAAGTGCTATTCAAGATTATGTCACAATCTTTCATTGCCGTCTGGTGGTAAAAAAAAAAAGGTATTGAAGAATATTATAGCACGGTCTTTCTTGACATCTTGTGATCAAAATCAACCTCACAGAATTTAGCAATTTTTTTGGTACTATCTTGTGGATAGCCGGAATATTACATTTTAGTGAAAGTTTTAGTCCACAGAGGAATGTATTATACAGTTGAAATCCCTGTCTTGTGGCCAATGCAGATATTATACTTTTAGTCTGCCACCTCATGTCCAAACCTCTGACTCATTTTAAACCATCTTTTTACTGAATTTTAGTCCATGTTACAGCTCCTTCCTAGTTAAGCAGGCAAGAATGGAACTAAATAAAGCCCTAAATTTATGAAATGAAGAGAGTACTGAGTTCCTTCAGTGTCAATATGAGTTCAGACTAAATCATCAACAAAAAATTATCTATCAAACTCTCCATCATATCAAAAGCCATCTGATACAGGATTTCATAGCATACATACAGACTTCATAGCAGTGGTGACACCACTGAGCTGATTTTTACCCTCCAACATGGTTAGGTGCATAATGTCTTAACATTGTCCAACCAAAGGAGTCAGACATTGTGGGGAAATAAATGCAAAGTAAGATGAATCTTTGTTTTGAAAGAAATTTATGAAAGAAATATCAAGTTTGACTGAGACTTAATTCATGGAAATATTTGCTCAGGGCTTGTGATTCTTCAGGTGCTCAATCATGCTTGATTTTATGTGATACCATGAACTTTTATCCATGAGGTTTTCTTAGCAAAAAGATTGTGTGGGTTGACTTTTTCCTTCTCCAGTGTGTTTCTGTTTTACAACTGAGGAACTGAGGCCAATAAATGTTAAGTGATTTTCCTCGGGTCACATAGCTAGTAAGTGTCTAAGGCCAGACTTGAACTCAGATCTTCCTGGCTCCAAGCCCAGTGTTCTATCCACTGCACCACCTAACTGTCCTGTTCAGGGCTAGTTTAAAAAAAATACATATCAGTAATCCTGTGAATACACAAAACAATACAGTGAGACTACAGCTGTAGTTGTTTTCCTTAGTAGTAGGGCTTGGATTCCAACCCAGCTTTTTTTACTTCCAAATCTCATCTTTGTGCTGTGAGAAGTGATTTTTTCTATTATGTTTATAACCAATTATTAAATTAGGATTAAGGCTATTTATTTCTTCCCTCAGGGCCCAGAGCCTGTGGGAGAGTCAGTATCTGAAGGACATCGTTGATAAATGAGATTTTTAAATACTTAGAGAACATGCTACTTGCTCCAGGGCAGGACCCCAACCAATTAGAAGATCTTTCTTCTGTTTAGAGTGTAAACAGAATGTAATCTACTTGAAGTACAGGCTGAAAGCATTACGTGTATAGCCTTGTAGCTACCCCCCCATTGTGGTTTAGGGTAACCCAGCTCATGAAGGAGAAAACCAACCAGAATGGTCAAGGTAGAGATGGATTCTATATTGCTGGAGGTGGCTCATGATCAAGCGATATTCTCAGCAGGAGGAGTTGAAGACTGGGCCCTTCCTTCCAGCAGCACTGACTGATAACTTGCTGTTTTCCCTTCCAGGCCCCTGACTCTTTTGTCTACTAACCTCTTTAAGCCTCATGAGAATGATCCTGGTACTCCCTACTTAATAGGGCTTTTGTAAAGAAAATGTTTTATCCATCTCTCACTTGTACAGAAATATGAATTGTTCTAATCATTATTATTGTCTCAAGGGATCTCTGTCCTGGACATAGGAGAGAAAGGAGAGGGAGGCAACTGAGAGGAAACCTGTACAAGGACCAGGAATGGCTGAAAAGTGAGTAGCCCAAGTTCAACAAATACCAAGGAACACTAGGCATGAGGGGAGACTGAGCCCTGGGAAGGATAGCTTTCTCAGTGAGGTGTGAAAGGAAGCCTGGAGTCTGGGCCAGCCAGAGAGGGGCAGGGTCAGGTGGGAAAGGGAGCAGAAGAGGTGAGAAAGGATTTCATACACCACCCAAAGGAAGGGAGCTAGGGAGCAAAGACATGGAGAAAAAGCTTAACCCAACCAGAAGGGAGACATTGGTGCTCCCTCAAGGCCCCGGGGGACAGAGAGATGGCAGACATTAAACAAATGGTGCCCCTCTAAAAAGAGAAAGGCAGAAAAAAGATTTGGTAAATAGGAGATCATAAGGCATTACAAAAAGGGCCCCATGGGTAGCACAAAACCCTGCTGGGAACAATTCCTCAAGCCCAGAGTCAGGTCCCCTTTTTAGAAGGGATTGAGTAAGGACACTAGTGTGTTTGCTCATGAAAAAGAAGTTGACAACTTTCTAGGAGAGAAGAATAAAGAAATGGAGATGCCCCTCCCCACTCCCCACATTCCCATCAAAGCAGTGCCAAAGTAGATGGTTCACAAAACACTCAAATCTTAGACCTGGAATGGATTGAGAATCAGCCTTTCATTTCCTTCCCGAGACACAGTGAATCCTCTCTATGACATCCTTGACAAGAGGTCATCCAATCTCTGCTTGGAGTCCTTCAGTAATGGGGAAATCATTAGCTCCCAACCTAGGTCATTCTACTTTGAAGAGTTTGCTTTTTCATTATGTTAAGACAAATCTGCATCCCTGTAATCAATCCATTAATCAAGCAATCCCAGAAGTATTTAATAAGCGCCTACTATTTGCCAAAAGCCTTTCCCCTGGATTCTAGGTCACCACACCAAGACCACACCAAATCTAATCCTTTTACCCTGTGACAGTCTTTCAGGTATATGAGGACAGCTACTGCGAGGGTAGACAGTGAGGATTCAGACAGAGGAGATACAGTGAGGATAGACACTCATTGAGTGAAAATGCCAAGATTTTGGACATAGAGGATCATGTACTAGGCACAGCAAGGAAGCCAATGTTGCTGGTACGAAGAGTATACCCTAGGGCGAGGGGGATTCTGGGGGAGTGTGTAAGGTGTAAGGAAACTGGAAAGGTGATGGTGGTCTTTTATGAAAGACTGTGAGTGCCAGAGAGGATTTTATATTTGATCCTTAGTTGATAGGGAGCCATTGTATTTGATTGAGTAGAAAAGCAGGGGTGGGAGGAGGGCACGTGTTCAGACTTGTGTTTTAGGGAGATGATTTTGAGAGCTGAGTGCACGACAGATTGGAATGGGGATGTACTGGGGGTAGAGAGCCCAAACAGAAGACTGTTTCAACAGTCCATTGCATGAATTGAGGAAGGTCTGTAACAAAGTAGTGGCACTGTCAGAGAAGATAATGGATGAGGTGAATGTGAGAGTTGTTAAAAAGGTAAAACTAACAGTGCTTGGCCACATGATGAGAAGGTCAAGAATGAAGGATGACACTTAGGTTGTGGGCCTGATTTACTGGGAGGATGGTGGTATCTTCAACACTTACAAGGAATTTTGAAAGAGAAGAGTGTTGATGATAGGGAGATAGAAAGAGTTCAATTTTGGACATGTTTAATTTAAGATGTCTATAGGACATCCATTTGGATATGTCCAAAGGACAAGTTGGAGATGAAAGACTGGAGGAAAGCTGAGAGGTTCGGATTGGACAATTACAATCATATGCATTGAGATGATAATTGAATCATGGGAACTGATGAGAGCACCAAGTGAAAGAGTATTGAGATAGAAAGGAAGGCAGCTCAGGATAGAGCCCAGTGGGACACTCATGGTTACCAGGCATGACCTGGATTCAGCTAAGGATACTGAGAAGGTGTGGCCATGGTGAGGTGCTACAGTTCAGGTACTGTCTTTTACCTTTCTTTGTATTTCCAGTGCTTAGTATAGTGCCTGGCACATGATGGGCATTTAATAAATGTTTGTTGACTGATTAAAAGGAGATCCTGGAGAAAATAATGTGACAAAAACTTAGAGAGGCAAAAGAATCATGAGAAGGGTGAACAGCAGTGTTAAGGGCTGCAAAGTGATCAGGAAAGGTGAGGATTAAGAAAAGGACATTGGATTTCGCATCTTAAAGAAAGTTGACAACGTTAGTGAGAGAAGTTTCAGCTGAATGATGAGGGTAGAAGGTAGACTAGAGAGTTAAGAAGAGAGAAGAAAGCAAATAGAGGTGACTATTGTAAATGGCCTTTTCAAGGAGTTTAGCCACAAAGGGGAG
>NW_020955124.1:2350-3392 GCF_900497805.2 Vombatus ursinus | reverse complement strand
AGAATGGCCAGTCATCTGGGCAATGCTCACTCTGATTCTAGCAATTTCTTCCTCTTCTTTCCATTCTCTTCTCTCCTCACACACCTCCCCCACCCTTCCTGAAGCATTCTGTCACAGTTTCATTGGAATGCTCCTGCCATGAGTGACTCCATCTTGAATTTATAATGTGCACCCACATGCCAAAGCATCAAAGTATGTAAACAACTTGACTGTGTAGGCCTGGTGGCCAGATGCTTGTGAGGAGTGTTGGTTATCTTGACCAAATGTTATTTGTAATGGTCAGAATGACCAGATCTGTTTTGTCATCAGATATTCAAGAAACACTTGATATTCAGCCTGAAACGTAGCGTGAATGTATTAGTGTATTGAGACAAACAACCTTGGCCACCTGGTATGTTGGTTGAAAGCTGATTGAGTGATTTCTTCAGTGAGGCCAGGCCTAGCTCTGTAGTAAAAACCAAATTTAAGCCCAAGCAAAGTACAACCAGGAAAATCTTGGGTGTGAATATCTGAGAATTCAGAAAGAGAATCCTAGTTAATGTCACTCAGGCCAAATAGAATAATAAACTTTCCCAGTGGTAAGAGATATGGCCCTCCCCCACCAGGGGATTTGTCTTATGAAGGTTGGATTCAGTCAAAGGGCTATACTTGAGGACCTAGACGGCCACATGTGGCCTGGAGGCTGCAGGTTCCCTACCCCTGGTCCAGCCTATAAAGATTTGCTCTAGTAACACAGCAGGAAACAAACAAACAAACAAACAAACAAATAAAAACAACTACAAAATTTCTGTCTCTAAGGCTGAATTCCATTCAGAAGGAAATGAGAATGTCCTTCTTGGCACTCAGCTCAGGGAGCTCCTTCTCCATTCTTTCAGCCAGATTTTTTCATTCCCATATTGATGTCTTCCCTACAGGAAAGGTGCTGTGTATACAAGGCTAGTTTCTTAAATTTCTTTTATATCCCCCCATAATACCTAACACAGTGCTAGGTACATAGTGACACTCCACAAACCCGTCAGTAAACATCTGTTGATTGATTGAT
>NW_020955124.1:0-2298 GCF_900497805.2 Vombatus ursinus | reverse complement strand
GGGATATTTTCATCTAAAGACCCTAGGATGGAACTGGAGGGATCTGTGGTAAGGACTGAAGTGATATGTCCCAAGGAGGTCAATAGTTCAATCAACGAATGGTCACTTTCTATTCTCTTTATCAGGTAAAAGGGGTTTGGAAGAGGAGCAGTTGTAGCTTGAGCTCCTTGAATGGGGTTAGTGGGGGGAGATAGGGGTTCTTCTTCTTTTTCCTTTTCTTGGCCCACTTTATGAAGGTAGACTGATTCAGAGCAGGGGGTCCTGGCTTGGTCAGGATTCCTGCAGGACCTGGACTGAGGACAGAGGGATGAGGCTGCTGGGAGAGAGAAGGAAGGAGAACGTGCTCTGTTTCTAAGTTTTTTAAGTTGGGGAAAAAAATAGAGAAAAGAGAGAGAGAGAGAGATGGAGGTCCTGGTCCTTTACCCACAGAGAAAAGGCAGCTCGGGGCAAATCTGCTAGCTTCTAATCTGATCTTTAAAAAGAGATGGAAAGATCTGCAGCGTCTCTTTCGTGTAGAGAACTAAAGCATCCCTGCCCATTCCTCTTTATATATATTTTTCTCTTTAAAAGATTGCTCCACCTCTCTGGGGACCAGAATCATTAACTGAAGAGTACTTTGTCTCGCTAAGGTTTCCAGTTTGGCAGTCAGGTGACATACAATGGAAATCTGCAAAGATGGGACTGGGGGAAAGGGAGGGAAATGTAGGAGGATGTCTTGGGCTCTAGGCCCACCTGCACTTGACTGTGCCCCCTTCTCCTTGACCCTTCTTGATCATTTTGATAAATCCTGGGTTCCCAGCTAGCGGGAGGATCACATGATTTTCTTTCCTCTCTCCCCAGTGCCATTGCCTCAAGGCTGCAAGGAGTTGGCTGACATCTACTTTGGGCCATGGGAAACCCTTTTTCCTACCCTCCCCAACTCTGACAAATGACAACTACTGTCCCTCATTCTTCCCTACACACCTCACAGTGGCAGACAACAGAGAGGGGGAACATGGAGCAGGGGAGGGGAGGAGGTTTGGATAGGATGAGGACAAGTCATAGGGCTAGATAAGAGTGGGCTCAGGGCTAAGGGGCAGCTTAGTATGGTGGAAAGAAAACTTGGCCTCAGAGTCAGGACAGCTGGGTTCTAGCCCTACTTCTACCACTATTTCTACACATGACCTTGGGTCACTTGCCTCAAAACCAGATTTCCCAATAGGTTTGCTAGGGATTTACCTCAGGGGTAATGGTAGTTAAATTTTAACAACAGGGTCTTCCAAGGGAACACCCATTTAAATTTAATTTAATTTATATTATTAACATTTTCTCCATCTCTTTCTTAAGTCTAGACCAGTGGTGTCAAACTCAAATAAACAAGGGGCCCACTAAACCATACATAAGGATCCCTGTAACTGCAATCAGACTTAATTTAAAAATGAATCTATTATTTATTATATTTTTTATTGTTAAATATTTTTCAATTATATTTTAATCTGCTTCAACTATATTTAGGTGTGCTGACCAGCCTAGTGTTTGACATCTCTAGTCTAGATAACCAAGAAAACAAAACAAAACAAAAAATCAAGCCCTGATTCATAGTGTTTGCTTAGATGTACATGCTCACACTGCAAACTTAACAACCAGCTCTCCCTGAGCCTGTGAGCTCTTCTATGAGCTGGCTCCCAGAAGATCTCTAGGGCCTAAAAATATCAGGCCAAAGAAAGACCATTAGTCTGTTCCTTTCCTCCTGAATAGGAAATATTTTTTCTTTTGGGTGGGTGGGTGGGTTTCATGAAGGCATTTCCTCATCTGTTACTAACCTGAAGGCCAGACTTATTTACTAAAAGCAGCAGAGGGTCTTGAACTCTCTCCCAAAGCCCTCCAAATACCTAAAAAAATGGCTATAAACAAATTCTAAAGCAGCAGAACCCACAAAAAGACAGAGTGAAACAAATTTCCAGCCAAAGACAGCCTGGATGGTTGATCCTAAAGGTCTGTCGAGCTGGGCGGGGAAAGCAGGGCAGTTTGGCATGGGCGTGCAGGCCGCAGCTAACCTGGAACAGGCCTCAGAGGACTGAATCTTGGGCAGCTGTGGTGGTTTCCAGACTTCTCAACCCATGAACACCATAGACAACTTAGAAGGTCAGTGGGAAAAGTCTGTGACTGCGGTGAGAGAGGAGCTAGGTCTCAACTGCAAGTCTCTAGCGCAGCTCGGGGCCGCGGCTGTTTCCTGAGCTTCCAGCCCACCAACTGAAGGGGAATCGAGTGGCTAATTAGAGGGGGATTGCAGGGTTCTCTTTGCCAGTGCTGAGGCAG
>NW_020955123.1:2168-3393 GCF_900497805.2 Vombatus ursinus | reverse complement strand
AGGAAACCACCAATCCAGGACCCCACTACCATAAGCAAGCAGACCCTATGGTTCATTAAGAAAGGATAATGGAGGGGGTTACAAACAGCTTCATAGTGATCGTAAGCCATGAGACCCAAGAAGAAGGCTTCACTCCCAAACAAAGTCAGGTAAAGGAAGATCTGAACTGCACAGCCCAAAATGGAAACGTTCTTTTGCCTGGATAGAAGGTCTGCCAGCATCTTAGGAGCAGTGATGCTGATGTAGGCAGTGTCCATGATAGAGAGCTGACTAAGTAAAAAATACACGGGAGTATGAAGCCTGGAGTCCACATTGATAAGGAGAATCATGATCACATTGGCCATTACAGCCACTATGAAGATAGATAAGATGATAGTGAACATCAAGCCAGGAAATGTGGAATTGGTGAAGAGTCCCAAAAAGATAAAGCAGTGGAATTCTGATATAGTGTTTCCACTTCCTTGCCAAATTACCTAGAGTTTTCAGGAGGCAAAGTTGGTTATTTAGTTATGAAGCATTCACAGAGCACATCTCGTAAGGACATTACTGGTTATCTAGAAAGGATGGGATACTAAAGAATTAGAATACATTATTTCTTACATATCTTTATGGACATAGGTTGCCCTAAAATTTGCTCTGTAAGTATTCTTCACAGGAAGTTCATGGGTGTACACACACACACACACACACACACACACACACACACACACAGATGGAACACATTTGAGTTTCCTTTGGACAATTTGGGATGAATTCTACTCCAGAAAGTCATTTCCTGACATCATTAGAAATATAACTGGGTTCTTTGAAAAATAGACTTTTGGAGTTCTGGTTGCAGCCTTTGTATTTGTTATCACGAACAACACACATATACATATAAACATGTATTTATATAAGTATATGCATACACATTCACAGTTATGTATACAAGATGTTCTAAAAAACCTTGGTACAATTTTAATAACTTAAACATAAATTGTGGTTTAGCCCAGATTTTTATTTACAAACCTTTGAGTAGCTGGAATTTTAGATTTTGAAATGTACATTTTTAAATAAATTAAAAACATATTTTTCTAAAGTACTACAAATGTTGATTAAGAGGGCTTTGCCATAAGCAAACAAATTGAAAGCGAATGGGTAGGGAGAAATCTGCTGACCCTATCAAGCCGCTTATCACAGAAATGAATTCTAATACAGAAATACAAATAACATCAGATCTGCCCAA
>NW_020955123.1:1046-2097 GCF_900497805.2 Vombatus ursinus | reverse complement strand
GACCTGAGTTCAAATCTGGCCTCAGACACATAACACATATTAGCTGTATAACTGTGGGCAAGTCACTTAACACCAATTGCCTCACCAAAAAATCCCCTCAAAAACCATAAATAAATGTTCAGAATATAGGTAATATACGAAATGAATTAGGGATGCAAAAGTAAGGGGGCAAATTTGACCTCATAGGCATCATGAATAGGATAGGATTCATAATCAGAATATAGCTCTGTAAATACTTAGCTTTTTCAAAGGGAATATAAAACTTTAGGTAAAGGAGTAGAAGGAAGAATAGCAATGTTTATTAAGATATACTGAGATGAGGAAATTCAGGAATTAGAAGGATCATATATTCTATAGAAAATTTGGATAAAGATTAAGGAAGTGAAAAATTTTTAAAAAATTACTGTGGAAATACACTACAGACCACATGGAACAAAATAAGAAATAAACCAAATAGTTCAGAATGTGAAAAATGACCATAGATAGCAAGGAAATCTAAATTAGTTCTGGTAAGCAACCTAGATTTAGGAAGAGATTTCAAAGTATTCAGAGGGAAGATAAGTAGCATCTCATGCCCCAAAATTCTACAACATAAGTCAGACCAAGAGAGATGTGAATCTTTGAAGAATGAAAATTTGAATACACAAAAAGAATTCCAATGAGGGGTTAAAATAGTATTTAACTTAGGAGAATGATGTTAATGTACAGAAAACTCATAAACCAACTTAGATTTTAAAAAAGATAAATATAGCATATTCTACCCAGTAGAGGAAACAGAGAATGAACACAGCACTATGGCAGCATATTGTGGGAATAACATACCAGGAATGCTAAAGTTCAGAATAACCTGAGGCTAGTGAGGAAAGCTAAGGGCTTCAAAAACAGTTTTTGAGAGCTGCATTGAGAAAAAGGAGTGTCAGATAGGAAGGATGCTTAGCATTCATGAGCAAATGATAATTGATGACAAAATTAAGATAGAATGCCTAATTCTTACTTTGCTTCTTTTCTCTGCCAAAGAGAATGAATGACCTTTTGACTTAAAAACACAGAA
>NW_020955123.1:0-879 GCF_900497805.2 Vombatus ursinus | reverse complement strand
TTTTTCAGACAGGGTTATTATTTTAGTAAATGGGGCAGATCCTATATAGTTTTTTTTTTAATATTTTAGAGAAACATTTGATAAAATATTTCAATATATGCTTATCAAAATGTGGTGACATCTGAGCTATGTAGTAATACAGTTAGATGGTTAGTGACTAGACTAAGGAGTTGATATTAATTTGGAAGAAGCATTCTTAGAAATCTGTGATTTGTCTTCTGCTATTTAACAATTTTTTTCAGTGATTTGGAAGAAGGTATAGATGACATCATTAGTAAGTTTACAGAATGTCAAAAAGCTAAGAGAGATACCTAATACCCTAAATGATAATCAAAATCCAAAAAGTTCTTGGCAGATAGGGACAATGAGTAGGATCTTATGAAAGTCAATTTAGACTGATGAATATAAAGTTTCATGCTCCTTCAAAAGAAGGAATTCACAAGTTTAAGAAGGAGGAGATATGGTTTGATTTCAGTTTTTCTGAAAAAAATCTATTGTTTGTCAATAAAAAATCTATTGTTTACCTATAAGCTCCATATGAATCAATAAAGTTATATAGCAGACAAAAATTTAATGTGATCCTACGCTGTCTTAAGGAAGGCATAGCGTCTATGAATAAGTAGTTGATTGTGGTGCTATATTGTGCCCTGATAGGATCATATCTGAAATATCGAATTGTCTTCTAGAGGTCACATTTTAGGGAGGTCTTTGATAGGCTACAGATTATTCTGATGGAAATTAGAAGGAGGATGGCTATGGGGGATAATTGAAGGAATCTGTAATGTTTATTCTGGAGAAGACTCAGAGAGCGCATGATAGCTACCCTCTATTTTTAGAGTTGTCAAGTAATGAGTCAGATTATGCTTATTCTCTTTTTGC
>NW_020955122.1:2766-3586 GCF_900497805.2 Vombatus ursinus | reverse complement strand
AAAAATGACAATTCTACCTAAATTACTTTACTTATTCATGCCATACAAATCAAAATACCAAAAAATTATTTTATAGAACTAGAAAAAATAAGATTTGTTCAGAAGAAAAAAAGATGCAGAATATCAAGGGAATTAATGAAAAAAATGCAGAACAGTGGCCTCACCATTCCAGATCTTAAATTGTATTATAAAAGCAGCAATCATCCAAACTACTTGGTACTGGCTAAGAAATAGAGTGGTGGATCAGTGGAACAGGTTAGACATAGTAATCAATGACTACAGTAATCTACTGTTTGATATACCCAAAGACCAGAGCTTCTGGGATAAGAACTCACTATTTGACAAAAACTGCTTGGAAAACTTGAAAGGAGTATGGCAGAAATTAGGCATAGATCAAAATCTTACACCACATACCAAGAGAAAGTCAAAATGGGCACATCATTTTGATATAAAGGCTGATACCTAAAGCAAACAGGGAGAGTAAAGAATAGTTTGCCTGTCAGATTTGTGGAGAATAGAGGAATTTATGACCAAACAGGAGATAGAGAACATCACGAAATGCAAAATACCTAATTTTGATTATGTCAAATTGAAAAGTTTCTGTACAAACAAAGCCAATGAAACCAAGATTAGGAAGGAAGGAGAAAACTGAGAAAGAATTTTCGCAACCAGTCTTTCTGATAAGGGCATCATTTCTAAAATGTATAGAAAACTAAGTTAAATTTATAAGAATAAAAGTCATTTCCCAATTGATAAACGATCAAAGGATTGAACAGGCAGATGAAGAAATTAAAACCATCTATAGTTATATGAAAAAAAA
>NW_020955122.1:2548-2615 GCF_900497805.2 Vombatus ursinus | reverse complement strand
GAGAAATGCAAATCAAAACAACTCTGGCTATGATGGAAGTGTTTTGCATGACTACACATGTGTAAAA
>NW_020955122.1:1839-2489 GCF_900497805.2 Vombatus ursinus | reverse complement strand
TTGAGTTGCTTGCCTTCTCAATGAGGGTGGGTGGGCAGGGAGGAAGGGAGAGAATTTGGAAGCCAAAATTTAAAAACAAATGTTAAAAATTGTTTTCACATGCAACTGGGAAATAAGATACAGAGGAGTATAGATATCTATCCTGCCCTAGAGGAAAATAGAAGGGGCAGGGGATAGGAGGAGAAGGGATGATAGAAGGGAGGAGAGATCAGGGGAAGGAGTATTCAGAATGCACACAGTTCTTGTGGTGGTGGAGGGGAGAGATGGGGAGAAAATTTATAACTCAAGATCATGTGGAAATGAATGTTGAAAACTAAAACTAAATTAATTTTGAAAAAAGGGTAAAAATGATAAAAAAGGAAGAGGCAATTATTGTACTTTGATATATTATCGGGGTCTATACCATTCTACAGCTTCAACAATGCATTCTTTCACAATTTCTACTTCACTGAATGGCTTCCTTTTCACCCTGAGTATATAAGCTGCTTCATAAGTTACTTCAGTGTCATTATTTCTAGGTCCTATTGCTTCTTGAATCATCTTTGATTTTGCTTTTCATCTTTTCATTTCTGCCATACAACCTTTTGTGCCTCTGCCTCTAATTTAAAATATTTGTGGTCCTTATGTGTGTTATAATGCTGAGGAGCATT
>NW_020955122.1:0-1722 GCF_900497805.2 Vombatus ursinus | reverse complement strand
CTGTGCAACTATTCATAAATTCCACTTCAATCTGAAACACAGTGCACTGTTGTGACAAGCTAATAATAGATTGGCATGCTCTACTCCTATAAAATCTCCCCAACCAGCCTCATTCAGTAGTGGTACTATTTAGGTAAGGGAAAGTTAGAACTCAATCATAATCATAGCACCCATCAGTTTAGCCTTTATTGTTTACTAATGTTCCAATTCTGTCAGTCAATCTGGGAGGATTATTTCATTGAAATTTATTTTATTGCTTGGTATTTTAAATACACTTCTTTTAAAAAATAAATGAAAACATAAAAGGGGAACAAAAGGTATTAATAAAATAAAAGGATTTGTTTTATAAATTTGGATTCATTCAAAAAGGCCACACTTTATGACCTTTGTCTGGCCTTAAGGAAGCAGGTTCCCTATCCCTGGTCTAATTCCTAGTTTCTGCCAAAGTGTTTTCCAATATCCCCAGCAGTTTTTCTCAAATAATGAGTTTTTATTCCAAAAGCTTGCATCTTTGGGTTTGTTATGTATTAGATTGCTATAGTGATTTACTATAGTTAGTTTGTACCTATTTCATTGATTCATCACTCTATTTTTGGTGAATACCAGATTTTTTAAACTTTTTTTTAACTTTCTTTACTTTCTTCTGATTAAAAAAATTCATTTATTTATTTTTAGTTTTTGATATTCACTTTTATAGGATTTAGGCTATACATGTACAATCATGTTAAAAAACATTTCCTTAAATCATGTTGTGATAGAAGAATCAGAACAAAAGGTCGAAATCAGAAGAAATGGGAAAAAAAAGAAAAATTAGTATGCTTTCTTTTGATTCTTCCTGACCATGTGAATATGATCCTGGTGAGAAGACCAAGTCATATTTTACCACTCAAAATCCATCGCTTTTTTCCTACCTCCAGAGTAATAATGTAGAAAGGTATTCCTTGAGCACAGAAATCCTCACATTTTGCTTGGCAAGCAAGGAGAAATATCAAATCAACACACCAAAGAACCCCATTGCTAAACTCTCTGATTGCTTAACAATCCATTCCCCATAAACATCAACAGTGTGCACTTTACCTGAAGTTTTTTTTTAACTCCTTTAAAAATTCAAAAAAGACAGATTCTTCCACAATTCCTGGCGCCTTCTTCTGTGCACCAAATGTTTTCAAATCCTCACACAAATAGTGTCCTTCTGTCAGCATAGGTTTCATTTTCCTTGATTTTTCCTATCCATCTCTATATGTTCCTGGTGTGCAGACTTTGCCACTCAAGAACCATCTCTTTTTCTATCCTCAAAAGATAGAAATGGGAAGATATTCCATGAGCACACAAACCTTTATATTTTGCTGGCCAAGCCAGGAAAAACAGATCAACAGGGGAATCTCAAAGAGCCTCTCCTTTCAGTCCTAGTGGAATCTCTTGTAGTGTTCCCTCATGCAGATCCTTGGTGCATCTATCTTCCTTTCCACTAGACAATGCTGACCAACAATGGACCTCAAAGGAACCACAAGTGTTTATGACAATGGTCTGCTCCAATGACCCTTGACCAAAAGAGCCCTCTGCTTCCCTCACTGGTCACAAGGGAACAGTTTCCATCCTTCCTCCTCTGGACCTTTATCTTCACCAGTACAACATATCAACCTTGCCAAATCTGTCTTCTCTTATCCTCTTCTGGCTAAGACTTTCATCTATCAATGATGTTTCCTTTCTTTTGCTGGATCT
>NW_020955121.1:2836-4230 GCF_900497805.2 Vombatus ursinus | reverse complement strand
GATAGATAGATAGATAGATAGATAGATAGATAGATAGATAGATAGATGGATAGATGGATAGATGGATAGAGGGCACAGGGTGAGTTGAAGATGAAAGGGTCATATCTGGAGAATAAAATTAAGGGGTGAGAGAGGATTATACTAGGAGAAGGAGAAAGGGAAAGGTAGAATGGAGTAAATTATCTCACAAAAAAAAAACAGAAAAGAAAAGGCTTTTACAGAAACAGGGGAAGGTGAGAGGGAATGAGTGAATCTTATTCTCATAGGATTTGACTTAAGGAGGGAATAACATACACATTCAATTGGTAGGGAAATCTGTCTTACCCTACAGGAAAATAGGAGGGGAAGGGGACAAGAGAGTAGGGGGATGATAGAGAGGAGGGCAGATTGGGAAAGGGAGTAATCAGAAGCAAATACTTCTGAGGAGAGACAGGGTCAAAAGAAAGAATAGAATAAACGGGGGGGTGGGATAGGATTAAGGGAAATAGAATTAGTTTTTCACCACATGTCTACTATGGAAGTGTTTTGTATAACTGCACATGTATAGCCTATATTGAGTTGCTTGCCTTTTCAATGAAGGTGGGTGGGGAGGGAGGAAGGAAGAAAATTTGGAACCCAAAGTTTTAAAAACACATTTAAAAAAAAATGTTTTCACATGCAACTGGGAAATAAGAAATACAGGAAATGGGGTACAGAAATCTATCCTGCCCTACAGGAAAATAGAAGGGGAAGGTGGGGAGAGATAGCAGGGAAAGCAGACTAGGAGAAGGGGTATTCAGAATGCATGCCATCTTGGGGTGGGGGGAGGGGTGAGATGGGATGAAAATTTGGAACTCAAAATCTTGTGGAAGTAAATGTTGAAAACTAAAAATAAAAAAAATTATAATAAAAAAGAAATTATCAAGGAAAAAAAAGATAACTAAAAAAAAATCTAGAAATAGGGATATCTGAGGCCCACCCACAGAAATCAATAAAAACAAGCCTGTTAGTCATGAAATGTGAAGTTACCCAGGCAGGAGATTAATGGTGACAAAAAAGATGGAAGAGCAGACATAACCATTTATGAGCAGAAAGCACATGACCCCCGCCCCCAGCATCATGGTAGATGCAAGTTTATAGAGAGCACTCCCCACCCCATTCCCCAACTGAAACGCTCTTTTTTAAACTACTCATTTCCCATCAGTATCTCCAAGATCAAAGCTTGAGAGCTCCCTGCACACAGGTGCCCTGACAGCCTCCAAGGAATACTCTCCATTGACTTCTCAGTGACCCTGAGCAAGGTTTCTCCACCAACAGTTGTCCTTGGTCTCCAAAGGCCTCGTGATGGAAAATGCTATCCACATCCAAAGAAAGAACTATGGAGTTTGAATGCAGATCGAGTCATGCTCTTTGCT
>NW_020955121.1:2605-2767 GCF_900497805.2 Vombatus ursinus | reverse complement strand
TTTTTCTTCTGTTTTGTTTTGTTTCTTCTTTCTTGTGGTTCCTCCTATCAGTTCTAATTCTCCCTTACAACATGACTAATGTGAAAATGTTTAATAGGAACATATATGTAGAACCTGTATCAGATTGCGTGCTGTCTCGGGGAGGAAGGCAGGAAGGGAGGG
>NW_020955121.1:2463-2558 GCF_900497805.2 Vombatus ursinus | reverse complement strand
AAATTTAAAACTCAAAAGCTTACGGAAGTGATTGCTGAAAACTAAAAATAAATTTAAAAAAAAGAAGAAGTGTCAGAGCAGGCATAGACTTCCTG
>NW_020955121.1:1791-2362 GCF_900497805.2 Vombatus ursinus | reverse complement strand
TCACTGGTTGCAGTTGGCCAACAATTCAGTGAATAGAAGACTCTTTGGCTGCAGAGACCTAGAGAAAGGTCTGGAGACCTGGGCCTCTTGGCTGAGCCTCTTCAGCTGTGCACCCGGTGGTTCTCTTGGACTCCACCATGACTTCTGGTGACAAACAATGCTAATGGGGAAAGGCCTTGCTCCCTCCCCACTGGGCTAACACGTTGCGTATGCGTTTGACAGGATTTCAGCAGGCTGGTACAGAAGAATCACTTTTTGGCCACAGAAGCTCTCGAAGGCTGTGTACTAAGTCATACACGGGGGCTGGAAGCTGGCCCAGGAGAGAGAGTGCCATTGATAGAATCTCTGGAGGTTTAAGCCTCAGGCCACAACAGGTCTTGTGGGGAAAGTGTCAGATTGGTAACTGGGGGGAAACCTGCACTCAGATCCCAGCTTTGACACTTCACTGTTGGTATAGCCGTGTGAAAGGTCATTTGACGGCTCTGAGTCTCAGTTTCCTCATCTGGAAAATAAGGATAACAATACCTGGACTGAAGAGATAGTACAGCGCAGTAGGTAGAGTGCTAGCCTG
>NW_020955121.1:428-1730 GCF_900497805.2 Vombatus ursinus | reverse complement strand
GTACTTAGCCCAGTGCCTGGCACATAGTAGGTACCTTTGTACTTAGCCCAGTGCCTGGCACTTAGTAGGTACTTAATAAATGATTACTGACTGACTTAACTCATTTCACCAAACATTTATTAAACTCTTCCATGTACCCAAGAACCATGAATGTATAGTGACCCTGCCCTCAGGGAGCTTCCATTCTGCTGGGATGGAGGGGCTTGCTGTCACATCACCATATGGAGGTGACCCTGGGTTCACACATCGCTCCCTCCAACACCAGCCTTTAGCTTTGGGGCTGCTCCCTGCTGTTCAGCTCTCTGCCAGCAGATGGCAGGAGCGACCTTCTCTCCAGATACTAAGGCAGCTGGATATTAGCATGAAGCCCCAGCTGGTAAGGCTACCCAGTTCAGGGGCAACCAGTCCCTCTGATCTAATAAGCTAGGCCTTTGCACCTTTAAACCGTGTCCTTAGACCAGGGTCCAGCAGCTCCACCCCCGTCACCAGGAGCCTCTTCAGGGGGCCGGGGGACACGTCTTCTTCTGGGATGGTCATCTGGCCGTTTTGCGTGACGTTCATGCTAGAACAATATATGTTCGCTGTTTTGCACAAATTCTAATCCTTTAGTTAAGCTGTATTTTCACACAGGCAGATTGAGAGTATTATCACTGCCGCTGGATAGCTTTGCTTGGCTCTGTCTTTTTGTTTTTTCCACGATTGCTAGGACCTATGTCCTATGTATACGTACTTTTGAAAAGTATATGTTATGTCCTGCGTGTAGTTAGGCATGTTGCCACTACAGGACATCATTATCTCAGGTGATGCTCTATATAACGACAAGTGTGTTGCACATCCCGTTGACGTCCATTGGTTTTATTTTGGTCTCGGCAAAACCATAAGTTGGCAACCTGGGATGCCAGGAAATAATCCTTGTTTTAAAGCACTGATGTTTGTGTTTAAATTGTATAGTTGCAGCTTTCAAGCCTGCCTTACTTTTGCAAGGGACCACAAAAAGTTTTAGCCTCAGTGAGGAATGTAAGTCTAGATTCAAGTTCATCTGCATAATTCTCCCAGTTGGTAAAGGATTACTCAGTATTCCATGAGAGGGAGAAGGGTAAAGTTATTGAGAGCATGGCAGAAAAGAGATCCTTGTTCTTCCGGCTTCCAGCTTAGAGAGAGACCATACATTCCAGATTCTTTTCAGGGAGAGGTCCCCAGAAGGACAGAAAGACTCTGGGAAGAAGCTGACATGGAGAAGAGTCAGTACTTCAGTCACATTCCATCACCACCTTACCACCCTAGAGGCTTCAGGGAATTTTC
>NW_020955121.1:0-352 GCF_900497805.2 Vombatus ursinus | reverse complement strand
TCTCCCCCTCCCTCCCTCTCTCTCTCTCTCTCTCTCTCTCACCCCCCCTCCCTCTCTCTCACTCATTCACTCACTCTCCTTTCTCTTTCTCATTCTCTCCTTCTCTCTCTCTCTCCTTCTCCCCCTCCCCCACTCACACACACACACTCACACACACACACACACACACACACACCCCTCATCTCACTCTCAGTAGGAAAGCTCATTCATTTTGTGTATATTCTCATCTATATAATTTTTCTGATTTCCATTTGCCATTGCCCCACATAAACGTGTTCATTTGCTATTCACGTCTTTGTGTAACTGGCAAATCTGGTGAGAAGACAATTAAGATTTGGGTACATTGCTTGAA
>NW_020955120.1:310-3406 GCF_900497805.2 Vombatus ursinus | reverse complement strand
AGGATACAAAGACAAAAAAATGACACAATCCCTGCCATTAAGGAGGTTGCATTTCTATAGAGAGACAGAATGTATGTGTGTCCAAAATAAACAGAAGTTAATTTGGTGGGGCAGGGTGAAGGCACTAGCAGTTTCAGAAGACAAGGAAATGGATGATGGAGGAGATGGGACTTTAAGTGAGTTTTGAAGGAAGCTAGGAATTCTAAAAGATGGAGAAGAGAACAAAGTGCATTCCAGTATGGGAGTACATCCTGAGCAAAGACAGAGAAAGGAGATTAAACAGTCAATTTAACTGGAACATAGTGGGAGTAAAATGTGAAATGAGTAATAAGTCTGGAAAGGTGAATTGCAGTCAGCAAGTCTAGGAGGGATCTAACCTGTTCATCATAAAGTTCTTCCTTGATTTTAGCCTCCTTGCTTCCTTCTACACCAACAGTCCTCAATCCAAAGCAGACAGAAATAACAAAAGGTCCTTGTCTTCCACATGATCTCCTTTATGAGCCTTGAGAACTATTCACAATTCAGCATTTCCCCAGATAATATCTGGGAAGCACTTAGCACAGTGCCTAGCATGGAGTAGATGCTTAGGAAATGCTCATAGCCCTCCCTCTCCCCACCTCTACAACAAATAAGCCAAACACTAGTGGACATCAAACAACATATTTCCTTAACCTTCATGGTGTACAAAGGTTTCCCAGTGCTTGTACATGTGGGCAATACCGCTCTGGTCATCTGGTTACCTAATTAATGATTAGGCACATATGCTAACAACTGGAACTACATGTTCCAAGTTTACCATCAACAAGACCTGGCCATACTAGAACAGAGTTGTATTTGGTCCCCTCTGTACAGCAGATCAAAAGCATCCCAAGGCAAGTATCAAGATGGAAGTATAGAACAGTTATCAAAAGAAGAAAGAATGTAATTAAATTAAGTATCTATTCAGTGCTACTAAGTGTCAGCAACTGTGTTAAGAATTATAGATATAAAAACAAAAGTGAAATTCTCTATCTTTAAGCCTCTTACATCTTCTGGGGTAAAACAGAGTGTACACAGATAAGGAAATACAATGTAAATAGAAAGTAATTTCAAGGTGACAATATTAATTACTGGGGGTAAGGAGAGATTGGTAGAGATTTCATGTAGCACGTCATTACACTCAAGTTAATCCTTGTACAGAGCTAAGGATTCCAAGAAACAGAAGAAGTGAGGAAAGAGTACACTCCAAACAGAGGAAAGAGCCTGTAAAGAAGGAGGAAGGTAAAGTATGAACTATCATGTTTGGGAAATAGCAAATGGGCCTGGTTAGCTGGAACATAGAGGCCATGGTCTGGAACAATGTGTATTTACTCCAGAAAAAGAGATTTCAGTGAGATTATGAATGGCTTTAAATACCAAACACAAAAGTTTGTATTTTATCCCAGAAATAACACCAAAGGTTCTTAAACAGAGGAGTGTCAAGATCAAACCTGCACCTGGGGGCAGCTAGATGACTAGAGTAGCTAGTGGATAGAGCACCAGCCCTGGAGCCAGGAAGACCTGCATTCAAACCTGGCTTCACACACTTATTAGCTGTGTGATCCTGGACAAGTCCCTTAACCCCAATTGTCTCAAAAAGAAATTAAGTCTGTGAGCCTCACAAATTATCTGAGGGGTTAGTAAATAGTTACCACCAGGATCTCAATAGGGTGATCTATTTACATAGGGCAAAGTGAGTTAGAGTTTAGGTCAGATATGCTGATCACAGAACCAGAGCAGCTAGACACAGGCTGTAGATTCATCCAAGGTCAGAGTAGGACTCAGAACCTCATGGAGTTAATGATTGCAAAAGGATAGATCTGGGCAGGGAACATTGATGTCATAGTGATGCTGCAGGTCAGAAGGGTTGGACAGAAGCAGCTATAAGCAAGAGCCACCTAAATAAGACGTATCTCCTAATTTAGATCAAGCCAAATTCTGCATCTCCTCCAACAAGATCTAAGTTCCTTAAAAGAGGACTTGTTACATTTTCATCTCTTTGTGTCCTCAGCTTTGCACATAGTAGGCATTCAATTAATGCTCGTTAAACCCATCTGAATACTCCCTGCCACTGGTAGACTTTTATACAGCTTATTCTTTGATAGTTCTCAACACCAAAGTAGTTACTGGCACTGAACATGGCCAAAGGAATACCTTACCACAGAGAAAGGGAGGGCTCCATTTCAAGGCTCTAGTACACAAAGGGGTCCCAAGCCCTCAGCTACTGGTGTCTAAGGTGTGTCAAAGCTCGTATATCATAATTACACTAAATCATTCACATCTGTGTCCCTTAATCCACGTAAATCCCTCTCAAACTGCAGCACTAGACTCAGCACACACTTATATTCTCAATGCCCCCAAATAACACCACAAAATCCAAATCACAGAATCAGTGTTAAAGGTAAACTTAAGGAGGTGAGTGTGCAGCTCCCGGTCTCCTTCTCCACCCCAAGCACTGTCTTCTACTTGGAGACTTTAATTTACTTCTTTATGTCCTTCAGCTTGCAAGTCCATCTACTCCAACCCATACCTGAATATCCCTCCAAAAGTGCTCATCCAGCATCTACTTGGAAAACACAACTGAAAACAGCAACCACATCAGGATCTTAGATGAAAACTGGTGGAGATCCCTGGGATCTTCAGAAAAGGAAGGAGGTCCTGAAAGACCAGGTCTATCTCCACCATAATCTTCCAGGAATCCCCCTACTGTGCTACAGATCCAGGGGTTCAGGCCACCCCTCCTACAACAAAGATCAGGTCACAATGGAGAAGAACACTAAACATGCAGAATGAGGACACTATTGGGCAAAATCGAGCTAGGAATTTGTTTTCCTGGACTATATATATTGTAACAAGGATTTTGTTTTTACTTTAGTTGAAGGCAGGGAGGGTGGAAGAATAAATAAATGTTTGATAGTTGAAAATGTAAACTTTAATTTAAAAAAGGAAACAAAGGTCATGAAACATGTCTCACCTCACCAGAAAGGAAGCCAAGCAAACCAATGGACCACGCAAGGAGTTCAAAGCTATTTTGTTATCTTGTGCCTCAGGGCTCCCATCACCTCCTTGTTCCTCAGG
>NW_020955120.1:0-185 GCF_900497805.2 Vombatus ursinus | reverse complement strand
AGGATGCGAACATAGGAAAACAGGATCAGTGCAAAGGGAGTCATGATAAACAGCAGGGTGAAAACAAGAATCCCAACCTCACCCCAGAGTGTGTCTCCACTTGCCAATCTCAAAACAGGCAACATGTCACATAGGAAGTGGTGAACAATGTTGGTGCCATGGAAAGGCAAGGTAAAGATGAAGAT
>NW_020955119.1:2689-3411 GCF_900497805.2 Vombatus ursinus | reverse complement strand
CTCTTATAGTTTTTAACAGTAGGCATATTACAGCCACATCCATTTGGAATGTATTGTGAGTATGGCACAGGGGTTGTCTAATCCTAATTTCTGTCGAAATATTTTTTTTGGCTCTCCTGTAGGTTTATTTTTTTTAATCAAATAGGAAGCATTTGCATAGGTACTTTGTGATTTCCACTTTATGGAACAGTGGTTTATTGCATTCTATTGTTTCTAAATCTCCTTTGTCTAGTCTGTCCTATAGATCTATCTCTTTATTCTTTTACTTATAGGAAAACAATATAGTTTGAGGTTCTAAAAGTGTCAATTCTCACTTGGTCCTTACTTCTTTGCATTATTTCCCTGGGTGGATATTCTAGAAGTCTTGTTCTCCAAATGAGTTTTGTTATTATTTTATCAAGCTCTCTAATGCGTCCCCTTGATCATTGGATTGATAGAGCATTAAAGGAGTCAAGTAATGGCAGTAGTACTGTCATTTTTTATTATATTGGCAGGTGCTAGCAAGAGTATTGAACATTCCTTGACCAATTTAGATTGTTCTTTATTGTCCTAGGAAACTCTATGTGATTGAATTTATACAAGTGTTGTGGGTGCCTGTGGAAATGGATTCCCTTTTATCTAATGTATTTTGTATTCACTTGGAATGGGATCACCTTTTCTCTAATTACTTCTTGAGTTTTGTTTTTCTTATGTAGAAATTCTTTTGGTATTTGTGGTTCAGA
>NW_020955119.1:2393-2492 GCF_900497805.2 Vombatus ursinus | reverse complement strand
TTTCTTTTTGGAAGTTATCTGTGCCAGAATCTGGGATGTGGCTTCTTCTCAAACAGAAGTCTGTCATCTAAAAGACTGATGAAATATATATATCTGTTT
>NW_020955119.1:2040-2343 GCF_900497805.2 Vombatus ursinus | reverse complement strand
ACAGAGTCTGTACTTACTCTAGATTCAACAATTATTCCTAGAGGGTTCATCACTGCGATTTTATCTGTGGCAATCTACTATGTTGTTCAGGTTCTCAGAAGCCATCCCAGTATGAAATCTTCATTTTCTTCATTTCTGTAATTTTAATAGTCCAGCATTTTCACATTAACATTTTAATAGTATTTTATTTCTTTTGCTTTGATAGGTCTTCATTTTGGGGGTATGTTTTTTTTTTCCTTGTGCTCCAACATGTTCTTGCATTTTCCCTAGAATTTGTATCTTTTACATAAAATTGCAATTAAT
>NW_020955119.1:1824-1894 GCF_900497805.2 Vombatus ursinus | reverse complement strand
TGAAGTTTAATTTTTATTTTATCTTTGTACATCTGGATTTTTCAATGGTTATTGAATCCATGTTCACATG
>NW_020955119.1:0-1784 GCF_900497805.2 Vombatus ursinus | reverse complement strand
ATGTATTGGGATTAGACTTTCAATGGTTCCAGGAAAGTTACAGAAAGAAAATGTTAGCATTACTGTATATGGCAGGTTAAATTGTTATGTTTGTTACTGATTCCCTCAACATACCATTATGAAGAAGTGTAGGGGTTTTGGGGTGCTGGAACACCACAGATCATGGCGCTGAGTCTGTCTGAAGGAATTCAATCCAAATCTTCTTCCAGCTAGAGAAAAAGTTTATTAAAGATAAATCACATATAGGCCAGGTCATGCCCATGAGAATGAGTGGGCATGAGAGGTTCTCAGTCTCAGAATGGGGGAGGTCAGATGATGGACAAGCAGACATGAGGGTCTCAGCCTCTAGGCATGAGAACAGCTCAACATGAGAATGGGGGCTAAGGTGAATCTTAAGTACTGAAAGACTGTGGGAGGGATCTAGGAGTGGCTAAGTAGTTTGGAGTGACTGGAGGAGGGGTCTAAGGAGATCTAGATGGGAGTGGCTAGTAAGCTGAGGTGAACAGAACTCCTGGGTCCTGGACCTCATGGCACCTAGCTAGGATTAAGGGTGGGAAATGGCCAAAGGCCATAGGAAGGTAAAATAATGGGAAAGGCCAGTTGAAGGGGGAAGGTGGTTGAGAAAAAGGATCCAGGTGTTTGGATGGTCCAAGAGATTTGAACAGACAATAAGAATAGATAATGAAGGGAACTAGAAGGGGGAAAGTTTGCTTTCAAATGGAGCTAAAGAGAGACACACAGGAGGCAGGTTCTTTTCAGGGCCAGAGAGGAAAGGTGCATATCAAAAGATCAACAAATGGGAGCCAAATTCCTTTTGGCAAAAAGGGGCAAAGGGAAAAGGGGCAAAGGTAAACCCTTTCAATTAGACATTAGTTTCTAGTTTGCACATGCTTACCTGACACTTTATATTTTTATTCATATGAGTGTTTTTCAGGGTTATTAGGCATAAATTGGCTAGAGAAAATGCAGTATTTTGTGACCAAAGTGTAGGTCCAAATAGAGGTAGAATGAGAGAAAGATGGAGACACATTGAGCTAAGTAGTTCTCTTTACATAATTCAGTATGATGTGTGTAGTGAGAGGTTCTAATTTAAAATATTTATTTTTCTCTATGGAGGATTTCTTTTTTTCACCTTTGATACTAAAATTGGTAATGTTTGACATATCAATTGCCAGAAACTTGAAGAGGATCATAGATGATATTTCTTTGATTTTTCTCAGTTACTGAGTCTGGGATTTTTCAATGGCTCCTCAGGCAAGTAAATGTTCTGATATTTTTAAACTTTTGAGCATTTGTTGACAAATATTCCCCAAAGTCTTAGAATTTCATTTCTCTTGGTTTATCCCTTCTTCAATCTTGAAACTGAGAATTGCCAAAATAGAGAATTCCTCTTAAAAAATTTTCCCAACTCTCTTTAAGTATAAACAATTGTATGATTTCTCCTAGGATCAACTAATATCTCCTTAAGGGATTTCATTTAATTTGTAACCATGTCCTTTTATCTTGTGGTTTCAGGGTATTTGACCTCATTTCACTGCTGTGATTTGGATTTTTTCTTCTCTGAAAATTAAATGGATTCATTTTGGAAGCGTGCATTTTTGATGTTTTTGATGTCAGATGACTGAAAAATGACTAAACACAAAAACATAGAATAAGAGGAAAAGACATATAGGCTAATTAATAGTATAAGTAGTTTGTAGGGTGTGGATGTTTCCAATTTGGAACATTTGATTATTTATCTATACTGAAATTTTCATTTTCACCATAGATATTAAAATCCTCAG
>NW_020955118.1:2187-3421 GCF_900497805.2 Vombatus ursinus | reverse complement strand
TTTCCTAAGAAGCTAGAACACTGGGCCAAATCTCATAAAATATATCATAGTGGAGAAAAATAAAAAGTCCATACTTTGGTTGAAAATAAGAGTCAATTTCAGAAGTGAAATAAGGATGAGGTGTGGCTAGGAAATAATGAAATTTAAGGATTTTAGTAGATTGCAAGTTTCACATGGGTTGACAGTATGATTTAGCAGTGAAAAAAGTAATGTAATTTTAGTCCTTATTTAGGGGATCCTGGTATCCAGCATGAGGGAGATAATCATCCCATTCTACTTTGTCCTACTCAGACCACATCTAAAGCACTATAGTCATTTCTGGTTATTGGACTTTAGGAAGGACATTAATTAACTGGATATGCCAGAGGAGAACATACAGTGACCTTAAGACAATGCCACATGGAGACCAGATGAAAGAACAGGGCATGTTTAGCCTGGGGAAAGGAAAAGTTTGGAGGCCATTATAACAGCCTTCAAGTATTGAATGTGCTTTCAGATGAGAGACTTTACTTGTCCATGAGGATAGAACTAGGAACATGTGGGAGTTGAAAAGAGAATAATTTTCCCTCAACATAAGAAAAAAAAAGCCTTTTCTAATAGTTAGAGGTGTCCAAAATAGGAAAAATCTGACTTAAGAAATAATGTTTCAATCTCATTTGAAATCCTTAATGAAAGACTGAAAGACCACCAGAGATTTCTGATTAGGTATGTGCTGTCCAAAATGACCTTAGGTGTACCATGCAACTGTAAGATACTGTTTATTAGAAGTCTTTGACCTGTTTACAACAAAGAAGTTTTGGTTTTTTAATTTTTTTTCCTGCCCAATTATGAGAAAGGATAGTAGTTAGTATTCAATTTCTAGAATGCTCTCGTTTCTCACATGTGATTCCTAGCTTCCCTGACTTTTAATATTCATCTCAAGTCCTAATTCCCAGAGGAGGATTTTACCAGTCTCTTGGGAGAAGAAACCCCCATGTTCCTTTTCTCTGAGATTTTATTTTATTTACACAATACATATTGTGCATATGCATAGTTATTTGCATGTTGTCTCTTCCAGTAGAACGTGAGCTTCTTGAGGACAGGGGCAGTGTTTTTTGTCTTTTTTTGCAACCCAAGCATTTAGCTCCATGCTTGTTATATAGAAAGTGTTTAATAAATGCTTACTGACAGTGCAGCGGAGGCAACATAGAAGAAGCAGTGATTCCTGCAGAATATAGCAAGTCAGGGGAATGGT
>NW_020955118.1:1831-2057 GCF_900497805.2 Vombatus ursinus | reverse complement strand
ATAGGTAGTACTTCTCTCTTATCCCTCACTATATTGAGTGACTCTCCTTTTGTCAGCCTGACGATCATAATCCGTAGAACAGTATTTTATGAAAAGAAGAGAAAGATGTATTACTCTTCAATAAGGAACTATGAGTCTATATATAGTACATATACAAATATATATATGATGTAGAAACACATGAACCAACAAATATTTAACTTACTTAATAAGTTTAAATAATTTC
>NW_020955118.1:419-1794 GCF_900497805.2 Vombatus ursinus | reverse complement strand
ATTTAATAAACAATAAATTTATTTAATAAAATATATTTGTTTAACTTACTTAAATAAATTTAAATGCTTGTTGGATTGGCTAATGGCCATACTAAAGAGAAGGGAGCCATGAAGAATAGCTTTCCAACTGTTCCTTCTCCTCTATCCTCTCTAATCAGTATGGAAATATGGATTAAGATAGGATTTGGGATGGGGGAAACAGACAAGCTAGCAATTCACTCTTTCTTCCTTCTATTCCTTATGTTTCCCATAAATCCATCCACCCATCCATCCATCCATCCATCCATCTATCCATCCATTCATCTATCCATCCCCATTCCTACCTTGATCCACATCTTTCTCCTGATTAAAGAAGATGGGAGGTATAGACAATGAATCAATTTTAAGAAATTCTTTCTCCTCTTTGTCATTCCTTATGGCTCTGATCTCTGTGGAAGGGCCATCTGTTCCTCCAATTTTTTAGGTACTTTTAAGATGAATCTCTAGAAGCCCCCAGACTTCCTATGCCAACTCTCTGGTATAGTAAAGCAAAACTTCCAGAATCCTATTTACCCTGGTTGTTACCACTTTACCCTCTAATTAACTATAACTTTTCTTCTAATCCATTCCACAAAGAGAACCTCATTTACAAAACACCAGACAAGGTAACCTTTGCTCAATGACCTCTGAGAAGGAGAACCCAACTGCCTTTCAAAGGAGCTCATTCTAATTTGTGATGCCTCTTATATGCAGTATACTCTGGGTTTACCATTCTAGAGCCAAGTTATTACATCTCCCTCCAGGGTTCTAGGGAAACCTCTGAATCATTGGTATATTTCTCCTCTAATGCTATCAGTTTATTTCCTCACCACTTATTTCCTCCAATTCAACTTAACCATTTAACATCAATTAGCTTTTACAAAAGTGTATTTATTTTGAAGATATAACAAGAACAAAAGTACAAACATTTACACCCAACATCTGAGTGGTACACCCCTAGCAGAGTTTCTATATGGCTTTGGTCTCAATAAATCCATGTTCACACATACTATCATTGCCTGAAGAGTTCTCATCTCCATTACCATTGAGGGCTATATCCTTAAGCTCTTCAATCCTTGGGGCATAGAAGCTGAGACGGCTGCAAAACCCTGAATGGATTCTAACTCCTGAATTCCCAAACTCTTGGATTCCTAGTGGTTCACTCTCCTGACCTTTCAAAACTTACAAGGCTAGAGCCCCCAGATTAATTTCCTTCACCTACAGTGAAATAACACATAACAAGACAAAGGGTCAAGGTCCATTTTCACAGGGCCAAATGTTGGTCTCTGAGGGAAAGGATCCAAGGCCCTCCTCTTACAGTTTTATCTTTCCTTTCACTGGATGCCATTAGTGAAGG
>NW_020955118.1:0-375 GCF_900497805.2 Vombatus ursinus | reverse complement strand
GAGAGAGAGAGAGAGAGAGAGAGAGAGAGAGAGAGAGAGAGAAAGAATGAGAACACCAGGATCAACTGAAGCCTTTGGAAGGTACCCCCAGTTCTATTTCTGCCACTGTAGCCAATTAAAGAGACTGCTATTATATGGTTAACAGAACATCATAACTAGTTATAGAATATTTATGCATGCTGCAAATTCTCTCCAAAGTATTTCCATTACAGTCATCATGACTCTCCTAGAAACAGGCTACCTATCCTCTTCCATGTGGAGAGTAGCATTAGAGGAACTCTGAAAATGAGCCCGTCCCTGTTACACTCATTCTCAGTGTAACAGGGACGGGCTCATTTTCAGAGTTTTTACTTATGTGAAATCTGAATTTGATTC
>NW_020955117.1:0-3982 GCF_900497805.2 Vombatus ursinus | reverse complement strand
TTCTTCATCTCATGCACTCAGCTTCACAGTCTCGACCTATTGCAATCGAAAGAATCCAAGTAATGTAAACAACTTGGGAGACAATCACATCCTTTCGCTCCTATGGGAAAAAGAATAGGGTTCACTAACAATGGTACATTTCCACTTCTCCACTTCTACTAAAGAGACAGGTCTTAGTTCAATCATCCTATCTGTAGAGTTTCCTAATCTCCACATATTAGATTTGAGAGAGTTTGGTCATTGTGAAACACTTCAGAGAAAATTCCAGTCTTTCGATCCCATTGGCCTGCCCATAGAGTTCAACGGAGAGGGAGTACTGTGGAGCTACATTTCCACTTTTCCACTTCTGCTCAAGAGATATCTCTGAGTTCTTCATCTCATGCACTCAGCTTCACAGTCTCGACCTATTGCAATCAAAAGAATCCAAGTAATGTAAACAAGTTGGGAGAAAATCACATCCTTTCGCTCCTATGGGAAAAAGAATAGGGTTCACTTACAATGGTACATTTCCACTTCTCCACTTCTACTAAAGAGACAGGTCTTTAGTTCAATCATCCTATCTGTAGAGTTTCCTAATCTCCACATATTAGATTTGAGAGAGTTTAATCATTGTGTAACAATTCAGAGAAAATTCCAGTCTTTCGATCCCATTGGCCTGCCCATAGAGTTCAATGGAGAGGGAGTACTGTGGAGCTACATTTCCACTTTTCCACTTCAGCTCAAGAGATATCTCTGAGTTCTTCATCTCATGCACTCAGCTTCACAGTCTCGACCTATTGCAATCAAAAGAATCCAAGTAATGTAAGCAACTTGGGAGAAATTTGCATCCTTTCTTTTCTATGGGAAAAAGAATAGGGTTCCCTTACAATGGTACATTTCCACTTCTCCACTTCTACTAAAGAGACAGGTCTTAGTTAAATGATCCTATTTATAGAGTTTCCTGATCTCCACATATTAGAATTGAAAGAGTTTAGTCATTGTGAAACACTTCAGAGAAAGATCCAGTCTTTCGATCCCATTGGCCTCCCCATTGAGGTCAACAGAGAGGGAGTACTGTGGAGCTACATTTCCACTTTTCCACTTCTGCTCAACAGATATCTCTGAGTTGTTCATCTCATGCACTCGGCTTCACAGTCTCGACCTATTGCAATCAAAAGAATCCAAGTAATGTAAATTACTTTGGAGAAAATCTTATCTTTTTGTTCCAAATGAAACCCTTAATAGGTTTCATTTACAATTCCACTTTTCCATTTGTATGAAAGAAACAGCTATTAGTTCATTGATCCAATCTGTAGAGTTTCGTAGTCTCTACATATGAGAATTGAAAGGCTTTAGTACTTGTTATACACTTCTGACAAAATTCCATCCTTTCGATCCCATTTCCCCATAGACTTCAAAGAAGAAGGGAAAGGCCAGAGTACTGTTGCGCTACATTTCCACTTTTCCACTTCTGCTAAAGAGATATCTCTAAGTTCATCCATCTCATGCACTAAGCTTCAGAATGTCTACATATTGTAATGAAAGAATCCAAGTAATGTAAACAGCTCCCGAGTATATCGCTTCATTTCATTCATATTGCAATCCATTATAGGGTTTACTAACAATTCCACTTGTCCTCTTCTACTAAGGAGACAGCTCTTAGTACAATGATCCTATCTGTACAGTTTCTTAGTCTCTACATATTAGAATTGAAAGACTTTAGTAAGTGCTAAACTCTTCTGAGAACATTCCATCATTTCGCTCCCTTTTGCCTAAGCACCGACATCAATGAGATGCTAAAGGCCAGAGTACTCTTGAGCTACATTTCCACTTTTCCATTTTTATTAAAGAGATGTAACTAAGTTCTTCCTTCACATTCACTAAGCTTCACAGTCTCTACCTATTACAAGGAAAAGAATCCAACTAATGAAAATTACTCTGGAGTAAATCACATCCTTTCGTTCCTAATAGAAGCCATAATAGGGTTCACTTATAATTCCACTTTTCCACTTCTTCTAAAGAGACACCTCTGAGTTCAATGATCCTATCTGTACAATTTCATAGTCTCTACATGTTCGAATTGAAAAACTTTAGTAAGTATTAAACACTTCTGAGAAAATTCCATCCTTTCAATCCCATTTGCCCATAAAGTTCAATGAAGATGGGAAGGCCAGAGTACTGTTGAGCTACATTTCCTCTTTTCCACTTCGGGTAAAAAGATATCTGTAAGTTCTTCCATCTCATGCAGTAAGCTTCACAGTCTACCTATTGCAATGAAAAGAATTCAAGTAATGTAAATGACTTTAGAGAAAATCACATCCTTTGGTACCTAAAGAAACCCATAACAGAGTTCATTTACAATTCCACTTTTTGACTTGTACTAAAGAAAAAGCTCTTAGTTCAATGATCCCATCTGTAGAGTTTAATTGTCTCTACATATTAGAATTGAAAGACTTTAGTAAGTGTTAAACACTTCTGAGAAAATTCCATCCTTTCAATCCCATTTGCCTGCCCATAGAATTCAAAGAAGATGGGAAAGGCCAGAGTACTGTTCAACTACATTTCTGCTTTTCCACTTCAGCTAAAGAGATATCTGTAAGTTCTTCCATCTCCTGCACTAAGCTTCACAGTCTCTACCTATTGCAATGAACAGAAAGCAAGTAATGTAAACCACTTCGGAGAAAATCGCATCCTCTCGTTCCTAATGGAAACCATAGTAGGGTTCACTTACAATTCCACCTTTCCACTTCTACTAAAGAGACAGCTCTTAGTTCAATGCATGTATCTGTAGAGTTTCATAGTCTCCACATATTAGAATTGAAAGACTTTAGTAAGTGTTGAACACTTCTGAGAAAATTCCATCCTTTCGACCCCATTTGCCCATAGAGTTCAATGAGATGGGAAAGGCCAGACTACTGTTCAGCTGCATTTCCACTTTACCAATTCTACTAAAGAGGTATCTGCAAATTCTTCCATCTCGTGCACTAAGCTTCACAGTCTCTACCTATTGCAATGAAAAGAATCCAATAATGTAAACAACTTTGGAGAAAATCGCATCCTGTCATTCCTAATGGAAGCCACAATAGGGATCACTTATAATTCCACTTTTCCACTTCTACTAAAGAGACAGCTCTTAGTTCAAAGACCCTATCTGTAGAGTTTCATAATCTCTACATATTAGAATTGAAAGACTTTAGTAAGTGATAATCACTTCTGAGAAAATTTCATCCTTTTGATGCCATTTGACTGCCCATAGAGTTCAATGAAGATACGAAAGGCCAGAGTACTGTTCAGCTACATTTCCCCTTCTCCACTGTTGCTAAAGAGATATTTCTAAGTTCTTCCATCTCATGCATCAAGCTTCCAAGGATCTACCTATTGCAATGAAAAGAATCCAAGTAATGTAAACAACTTTGGAGAAAATCACATCCTTTCGTTCCTATGGAACCCACAATAGAGTTCACTTACAATTCCACTTTTCCACTTCGACTAAAGAGACAGTTCTTACTTCAAAGATCCTATCTGTAGAGTTTCTTAGTCTCTACATATTAGAAATGAAAGGCTTTAGTAAGTGTGAAACACTTCTGAGAAAATTCCATCCTTTCAGTCCCCTTTGCCTGCCCAAAGATTTCAATGAAGATGGGAAAGGCCAGAGTATTTTTGATGTACCTTTCACTTTTCCACTTCTGCTAAAGAGATATCTGTAAGTTCTTCCACCTCATGCACTAAGCTTCACAGTCTCTACCTGTTGCAATGCAAATAATCCAAGTAATGTAAACAACTTGGGAGAAAATCACATCCTTTCGTTCCTATGGGAAAAAGAATAGGGTTCACTTACAATGGTACATTTCCACTTCTCCATTTCTACTAAAGAGACAGGTCTTAGTTCAATGATCCTATCTGTAGAATTTCCTAATCCCCACATATTAGAATTGAAAGGGTTTAGTCATTGTGAAACATTTCAGAGAAAATTCCAGTCTTTCGATCCCATTGGCCTGCCCAT
>NW_020955116.1:2016-3439 GCF_900497805.2 Vombatus ursinus | reverse complement strand
GACTCATTGCAGGCAATGTCATTTCCACTTGTGTGAAACTCAATTGGGATTGCTCCTTTAGGATACAATTGCTCAACTTGTGGAGTCAATATACTGCTGGGCTAGATTGTGCAGGCTGTGTGGACCATGGCACAGCTACCAGCAGGCTAGGCCAGACAGGTCACTTGACTTCTGGACTCCTGCCAAACTGGGCCAGCAAGGTTGCTGTTTTGACAGGCAGCTAGTGCCAGGCTGGGCCAGGCAGATCACTCACTCTTGGACTCTCTAGGCTTGGTCTTTTTTGGGCAGTTGCAGTCTTTCACCCCTTTCAGCAAGTGGCACTTACCTGGGTGGCACTGTATTCTCTTTAGCCAGAGTGTTACAATGCTTTTTAAAGACCAGGGCGATGACCTTTAGCCTAGCATTGACGGAAACCTCTCCACTTTGACTCCCTCAGAGTCTTGGTTCTGAGGTTTGTCACCTCTAGGCAGGAGAAGGAGAGATCTGCCCTCTCCTTTTCAACAATCCCCCCCTCAAGGCCTCTTAACTTTTCTGAGGTCTCAGTGGGACACACTATTATAGTTATCGTTATCAGTGATGATATCATGATATCGTGAATCAGTGGGTATGATGGCAATTTCAAAGCTACAAAGTGTTCTGTGAATGCAAAGAATTCTAAGGAAGAGATGGCAGAAGAAAAACATCCACCCAAAGGCATTTAGTGGGAGAAAGGAAGGAAATAAAGTCTTATGTGCCAGGCATTGTGCTAAGTGCTACAAAACTGTCTTCCTGTTTGATCCTTACAACAACCTTGGGAGGAAACTGAGGCAGACAGAATGAAGTGATTTGCCTGGGGTTTACAAAGCTGTTATGTGTCTGAAGCTGGATTTGAATTCAGATCCTCCTGATTCCAGGCCTGGTACTCTATCTACTTCATTACAAAGCTGTGTAGTGGAAGGTTATAGGGTCGTTACAGGACCAACTTCATTGTACGTTGCAGAGCCATTTGGTTCAGTTCAAACAGCCCTTCTTGTCTCTGGGTCAGAGGACCCTGGTTGTGGGGTATTGAGAGGCTGAGACTTTCCCTCCTTAAGCTCAGAGAAATATTAGAAACTATGACAAAGAAGAGCCAAGTAGGGTGAGAAGGGAAGGAATATGATGTGAAGCTACTACCAGATAGTCCCTGAGATAATAGAGTCATGGTATTTTAGAATATGGGGCAGCTGGATGGCACCAGAGTGCACAGAGTGCTGGGCCTGGAGTCAGGAAGACCTGTTAAATCTAGTCTCAGACACTCACTAAGCTATGTGATCAGAGGCAAGTCACTTAACCTTGTTTGCCTCAGTTTCCTCTTCTGTCAAATAAGCTGGAGAAGGAAATGGAAAACCACTCCACTATCCTTGCCAAGAAAACCCCAAATGGGGTCACAAAGAGACAGAAACAA
>NW_020955116.1:1429-1976 GCF_900497805.2 Vombatus ursinus | reverse complement strand
CTGAACAACCACAACAATTTTTAGAACATAGGCTTAAATAGCCAGAAATCATCTTGGACATTACTGAGTTCCATGCATTTATTTTACAGATGAACAAAGCAAAGCTCAGAAAGGGTAAGTACGCACATATAGTTGAAATAAAAAGCTATCAAATTGAAATGACTTGCCAGGGATCTTTGTCTTCCTGATTGCTGGTCTAACAGTCTTTCTTCTATATCACTCTACTTCAGGACATTACCATTTTTTAAAAAATTATTATCATCTCTTGATCTATCCTGTTCCTGGAATAGCTTAGAGACTCTGATGTCCTACACATGACTTTTGAAACTTGCAATAATAATAACAGCCAGCATTCGTATAGTGCTGTGCAAGTCATTTTCCAGATATTATCCCATTTCATTGTCACAATAACCTTGGGAGTAAGTGTTATTATCTTCATTTTACAGATGGGGACATTAAGGTTGGTGGTGGTTAAGTAACCTGACCAGGGTCACAGAGCCAATTAATATCAGAGATAGCCTTTAGGTGTTGCTGATTCCAAGTCTAG
>NW_020955116.1:0-1321 GCF_900497805.2 Vombatus ursinus | reverse complement strand
ATATGGTACAGCTACTATCATGAGGCATCTAGGATATTTCTTGAAACACCAAAAAGTGTCCTTATACTAAAAAACATTCAAGAAACCCTCTGAGCTCAATTGCATTCCATCCCATTTAACACACTGAAGTAGATGCAGTGATGAAACAGCATATGTTCTTTGCCTTTAAGGAACTTACAGTCAAGCAGGAGGGGAAGAGACATGCCCACCGATCCCTAAAACGCAAGTTGGAAAATGCTTCAAGTGCCCAGGATAAGCTCAACAGAGAGGTCTGAGAGATTCAAGGAAGAAGTCAATAGCAGTAGAATGTAAGCTCCTTGAGGGCAGGGACTGTTTCATTTTTGTGCCTGACAGAGAGCCTTGGAGGGTAGGCAGAGAGAGTGCACGTAGTAGGCACTTATTAGATGTTTGTTTGAGTTGAATTCCAAGTTTTCCTCGGTCCTCATGTTGCACTGTGGATGGGTGAGAGTGGGAAGGTGGGCAGAATAAGATGCCTTGACCAGAATCCAAGGAGGAGGGATAAAGACTTACCATGGAAACTGCAGACTATTCCTCCCAAGAGGATGAGGACCAGGAAGGATCGCATGGTCTGGAAAGAAGATACAACGGCATAAAAAACTGTAGAACCATAGGATTTCATTTATTTTCTAAATGTTTTTATTATGAACTCAACAACAGTCAACAAATACAAACATTTTCATATACAAAGAACAAAAATGTATGTCAAATCTTGAATCCAAATGTACCTTTTTCACATAGTTATTCTTAGAGGGGCTATTAATTTTAACAAGGTAGTAACAAAATTGCCCTGCTCATTATCTTTCAGGAAAATTTTTTTTCTTCTATACATTTAAAAATATTTTAGTGATGCCCTTTTTTTCTACTTCTCTCTCACTACCTACTGTTCCCTCCCCTGCCACAATCCCCTCCATAGCATTGAATCCCAAGCCCTCCCTTGTGATAAGTAGAGTCAAACAAAACAAATCAACATGTTGCCCATGTCTGAAAATGTATGCCAGCACCTCTTTGCTAAGAGATGAATTGAGAGCTGAAAGGAACCTTAGAAAGCTAGAATTAAGCCAAAAGAGGTAACTTGTCTAATGTCATACAGGTAGTAAGCTGCAGAGAGGTAGGATTCCAACCCTGGTCCTCCAGAAGTGAGACCCTGTGGACCCAGCATGGAGAGATAGCTGGGAAAGGAGGAGAAATGAGTATGTAGAGCAAAGATTACATGGTGATCATAGGCCTATAGATTTAGAGCTGGAAAGGGACTTTAGAGGCCAAAAGTCTAGGCTGCTCATTTTATAGATGAGCAAACTGA
>NW_020955115.1:2418-3446 GCF_900497805.2 Vombatus ursinus | reverse complement strand
TTCCCTGTACTCAGAAGCAATGAGTGGCAGTTGCAGAAAAGCCAATTAGACACCCCCCCCCCATATAAATGTAGTGAGACTCTGGACCCACTCCATTAAAGTGAGACTAGCTAGATGTCCCTCTCATGGTTCTGGGCTACCCCTACGGAGTTAGGGATAAGTGTTTTGTTGATTGTATAGACTTAAGAGAGGGATAGAAAAAATGTTAATAGTGAAGATTGAACTTAAAAGTGTGTTGTGGATACATTTTTTTGTCCTGGAAGGGCAGTTGTTAAATTTTTGACCAGCACATCACTGAAAAATAGTAAAGGTGACCTTGTTCAGGGATTGCCATGTCCTGCGCCCTACAACTCCCTACTTAAAAGTATTAGAAAAATGGGAAGACTTGTGTGAACTCATGCAGAGAAAACAGAAGGAGAAAAACAAGAGCTACATTGACTACACTTTGGAAGCAAAATGAATTTAGGTCGAAGGTAATGATCAACTGATGAAATACATGTCCTTCTAGTTATTGGGGGCGGGGAGGAGGAAGAGGAACACTACATAGCAAACACTGTCAGATGCCGCTGCTATGTTGGTTGTGGGTTTTTTCTTTGTTAGGAGGGAAGGTTCTGTACGGGGTGTCATATCAGGAAATAATCATACTATAGAAATTGCAAGTATGAAGATTTCTTAAAGGACAAAACTTTCTGTACTGTTTTGGGTTGATAGTCTATTGCAGCTTGGCTGAAATGACCTGTAAAACAGCCAGAGTCACATCCGGGCTAAAATGTAACATCAGAGGAAGACCGTCATAGAGAATCTCTGGGTTGACATTTGATTATAAATATAGAGCAAAGATAACACATCTGTCCTTTATAAAGTTCAGTTGAAACCCATTTTGTTAGCTAAAAAATATTGACCCATTCCCAGGAATTATCTAAAATTGATGTAAGGTGTAAATTCTCCACTTGCCAAGTACTTGCCAAGTACTTAGTAGAATACCACTCATAGGCATTGAGAAGAGCAAAACAGCACAAAGTAAGCTG
>NW_020955115.1:0-2381 GCF_900497805.2 Vombatus ursinus | reverse complement strand
ACCTACCAATATCTATATTCAGAACTTAAGCTCCATTCAAACCATGGTTCCTAGACAAGATATGGAGGCCCACGCCAGAGCTCCAAAAGTCCCTTCTTTTTTTGCTTTGCTCTATCTGGGCTCATTTGCACACCAAATTTCAGACTTAGAAGGGATCTAAGTTATCTTCTAATGCTAATCCCATCATGTCATTCTGTATATGAGGAAAATGAGACCCAGCAAGGTAGTGGGACTGTCTCCAAGTCACAGTTAGCAATGCCAGGACTGTGCCTTCCACCTAGGTCTCCAGAGTCTTATTTCACTCTTTTTGTCACTCTCCCATACTCTCTCTAGTCACAGATGCTGGTTCTGAGGTCTGTTCTACAGTTGCTTTGAAGGAGTTAGCAGCATATAGGGGTTATACACCAAATCTTTAAAACAGGCACAGTAGGGTGGTTGTAAAAAATCACTACTTTAAAGTAGACTAAATTACATTTTGACCAACTTTGTTGTATTACATACTAATTTCCAAAAATTTTCAGTACTAAAAAAGGAGGCTAGAGAAGCTAAGTCTAAATGAAAAATAAAAAAAAAATCATTTTCACAGTTTCCTTCTACCCCATCAACTCAATAACTAAGCCCAAATTAATAATTACTCTTTGAGTTTACTCTTTAAAAATGCTTTCATTTCACACACAAACACAAACAATTTGTAGACCTCTACTTTTCTCTTGGCTTTTTCACTATTTAGAATCATATCTGCCTGAAGGCAACAAAGGAAGGCTAATACCAAAGAGCCAGGTTTGTTTTTGCTGAGAGGTTGGACAAGTGACTTGGTGGGAATGTAGAAAAGCAAGCTAAGACAAGATTTGATGATTATCTGTGGATTTGAATGATCCACGTTGCCAATCTTCCTTGGTAATTAGCTTGCATAATTAGGAGCTGACAAGGCAGTTTAACAAGCATCTAAACTGAAATGATATCACAGCAGCTGTGACCGAGAAAAAAAATTAAAATCTGCTCAAATTTTCTAATAAGAGCTGAAAATCGAGGCAACATTAAACTCATCAATCAGTCAAAAAAAAATAGAAAAAAAAACAAAAGAAAAAAGAAAATTCAGTGCTAGGGTGGAGGTACAATTCAAGGGTCACAACCTGCTCTTATATATTTGGTAATCACAACTTTTTGGGCTGAAATGTCCTCATTTACAAGATAAAGAGGTTGTACTAGATGGCCTCTGAGGGCCCTTAGAGTTTCAGAACTTTATCTAAAGTAGGCACTTGATTTCCTTCTTAGCAGAACCAAAGACTTGTGCAGTTTTTTGAGAGTAAGCTTAGAGTAAGAATCAGAATCACAAAAGTGGTTAATAACCTCTTTTCAAGCAAAAAAAATACAGTGAAAGTAGGGGGTGGGGGTGGGAGAGACTTCATCTGTATAAAAAGATTCATTAATGCTCAATTTAAAAATAAATTTGTATTGATGGCTTTTTTTTTTTTACCACTTCTTTACCTGGAGTAGTAAAAAGCTGAAAATAACCTATAGGTTCCCAAACTGCATGGCATTGGTGTGCCCTTTGTGTGAGATTGGTGTGACATTGCCTTGAGGCTTGTATTATATTGGTATGACATGGCACAATGTGTTTGGCATGTCATTGGCATAGTTTTGATATTGGGGTGATATTGTCATGATGTTTATATGGTATTGGCGTGACATTGGCCTGGCATTGCTGTGATGTTTGTACGATATTGGTGTGGGGTTTTGGTGTGTCATTGATATAATTTTTAATATTAGTGTGATATTGGAATGATATTTGCATCATACTGGTATGGCATTGGCATGATATTTTTGTGTGGCGTTGGCATAGTGTTTAATATTGGTGTGACATTGGCATGAACTTTCTATGATTTTGATGGCTAATATCTTTCAAAAAAGAAAAAAGAGTACAGGAAGAGGGGACTAAATGGGGAAAGAAAAGAGTTTCTAGGGGAAACATTTGCCATGCAGCCGATCACATTATTATCAGGTAGAGAAAAATTCCTAGTTAAGATAAACTAAGAGGAGATGACTAGATATTTTTTACAATTATTAAAGAAATCTATTTGATCTAAGAAAGCAGGGTTGAGATAATCATTAAGAGATAGGCATCTACAGGTATCTCTTATCCAAGGACAATAGTTTTTACAAAAGTGAATGAGACCATCTGCTTTACTCTGTCCTTGTACAGTTTGCTATGTTTTATTTTTCCTTCACTAACCAGGTCCTTACCCCAGTTATTTATATATTAATGAAGAACTGCATGTACTGTTAGGACTTTAAATTTTGTTACTCTTGGACAAATCACCAATTACACAATCCTAGTAAAAGGTTTCTTTGAGAGAACAGATCCTGAGTCTCTCTTAAAA
>NW_020955114.1:2996-3450 GCF_900497805.2 Vombatus ursinus | reverse complement strand
GCCCAAAGGGCTATAAAACTATGCATACCCTTTGATCCAGCAATTGCACTTCTAGGGCTGTATCACAAAGAGATCATAAAAATAAGGAAAGAACCCACACGTACAGAAATATTTATAGCACCTCTTTCTGTGGTGGCAAAGAATTGGAAATTGAGGGGATGTCCATCAGTTGGGGAATGGATGAACAAGTTGTGGTATATGAATGTAATGAAATACTATTGTGATATAAGAAATGATGAGCAAGTGGACTTCAGAACAACTTGGAAAGACTTGTATGGACTGATGCTGAGTGAAATGAGTGGAACCAGAAGAATACTGTACACAGTAACAGACATGTTGTGTGATGACTACCTTTGATGGACTTATATTCCTGTTTTGTTATGTTGGCCAACCTGATAGGAGTTATGTGATACCTCACAGTTGTTTTGATTTGCATTTCTCTAATAAATAGTGA
>NW_020955114.1:2715-2826 GCF_900497805.2 Vombatus ursinus | reverse complement strand
TTGGTCATAAATCTTTCAGTTCCCCATAAATCTGACAGGTGAACTATTCCCTGCTCTCCAAGTTTCTTTATACTTTCATCTTTTATATATGAATCATGAACTCATTTTGAT
>NW_020955114.1:2088-2561 GCF_900497805.2 Vombatus ursinus | reverse complement strand
CTTTTGTTCTTCCAATTGAATCTTATTTTTTCTAGCTCTATAAAATAATTTTTGGTACTTTTTTTGATACGGCACTGAATAAGTAAAGTAACTTATGCATAATTGTCATTTTTACCATATTAACTTGGCTTACCCATGAGCAACTGATGTTTTTCCAATTATTTAGATCTGACTTAATTTGTGTGAAGTTTGGTAATTGTGTTCATATGGTTCCTGGGTTTGTTTTGGCAGATGAGCTGCTAAATATTTTTAAATGTTTATGGAATAGTTTAAATGGAATTTCTCTTTCTATCTCTTGCTGTTGGGCATTGTTGGTAATATATAGAAATGCAGATGATTTATGTGGGTTTATTTTATAAGCTGCAACTTTGCTAATGTTGTTTAATATTTCAAATGCTTTTTTACTTGTTTCTCTAGGATTCTCTGTCATCATATCATCTGCAAAGAGTGTTATCTTTGTTTCTTTTTTACCT
>NW_020955114.1:0-1948 GCF_900497805.2 Vombatus ursinus | reverse complement strand
TCAACTACCCAGTGCAAATGAGCATGATCTTTCAGGGGAGGAGATACATATTAAATGAAATTGGGGATTCACACAGTCATCTTTGAACACTGAAATGCTGTTTTCACAGAAGTATTCAACATTTTGGTGATTAAAGACACTGCATAGAATGCAGAAACCACTGCAACAATGATTTGTTTTCAGTGACTTTTTTCCTTTTAAAGTTTGTTTAAAAAAGAATTTCTATGAAAGGAGCACTTCAAGGGCCTAGTTAAAGTCCTGATAAGTAATTCATTTTTTTCTTTTGACATTGTGTAACGAAGTATGCCAACAGAGAGGCATCCTTTCTGTAGCTACCTAAAGAAATACAGTACTCTTAATGAGCATGCTATTTTTTTTTTTATTGGACTGGATTGCTATGAAGAGCAGTTCTCATTGTTTCCTTGTCCTGGGCATAGCACAAATACTACCATCCACACTGTGAATGAAATATACTGCATGGCATCAACTTGCAAAATATGTCACCATCTGAGTGAACAAACTTCATTTTCTTGTCTTTGTGTTTATGTGGTGTTTCTGGCTCTTTCCAGGTAAAGTACTCCCACCAAAGTTTACAGGGAAAAAAACCAGACAGTCTTGAAAATGAGCTAGACAGGTGATGCATCCATTCAGTGAAAACCTGAAGCCAGATACTATATCAATTGAAAAGGGTCAACTGATACTGGAGGGCACTAAGGAAAGTTGAAGCTAAATTGCTGCACTGTGAGAGAAGGAATCATGTTTGGAAGAAGCCTACAAGCTGTTGGAAGGAATAATCACCATGGGGATACATAGACAGATGGGATTCCAGACAGCTTTGACCCAGAATTGAACCCATCATACCAATTAGAGAAAAACAAAACACCTAATTCTGTCCTTAATCCTCCCTCCTCAGAGTCTCAGAAAATAAGCATGAATAAACTGAGGAGAAAGTGAGCAAACAGCGGATTAAAAGGAGCACCAGACAGTAGAAATTCAGATGTGCCAACTTCCCCTCAACAAAATTACTCTTGGGGGCTATGGAAGAATGTCTTGTGATGTACATTGTCAGAAAAATGTCCAAATTGCCAGAATCATCAGCCCCTGTGACTATGGGTATAATAGGGTTTATGAGACATGGCCCAGGGAGAAATGAGATGCCGAACTTCCATATCCTTGGAAGAAGGGTCGAATGGATGCCCTGGACCTTCTGCAGCTCATTGAATCTGACCTTTGGAACGTGCCATGCTGTGCCCACTGTATCCATGTTCTAAAACTCATCTTTGGCAAGAATTGCATACCTTCAATGCAAGCCAATCCCAATTGATAAATAGTCAAAGGGTATGAACAGCTGTTTTCAGATGAAGAAATCAAAGATATCTGTAGGTGTATAAAGAAATGCTCTAAATCACTTTTGATTAGAGAAATGTAATTAAAACCACTTTGAAATACCACCTCAGACCAATCAGAAGGGCTAATATGATGAAAAAGTAAAATGATAAATGTTGGAGAAGATGTGAGATAACTGGGACACTGATGCACTGTTGGTGGGAATGTGAACTGGTCCAACCATTGTGGAGAGCAATTTGTAATTATGTCCAAAAGGTAACCAAACTGTATACTCTTTCATTCAGTCAGACCACTGTTAGGTCTGTATATTGAATGATCATAAAAAGAGGAAAAGGACCTACAGGAGCAAAAATATTTATAGTAGCCCTTTCTGTGGTAGCAAAATTTGGAAACTGAGGTCATATCCATCAATTGGGGAATTGTTGAACAAGCTGTGGTAGATGAATTTAATGGAATTCTTCATGCAATAAAAAATTATGAACAGACAGATTTCAGAATATTCTATTAATATTTGTGTGAACTGATGCAAGGTGAGATGAGTAGAACCAATTAGAACATGGCACACAGTATCAGCAGTGTTGTGTTATGATGAACTATGCAT
>NW_020955113.1:3295-5305 GCF_900497805.2 Vombatus ursinus | reverse complement strand
CCCCCCCCCCCACCCTCACCCTGGGTAGAGAAGTTACTATGCCTGGAGTTCACTAAGCATGCTCTTCTCTTGATTTTGGGGTCTTCTTGGAACCATCAGCTTTGGGCTAAACCCAGGCCCACCTGCAGTGTAAATGCTTCCTTGACTTGTTTTTATAACTCTCTGCACTATTCTACCTGTGGAAACTTAAGCCGTCTAACTCTAACAACTATGCCCAAAAGAGGGAAGACAAATGGAAATATCAAGAGGATGGCCAGAGCTACCTTGTTTAGGAATGAGGTTGTACCTTTATCTGTTCTATCCATTGCTTCTCATTATTACCATTTTGAATACTTCTTGCTCCCACATCAAAATATTTCCTGAAAGTTTCACAGTATTATAAAATGTTAGAGTTGGCAAGGGCTAATTTGAAAACCTTCAAGACTCTATATCCAAGACCTTCTCAATGGTGCAATAATTAAGATATAAAATAATTAAGATACAATCAAAAGTGAAGTGTACATACCCATTACTTGGAATGATAGGTTCTGACTATTCTTCTAATGGTGCTGACCTCTTGCATTTTTGTTTTCTCTATAGGTCTACAGAACCTGGTCCTGACCTATATTCAGGCCATCACCAGTGGAGATATGCCCTGTATGGAGAATGCAGTCCTGGCACTGGCTCAAATAGAGAACTCAGCTGCAGTTCAAAGGGCCCTTATACACTATGAAGAGATGATGAAAAAAAGGGTCCAGTTCCCCACAGAAACCCTTCGGGAGTTGTTAGACATACATGCCACATGTGAGAAGGAAGCCATTGAAGTCTTCATCAAGGATTCTTTCAAGGATGTGGACCAGAAATTCCAGAAGGAATTGGCGGTACTTTGGCTACTCTCGTATTCACGAGAGAGCAGGGTCTACACGAAGGAGGGCAAGCCTGGAAAGGAAAATGAGGCTCTTTCTGAGAACAATAGCTTACTAGAGTCTAAGGTCATGGTCTTCAGTCAGTCATGTGACCCTGAAAGTCCATTTACAACCTCCTTTAAGTAAAAGAGTCACATGGTAACTGTTTTTTAAAAGGTTCTGGTTGATGATTTTGGTATGATATTATAATATGGTATGATATTACAATACATTTATTATTAATTTTGAGAAACTGAAGATTACACATGAAAGAGTTTAAAGAATTGAGGATTATAGTCTAAGGCAAAGATAAGGGAAAGGGGTTTTAGGAAATTACATATTGTCCAGACTGATTCACCCTATTCCTATAATCTTTAAGATCTCTTAGGACAGATATACCAGAGGATCTTATAAAAGTAAGTCTAGAACCAGGGCATGAGCCTACTTGGATGCACAGGTGGGGGGAGGGGCAAGATTTTTTTTTTAAGAATTCATGTCTAGAAATTCTGGTAAGTTTTTGATATATTCTCCCAACTGTACCTTTTACATGTCATTTCCTTTACATTGCTTAAAGAGCCAGCTAGAAGCCAAGCGTGATGCCTTTTGTGACCAGAACCTGGATGAGTCGGCAAAACGATGCAGAGTTTTGCTTCAGGATATTTTCAGTCCTCTGGAGGAGGCAGTGAAGAATGGGGCCTTCTCTAAACCAGGGGGATACGGTCTCTTTCTGCAGAATACCAAGGAGCTGAAACAGAAATACTACCAGCAGCCCAGGAAGGGGATACAGGTGAACTCTCCCATTAGCAATACATTCAGGCTAGAGGTGGAGAGGGAACTTTAGGAGTCATTTCCAAGCCCTGAGGTGAAGGACAGTAATGCCAAATGGAATGGCCCACTGTCAAGGCCAGTGTCCTCTGAACAGCCGACCTTCGACTTCTTACTCTTGACAATGACAACAGCTTTCTTTCCTTTTGCTAATTCACTGTCTTCCCGTTGCCAGGCAGAGGAGACTCTGCAAGAATACCTGAGATCCAAGGAAGATATAGCTGATGCAATACTGCATGCTGACCAGTCACTCTCAGCAAAGGAAAAGGATATTGAAGGTGAGAAGTCCACGAACGTGTTT
>NW_020955113.1:2019-3197 GCF_900497805.2 Vombatus ursinus | reverse complement strand
GTATTCAACACCAAGAAGTTGAGTCATTTAAATTGAGATAACAAAACAGAGCAGAATGCTGCTCTGGGAACCAGTGATCCTTCACCTCTCTTGAATTTTCCCCAATTTTTCATTATCCTCAGTGGAGCGTATGAAAGCTCAGGCTGCAGAGGCTGCTAGAAAGCAGCTGGAGGAAATGCAAAAGAAGACCCAGGAGATGATAGAGCAGAACGAAAGAAGCTACCATGAGCATATAAAGCAATTGACTGAAAAGATGGAAACAGAAAGGAAACAGTTAGAAGAAGATCAAAGGAGGGCCCTGGATCTGAAACTCAAGGTAAGCAATCCATGAATTCATGCATAACAAGTAGTTTCTAATCTTTAAAATTCTATATTAAAAAAAAAAAAGATTCAAAGAACTTGGGAGCTTGGAGGGATAATCAAAGCCACTCCCTCTCATCTGAGTCAACTCTTGACAATGGTCTCATAGAAATCCTCCATCTAGGAGCCACCCAACATGCAGGGCAAGTCCCTTGACTTTTCTTGATAAAGAGGCTAATGGAGCATGTGAAGTGTCTGCTGGTAACTTCTCACTCTTGTCACATGATTTTTTCAAATCAAACTTCTCTGATTAATAGTATCCCTTATCCTGATTTTCTTGAGCAAACCATAATTGGTAATGTACCTACTCATACCTATAATATGCTTCTCCTTCGCCCTTTGGATGATCCTCAATTAATGAAACCAAGTAAATTTAGGTTTCATAGACCACTGTTTCAGTCTTTCCTACTACATGATTATCACTCCATTTTTTTTTAGAAATAAACATTTTTATTTCAGAATTCCCAGTTCCTTTCCTTATTTCACCTTTTCATAAATGGTGAAGTGCTTTTTTTAAATTTTGCTTAATGTCTTTTAAAAATTGTAATACTTTTTTTATCACTTCTTAAATTGTTTCTATTTCTCTTACAAAAGATCAAATGCCCTACTTTGCAGCATATGTGATGTCATGCTTAAAGTATCCTATTATTTTTGTTGAGAAATTATTGGCCTATGAACCAGGAACTCTCCCTAGACCATATCTGGTCTCCCTAGAATAGACTCTCCCCAAATCTATTCAATTGCAAGCTTTTGTAAAAAAAAATTCTTTGAGGTCTCTTTGGGTTTTGAATGCCATTTTCTGTATCCAGATAAAATTA
>NW_020955113.1:0-1980 GCF_900497805.2 Vombatus ursinus | reverse complement strand
TCAAGTTCAAGGAATATTTCATTTTCCACTGCAATTTCCCTTCAAGAGTAAAGCACACACATACATACACACNTCAAGTTCAAGGAATATTTCATTTTCCACTGCAATTTCCCTTCAAGAGTAAAGCACACACACACACATACACACACACACACATACACACACATACTTTATAAATTAGAGTATATATACACACTATATTGTTTATAAGTATGTTGTGTGTATATATATAAAGTTCATATAAATAAATATATTTTCCTGTTTCCTGTTTCCTATAAATAATTTTCCATTGCAATTATTTCCCGTCAATAGTAAAGTATGTGTATATATGTGCTTTACACATACTATATATTTATATATTGTATCTATATCTACACACATATATATGTATGTGTATTCATGTGTGTGTATGTGTAGATATATATATATATATCTACACACACACACACTCACACATATATATATATACACACTTTACTCTTGAAGGGTAATTAATTAAAACAGAAAATTAAATATTCCCTGAACTTGATTGTATATATGTATGCATGTACATATATTTGTGTATATATGTGTGTGTATGTATATATATGTATATATGTACACACACACACACATATATATAAATATAACTGTAGTTGTTTAGGTTTTTTCCTGACCTAAGCTAAGAAGTCTGGGGAAATGTGTACCATCATTTTTTCTTAAGTAATTTCATTTTTCTTTCTTGATACTTTAATCTTTGTTTTTATCATCTTGAAATTTGATAATGGCCTATCTTGGAGGCTGGAGTTTCTAATTTCTTCATGATGAAATCCTATGAAGTCTTTCCACTTGTGGGGTGTTGTCAGCTCTGATTGACTCTTGGAAATCTTCTCTGCTCACATGTCTCTTCATTATGGAGCAGAATTTTTGTTCTTGTCAATACCCTCCAGAATCCCAGTTAATCTAACGTTTGATCTTCTTGATCTAGCTTCCATTACCTTTATCCTCCATTGCTGTCAATATTGGTTTTGGTTTGGGGAACATCTGGGATTGTTCTCCAATGTCTTGTTTCTTATCTTTTTCATTTTGTTCAACTCTCATCATTTGTTTTTTCTTTTTCCTGCTGCCTTGGATGTTTTTAGTTTTATGTGACTCCATTCTCATTGGTTGTTCCTTTGTGTCTTCCCTTGTTCTTTTTTTACCTCCTTGGTATCTCTTCTCTCACCTCTGGTGCTGATTCCTTTGTTTTTTCTTTCTTCTCTTGGTCTGAGAGCTGAACCTGACACTATGCAGTGACTACAAGGCTCTGAGCCTAACAATCTCACAATCTCTCCATGTCTTAGTTTTCGCATATAAAACATGGTCAATTCTTTTCATGACCTCACTCACTGGGGTGGGTGAGAAAAGTACTTTGCAAACCTCCAAGCACTGTGTAAATGACAGTTAATATTTGAAAATGTAGAACTTCTTAGTTGCATTGGAGTTTTTATTTGACTTTATCTGTCAGATAAACTTTACTATTATCCCTTGTAATTCAATAGACTTTTTTTTTACCGCCTTGAGAGGCAGAAGCCCCTGGATTTAAAACAGCCAGCCCCTCTTCCAGAGGAGAAGGCAAGCACAGAGGGCTGACATCTAGCCTGTATTCTATACCAGCAGCTGCTGCCAGAGGCCACAGGCCCATTAGCTGTTGCAGATGCTGGTGTGGATGCCCAGCCTGTGCACTTCTGACTTGGCTGCTCAGCTGACTGCCTTCTGCTGCCTCCTCATACCCTACTCTAACCCTCCGTGCCCCAGGACAACCGGTGGCAGAAGCTGCCACTCTGGCCCCTTCTCCAGCCCTTTACACTCCAGCCCAGAGCCTTGGGCAAACATTCCACGGGTCATTTAGAGGCTCTGGAGATCTGCTAACTTGGATCAGGGGGACAATATTCCCAGAATTCTGTGTGGCCCCTTTTGTTTCCATGCTCTTAAATTCTATTTGTTTCTCTTCAGGAACAG
>NW_020955112.1:0-3487 GCF_900497805.2 Vombatus ursinus | reverse complement strand
ATACACACCCCCCTACCACATCCCCCCACAGACACACACACACACACACACACACACCCCATACACACACACCACACACCACACACACACACACACACACCCCAACCCACGAGTGTTTTAAGGCCTTCCATGGTCTGTTTCTCACCCTCCACTTCCCACAGTCTACATTTCAACCAGACAGTCTACTTACTGTTCCCTGAATTGGACACTCTGTTTCCCACCTCCATCCATTTGTACGGACCATCCCCCACACCTAGGATTCACCCCCTCCCCCATCACTGCTTCCCAAAGCCCTGTCTCCCTTCAAAGCTCAGTTCAGGGGCTCCTTCTTCCTTTAAGCCTCCCCTCATCCCCCCCATCATTCATTTTCTCCTTCCTTCATTTTCCTTCTATCAGACTTTTCTACATAAATGTTTGATTCTCTACCCTCCCCCATTAACAGCAGAATGTCTGGGCCAGAGGGGCTGGGCACTTACGGTCTCCTACTGAGGAGCCCTTGGCCTGCAAAGAGAGGACTCTGGCTCCTTGTCTAAAATCACTCAAGGCTCAGATTTGGCTTCTATCTCGGGTCTCCCCAAAAGGGAGTAAAAAGGTAGTCGGTGTGCAACATAGATCAGATATAGTACAGACATTTATTTCCTTCCTACAAGAAATACTTAAAATACAAAAGATTCGTGAATATGTACTGACTTGGAACATGAAATGTTAACCCAGGCTTCCATTATACTCTTCTAAAAAGCTGACACTCAAGAGATTAAAACCTGAGACACTCAGTGGGACCATGGAAAAATCACTCCCTCACCTCAGCTCTGCACTGTCCAAACAACTAGGTTGTCTATATCTTCCGGCAAGCCAGGCCAAGCCTCGCGCCCATCCTCTCTGCTGGGAAGTATCTAGGTAGCAGCCTGGAGCCCCTTCCTCAGCGCAGGGAGACCTTGCTCAGGGACCCAGGAGCTCCCAAGCTCTTGAGATCATGAGATTGGCATCCTGGCTGGGAACATAAGGGAAAGCAAAGCGGAAGAGATGGCCTTTAGAACAGGACTCAGCCTCTCCTAGTTAAGCATGCCACAGGGGAGAAGCCTTCGCATAGGCACCGGGGCTGAGGGAGTTCTCCTCTTCCCATTCTGTAAAGAGGAAGTCATCGGGACACAAGGGGGCTCTCCCATTAAAGTCTCGGAGGGCTTGGTTCTTCTTCCCTCTGGGCCCTTTCCTCCCTCTTTGACTCAGCGAGCCCGCGGGCACCATCATGATACCAAAGAACCAATGAGGGGATTGTGTCACCAGCCTGAAAGACAAGTTCTCTAGGGCAGAGCCACAGGCATCCCAGCAAATGTTTAGCACAGAGCCTTGCATTGCCTGTTTTTCTTTTTTAAAATTAAACTTTATTTCTTAATGAATAAAAACCTATTTTCTCCCTCCCAATTGCTTCCTGGGGAAAAAAAAGAAAAAAATCACGTAAATACTCTGCATGGGGTAGGAGTTGGGGGGTAGGGGAGCCTGGACTTGTGGTTTCATTGATCTGCAGAACTCCCTGTGAGGAAAGTCCCTCTACCAATGCAACTCCATACCTGCTCAGCAATCTCCTGTCTCATAAAGCTATCCAATTCAAGAAGGGGCTGGCTGGCCTCTCCCCGTTTGCTTCCAGTCTGTTACCTGCCAAGACAACCAATTTACCTACTGAGGACCACCAAGCACCCTTCCCGCAGAGAGACAGCCTAGTGCTCTGTTCTGGCACAGTGACTCTGAGAGGCGCAGAGCTAGAAAACCAGGATCCTTCTTGAACTGCCCTGTCATCAGACATTTCGGCCTACTTAGATTTTGTTTCCTTTGTGTGTCTGTATTCTCTTTCCAACTAAACTAAGTTTCTGGAGGGCAGGACATCTTGTCCTTTTTCTGAATCTGCCACAAGGCCTAACCCACAGCGGAATGTTGCTGTTGAACTGAACCACAGTCGGTGCCTTGGTTTTTCTTCCAATCGGGAGTTCCCGGCCCTGGGGTGGCAGGAGGGGTAGTGAAAAGATGCCCAGGCTTTGGAGGTGTGGGATCAGCAATTAGTGCTAGTAAAGGCCAAGAATTCCATCTTAAAAGAATTCTTTAACGGTCTGAAGAGTCTCGCCACGGGAGAGGTTTGGGAGGTCCTCAGGGACAAGAAGAGTGGGGCGAGGGAGCCCGAGCTTGGAGAAGGTGGACTTAGAGGGGCTTTGGAGGTCACCTAATCCAGCCCTCTCCTTTTTACGTTTGAGGACACCTCCTCTCGATGAGGCCACGCGACTTGCTCAAAGTCACACAGACAGAAAGCAGCAGACCCAGTCAGGAGCTCTGACTCCAAATTCAGGATTCTTTCGGCCCTTTCAAATTCAACTCAGAATCAGGTCAGAAGGTTTCCAGTGACGTCCGGTACGTGTTTTCGGTTCATCGGCTTGCTGTCTGTGTGACCTTTGGTAGATCACCAGACCTCTCTGGGCCTCTTTTCCTTCGTCTTTGAAACGAGGGGGTTGAACTAGATGGTCTGTTAGGTCCCCTCTAGCTCAGAAATCCGAGGATCCCACGTTCATTAACCTTGGTAGGTCCCACTTTCCCAATCTGCAAAATGAGGGGATGGACCAGCTGGCCTTTCCATCCCTGGTTTCTTAAGTGGGGACGGGACTCAGTTTTCCACTGTACAAAATGGCGGTATTGGACTCTGTGGTTCGTCGGTCCCGTAATTGGTGGTGTCGGGTGCCTCAGTTTCCCCAGCTGTAAAGAGAAAGGGCTGGCCTCGAGGCTCACCAGCGTGGCCTCAATGATGCCAGCGCCGAAGGGGCAGTGAGCCGATAGTCCGCGCCGGAGCTGAGGGGCCGAAGCCTGGTTGGGCGCCGCCCCACCGTCCCCACCCTCCAACTCCCGCCTAGCCTCCTAACCCTTGGCCCGGGGACCACGCCCGGGCCGCCCCAGGGCCCCGAGGTGGCCGGTACCCCGGGAGGGTGGAGAGGAGGGCTCCGCGGGAGAGGCAGGAGGGAGGAGAAAGGGGGCGGGGAGGGAAGGAGGAGGAAGCGGCGGCGGAGGAGGGAAGCCTTTGGGGGTTGGTCAAGGGAAGTGCGACGTGTCTCCCCAGCCTTTTTAAAGAGCCTTCCCCGCCGCCTGCCCGGCTTCCTTCCGTCGGTCCGCCAGGCCTTCCCTCTTCGGGGACCGAGAGTCCGGCCGCCGGTCCTGCCAGCCCGCTCTGTGCCCGTGCCGCCGCCGCCGCTGCCGCCACCGCCCGTGACCACCCGCAGCATGTCTGGGATCAAGAAGCAAAAGACGGTAGGACCTGGCACAGCCGCCCCCTGGGCAGCCCCGGGCCGGGATCGGGGCCAGCTTGAGGCGAGCTGAGCAGGGCTGTCCAGACTGGACTCTCCGTGCCCCTTCCCACACCCCGCCTTCCTGCCAGCGGCTGCCCCCAACTCCTTCCTTCCTCCCCGGGCACCCCGTGCCCCCTGCCAGCGGCTGCCCCCAACTCCTTCCTCCC
>NW_020955111.1:1590-4788 GCF_900497805.2 Vombatus ursinus | reverse complement strand
GATTGATTATAATTGATTTTACTTTGCAATGTTGTTTGTAGCTCATCTACATATCTAGAACCTCCCAAATATTTTTGAAGTAAGTATTCATGATATATAGGCATGAGATTTTGGTTTAATAGTAATTGCTAACATATATTTAGCACTTTGTGGTTTTCAGAGCACTTTACATGTATCTCTTACAATAACCATCTGAGATATCCCCATTTTACAGATAAAGAAACTAAGGCTTGTTTATGTTTGTTATTTCATGCTCCTGAATCATGTTTTTCAAAATATTTTTCACTTTCCTCCTCTATGCCCATCTCTACACTGAACTTCTCAAATATTAAAGTGTCTTGATATAATTTGGAGGGTCTTATCAAGTCTTTTAATGAATTTCTCTACCACCTTGTGCCCTGTAACAGATGTTGGAATAAAAAAGGACTATTTTTTTCATGGTGGTCTCTTTGTAAATACCAAACATGACTTGAATGTTATGGCTTCACCTCTCTGATGTCATGGTCCTCTTCGAGAATGAAGGACAATGACAACAACAACTAAATAGCATATAATATTATGGAGCCCCATGAAATGGATAGTATCTCTTGACTTTGGATACACTTAAAACCAAGTGTGGCAAGTCCATTTGTCACTCCAAAGACAGCCTGTGAACCATCCTTCCATTTAGGTGCAGTTTCCTATTGTCCTTTGGTTTCATCCATGTAGCGAATGCCAAGATTAATGTGATTCAGTCACTCTAGTTATACGTCTGCTTGTTGATCACCAGACAAGCTCACATTTAGTGAACCAACAGTTAAATTAATGTTTATAGATTGTCTAGGACCCCCTGCCATCCTTTCTGTTTCTCTGACACCAGCCCTACAGAAACAGAAGGGAACCACAGATGACTAGGACCATTTTGTACTTTCTTTTATTTCAGAGGTTGCATGGTTATACCTTTTATCCCCTTTTGATAAAATTTTCACTGAGCTACTTGAATGGATTGTGCATGGGGAAAGAATCCCAGAGAAACTATTTAACCATTGGTAGCCATCCCTTCTAAAAATTCAGCCTGCTACCTTTCTGAAGTTATTCATTCTTCTGGATTTTCCTCATAGATGGGATGTTTGGCAGGACCAAAGTAACTGAAGCAATGAGGATCTGCCTTCTTCATTCCTTGTAATATAATCTGTAGGTTCCTGTTCCTACTCAGGGGATATCACCATTGTTTGGGGGAACGGTTGCCTTTTCACATGTGATCCTGCAACAGGAGGGTTTTTTGGTGGGGCTGCTCTGGTCCAAAAATGCTATTGCAGGTTGGAGGTTCTCAGAAGCCAATCTTGTCGTTAATACAGCTATCAGCAGGTGTGAGCCTACGGTGAACTTTGGCCCTCAGGCCCTTGTCTGAGACACAATAGAAAATCCCACCTTTTATTTAATAAAAGATGGGAAGAAAAGGAGGAAGCCAGCCATTCTTGGCGACAATTATTATCTGTAATATTTTGTTTGTATGATTAATTTAAGTTCTTGAAATTACTCGCTGACTTAGCTATCTCTTGTCACGCAGGTGTTTTCTTACTTCTACAAGTATCTGAGATTTTTATAACTACTTAGAGGAACAATAGCACAGTTGTTAAGAAACTTCACTCTTATTACCAGCAAAATAAAAGCAAAGGGGATAATTAAAAACAAGCACAGCAATGGTACACTGAAATACAATTAAATCTAAAGAATCCCTTTTAAAATAGGTTTTCTAATTTCTTTTTCTCTTTTCAAAAATTAATTAAAATTGTAATCTTCTCTTTACCCAAGATTGCAGTATCAATCTTTTCCCCTCCAGGACTTCCATTACAGAAGACATGTCCCATTCATTCATTTACCCCTTCATTTGCAAGATATAGATTGAGCCCCATTTACAAATGCAATACTGCTTTAGGTTCCGGGGGCAATACAAAAATGCATAAGACAAGTTCCTTGACCTTGAGGAATTTACAGCCTCATCTAGGACAGAACACAAATAGGAGAAGTTAAATAACAATATAAGCTGGCATCTAAAGGAAATGCCAAGTGAGTGAGAGAAACAATAGGAGATGTAAGAGTTCAAAGACAGTAGAAATTACTGAGAGCTGACAAGGAGAGGCTTCCCAGATCAAATGAAAAAATGAGCCTTACAGGAGAGACAACTTCTATGGAGAAGAGCAGGGAGGTCATTTCAACTGAGGGATCCCAAGATTTCATATGTTGAGAAACGCTTCACTCATAACTCCTTTACTATCATGTAAGGCCTTGGATTTCCAAATGGGTAGGCCTGTGTGTGCTGTGTGAAGCGGTCCATTACCACTAAGATGCTGCTTCAGAAACAATAAGCCTTGTGTTCAGCTAGGTGGCACAGTGGATAGTGTTTGGCTTGGAGCCAGGAGGACCTGAGCTTCAAATCCTGCTCCAGACACTTACTAACTGTGTGATCCTGGGCAATTGATTGAACGGTTTTAGCCTCAATTTCTTTATCTGTAAAATGGGCATAATATCAGCATCTATTTTATAGGCTTGTTGTGAGGATCAAATGAAATAGCACATGTAAAATGCTTCACAAACCTTAAAATGTATATATATATGTGTATANCCTCAATTTCTTTATCTGTAAAATGGGCATAATATCAGCATCTATTTTATAGGCTTGTTGTAAGGATCAAATGAAATAGCACATGTAAAATGCTTCACAAACCTTAAAATGTATATATATACATATGTGTATATATATGCATGCACATATATACATACACACATATGCACATATACATATAGGTATATACATAGATACACACATATACATATACATACACACATACATACACACATACCCCTCCAACTCGGGCTGGTAGAACCTGTTCTTCATGAAATCAATCAATAAACATGCATTTGATAATTGCTTACTATGTGCCAGGTGCTGGGCTAGTGCTGGGGATACAAAGACAAAAGTGAAACAAGTCTTGCCCTCAAAGAGCTTGCATTCAATGGGGTCACAGAGTCAGACATGACTGAAACAATTGAATAACAACAACACATTTATCGAAAAATTTAGAAGTTCACTGATCCCAGGTTGAGAACTCTTTACCTAAGCAAAAGTTTAGGGGCAGGTAGGTGGTGCAGCGGATAGAGTACTGGCCTGGATTCAGAAAGATCTGAGTTACAATCTGGCCTCAGACACTTACTAGA
>NW_020955111.1:1363-1492 GCF_900497805.2 Vombatus ursinus | reverse complement strand
CATGTGACCCTGGGCAAGTCACTTAACTCTGTTTACCTCAGTTTCCTCATCTGTAAAATGAATTGGAGAAGGAAATGGCAAATCCCTCCAGTGTCTTTGCTAAGAAAACCCTAAATGGGGTCATGAAGA
>NW_020955111.1:1131-1308 GCF_900497805.2 Vombatus ursinus | reverse complement strand
GTTGGACATGACTGAAACATCCAAACAAATATATCTCTACATGACAAATGTCATATACAACCACAACAAAGGCAGTTAGGTGGCTCAGGNGTTGGACATGACTGAAACATCCAAACAAATATATCTCTACATGACAAATGTCATATACAACAACAACAAAGGCAGCTAGGTGGCTCA
>NW_020955111.1:920-1039 GCF_900497805.2 Vombatus ursinus | reverse complement strand
GGATAGAGTGCTGGGCCTGGAGGCAGGAAGATCTGAGTTGAAATCTGAACTCAGACACTTAGTAGCTGTGTAATCCTGGGCAAGATACTTAACTCTGTTTGCCTCAACCTACTGGAGAA
>NW_020955111.1:0-855 GCF_900497805.2 Vombatus ursinus | reverse complement strand
GGAAATGGCAAACCACTCCAATATTTTTGCCAAGAAAACCCCAAATTGGGTCATGAGACTCAGATGTGACTGAAATGACTATGACAACAAAATTTGCTTTCAGACTTTTCTTTGNGGAAATGGCAAACCACTCCAATATTTTTGCCAAGAAAACCCCAAATTGGGTCATGAGACTCGGATGTGACTGAAATGACTATGACAACAAAATTTGCTTTCAGACTTTAATTTAAAAAATTTTTTTTGCTTATTAAAAGTTATCTTGTCTTAACCATGTGTTCTACATGGACACTTTCAAGATGTTGCAATTGACTAGGTTTTATGCCATGGCGCTAAAGCGTTCATATAAAGCAAATATAGAGGACCTTCCTCTCTATCAATAATAGAACTTATGAATCCTTATAATAGAATAGATTGTGTTTTCTGGATTTGTGATTTTTACTTTGTGTTTCTTTTTTTCTGCTCCTAACCATTAACTATTTCTTTTTGAGTAATAATAATGATGATAATAATAATAATAGCTAGCATTTATGTAGAACCTACTATGTGCCAGGCACTGGACTAAGCACTTTACAAATATCCCATTTGATCCTTCCAACAACTCTAGAAGGTAGGTGCTATTATTTTCCCTATTTTACAGTTGAGGAAACTGAGATTAAGTGACTTGCCCAGGGTCACACAGCTAGTGAGTATCTGAGGTCAGATTTGAACCAGGTCTTCCTGATTCCAGGCCCATCACCCTATCTATTACACCGTCTAGTTGCCTTGATTTCAGCTACTCTAGGGTACTTTCTCTTCAAACCAGTTATGTACTTATCAATCACTGAGGGATATTATTTCATAGAAACAAATTAGAGA
>NW_020955110.1:6241-14881 GCF_900497805.2 Vombatus ursinus | reverse complement strand
TAGGTTTGGATATCTGGATGTTGGCATAATACAAAGAAATGGTTCCTGTCTAGGAAAAAAGTGACCCTAATAGGGGTTCATGAGAATATATATGTACGTGTATATGTATACATGTACATATATGTATAGTGATTAAAGGGGCTTTAAATTTTTTTAAAGAAGGGCAGCTAGATGATGCAGTGGATAGAGCTCCAGCCTTGGAGTCAGAAGGACCTGAGTTCAAATCCAGCCTCAGACACTTGACACTTACATTTACTAGCTGTGTGACCTTGGGCAATTCTCTTAACCCCGATTGCCTCACCAAAAAGCAAAAACAAAAAAATTTAAGATAATTTCCTATTCACATCTACCAAGATAAATAGTATAAAGTGTAGCTAAAATGAAGGACAGAAGTTGAGAATCCTAGAAGATCACAATACAAATTCAAAGAAAGAACCAGAAATAAAATTAATGGGCTAAACAGCCCATATAAAATGTCCAAATTTAGATAACAAACTAGAAGAATTAGAGGTTATGATTGAAAAAGCAAACTTGACTTCATATGTATCACTGAATCTTTGTGTCATGAAACCCATGACTGGAATATCACTACCAGTGGGACTATTTTAATTAAAAGTAGCAGGACAGCTTTAAAAAAAAAAGATAAAGTGTGGCTAGGTAAGATTATAATTTAAGAAGGTATACTCAGGTGAGAAATCCTAGAAACATAACAACATGAATAGTGAAGTGCACTAAAGTAAAGATCGATGGAGGTACTAACAACAAATGTATGCAAAATACAGTACAAAAGACCTAAACATAAAGTAAAAAGCAATGATGAATTCAGGAAAATGATCAGAAACCTGGCATAGAGACATGACACGATAACGATGGCGAGACCAAGTATTAAGACATCTGCTAAAACATTCTCTCCCTTCCTCCCTTACTCTCTCTCTCTCTCTCTCTCTCTCTCTCTCTCTCTTTATCTGTCTCTGTCTCTCTCTCTCAAAAGCAGTAAAGTGAATAACTTCATGACTGCTTTTTTTTTTATACTTCAATAAATGCCTATTATATGTCAAGCACTCTGCTAGGCTTTGGAAAGAGAGAGAAAACAGCATTTGTGCGAAATTATTAATTGATGGGCCCTCTTTCCATAACAAATGAAAAATTATAAAAGCTAAGAGTTGTTACGAGTTATGTTACTTTTCCTAAGAGTTGAGAGGAACATATTTTATTATTGGGTAAGTTTGTTGTTGGAGGTAGGGGTGCATTGTGTGATATGAAACTTTATTCTGAATTAAAAATAATTTTAAATGTGATCCAAGGTTACTGGGGTGTTTATGATGTTATCAAGATAAGTCATAGGATCTAGACATCTCAAATGCCCTCCTGATTCCCAAAGGCCATGCTAACAAGCTGGCTGTAGGTTCTGGAATCTGAGTCATTCTGGGACTCTAGGGCCCATAACACTGAATGAGTATAGAAACACTTGGGAGATCTCCAGTTCTGTCATCCCCAGGGAGTCCCACCAAAATTAGAGAGCTTAAATCTCAGAAGGAAAATAAGTTGATGTAAGAACATAGCAAATATTTCAAGTTAGGGGAAAGAACTGGATGAGATCCTAAGAAATGTGATTCCTTAAAGATACTTTAAATGCTATAGCCAAAGTAGAAAAGTGATAAGCATAGCTAAGCAGACATCAATGTTTTTTACCTCAATGTACTTACCATGACTGAGAATATGATGGGATTATATTGGCACCAGAAGACAGAAATTTTTGTTAACTGTTCGTGTCACCATTGGGTATATGAATATCCTTCACTTTTGAAAGCGATAAGCCTGCAGATGCTAAATGGAGTACAGATTGTCTTATCTCAAGCAATGGATTAAAGAAGTGAGTGGAATAAGAGGTATAGATTTCTACTTTTTGATATCAAAATAAAGATGCAACAGTGATTTTGTGAATAAGAATAGAAAAAAACTAGGACAAAACAAATCTTAAATGTCCAGGAATGTTAAAAATTATGTCAGCACAGAGAGTTTGTGACAACTTGTATCTGCAACTTTAAACAGGTTCTTGGGCATGAAAATCAAGGTCAAATGTGGCAAAAATTAAAGACAATGTAAAGATGGCTTTAGATAAGCTCCTACTTCTTTATATTCTTTACTAAATTTTAGTACTCCCTCTTCTTTACCCTTTATTAGCCCTGGTCAATCATGTTATTCCCTTGCTACCCAGTGAGTATTCACAATAGGCTCAACTTCCCTCAATTATCACTCTACCCACTCAGGACTTTCTTTGTCATGTAGCCAGTTCCAAAACATATCCTTTCTCTATAATATTCAGTCAAAACAATACCTATTCTAAACTAAGTGTTAAAAAAAAAGAACTCATACAACAAAACTACCTCTTTAACAATAAAATTACAGGGAGAACAAAACAGTGAAGTTGAATATTTCAGGCACGTTAAGGTTATATTTTGGGGTACAGTGATCTTTCCAATTCCTCCTTATGGTTTATGGACTAAGGGTCAACTAAAAGGCTCACATTAAAAAAAATCAATCAACAAATATTTATTAAGATCTTAATGTGGGGCAATCACTGTACTAGGGGATAAAGATTCAAAAATAAAAGTGAAAACAGTCCTTAACTTCAGCCTTCTGAGCCAGCAGGGCAAAGGCATAGAGATAGGAGATGGAATGCCACCTACAAAGAAAGGCGAGAAGGTCAATTTGGACATTAGATTAGGTTAAGGTAAAGAAGATTAACATGTACTATGGCTGGAAATTAATGGTTGGGGCCTCTTTCAGAAAGGATTTAAAAACCCAACAGAGTTTATATTTTATTCTATGAGGATTAGTGAAGCCATCTGTGCTTTAATAAGTAGGGGAGTGACATGCTCAACTTTCTGATTTAGGAAAAACTAGTTTGGCAGACATGTGATGCATGGATCAAAAAAGGGAAGAGACTTGGAATAGGGACACCAATCAGAATAATATTGCAATATTCTGTATGAGAAGTGACAAGGGTCTGCATCAGAGTGGTGGTTGAGTAAATGAAGTAAAACGGACAAATGTGGGAGACATGGTGATAGAAAGAATACTATGTGAAAACTGATTGGATGTGGAGGTAAGTAAGACTGAGGTGGAAAAGAGAGCAGTGAAGTTAAGAATCTAGTGAATGAAAGGATGGTAGTATTTTTGAAGAAATAATAAAGGCCAGAAGCCAGGGGCTTTGCAGAATGGAGAAAATAATGAGGCAAATTTTGGACATGTTTAATTTAAGACAGCTAAAGGATGTCTATTTTGAAACATCTAATTCATAATGCAATGCTGAAGCTCAAGAAAGAGAGACTAGGGCAGGAAATACAACAATTGGACTCATCATCATAGGAAACATGAACAAATCCATGGCAAAAAATAAAGTCACTAAGAGAGAGCACATAGAGAGGATAGAAGAAAGCCTAAAACAGAACCTTGGCATAAACCCAGTGAGAAAGTATCATGGGATAATGAGTAAGAAAGAGAAACTAAGAATTAGTAGGCAGGGAAGTATGAGGACAACCAAGAGGGATCAGAATAAGAAAAATCCAGAGAGGAAATACTAACAAGAGAGTGCCTAACAGTGCTGGATACTGTACAAAAATCAAGAATAATTTCAGAAAAAAATTCATAAAATCTGCCCATTAATATATTATTAGTGACTTTGGAAAAGCCACTTTTAATTAACTCATGAGGCCATATGTCAGACTATGAAGGACTTACAAAGAGTGAGAGGAAAGGCAATAGAGATTTTATAAATGGAGAGAAAGATATAGATATAGATATACATAAATAATTTTTCTAGGACTTTTACTGAGAAAAGAAAATGATAAAGAAAGATTGTTTTGGATTATAGGAACTATTTATGGGATTTTAGAGATAAGGGAAATTTTAAGCAGCAGAAAAGGAAGGAGGAGATAGGTAAAGACTGAATATTAGAGGTAGATAAGAAGCTAATAATAGAGGGAAAAACTTAGGAAAGGGACAGAATCAAGGCTTTCCAATAGAGGATTTCACTTTCATCAGGAACAAGGTCATTTTGAATCTTAATCAGAGACTGCATAAAGCAGGAGGGAATGGGGCAGAATGTCAGTTACTTATGAATTAAAAATAAGGGGGAAATAAGTAGCTCATTATTAATCATTTCTATTTTCTAAATTAGGTATTGGAGCAAGTAGGTGGGGCGGTGGATAGCACACCAGCCCTAAAGTCAAGAGGACCTGAGTTCAAAAACCCAACCTCAGACCAAAACACTTGACACTTACTAGCTGTGTGACCCTGGGCAAGTCACTTAACCCCAATTGCCTAAGAAAAAATTAAGTATAATATGAAGTCTTCACTTGTACAAATATTTGGGAGGGAAGGTATGGGAGGTATAAGGGAAAATAAAAACTTCAGAAGCAGTCAAGGTAAGTAATGAGATAGAAAATCAACATGCAAGGAAGAAAAGGACTGCCTGGCTAAAGTGAGGACCAGTTACATTTATATGGCGTAAATTGGTAGCGAACCCAGTCAACAGAGTTTTGTGACTGTCCAACTCCATCCAACAGTACGTGAGTAAAGTTATAAGAGATGGATGGCTAAAGTGACCAGGGTTTGGGGTTTGGCAAGGTCTAATAGATAATAAGACAGCACTAAGTGATTCAAGAGGAGAGTTACATATCCAGTTAAACTGACTAACTATAGGGACACAATTAGTAAGGGAAGAAAGTAAAATCAGACCAAGAATGCTGCCTGGCAAACTGTTGAGTGGTACAGGAACTGGAAGTCCCAGTAAAAATAAAGAATAGACTTAAGAATAATGCATGGGAAAACATGGGCATTTTAGTCAAAGTACAAGAACTTTGATTGAAATTATACCTCTTAAAATCAATATTTGAATTCCAAAAGGCCTTTATATTCAGAAAATAGACAATCTCTCTTTTTTCCTTGCTCATCACTGTTTTTCTTGATACTCATAATATACTTGGAATATCTCTCTTGCAATCTCAATATTTTTGTCACTTGAAATCCTACCCAACCTCTAATAACTTCCCTACAAACTCCATAAAGCATAATCATCCCTTGATCTTGACAGTCAGAAGTAAGCTTTCTGTCTCACATCTCTCTGAAATTCTTGTTCTATTCCTTTACATTTATCCCATTTGAGTTTGTATTATACTTATTTACATATAATTTCTTGTCCCCCTGAAAGACTGGAAACATCTTGAGGCCTGTGACTGGAGATGATTTATGTTTAAACTCTCCAAGTTTTGAATAGAGCCTTGTTCAGAGCAAGAGTTTGACAAGTGTTTTGTTAAATATTACTGTTGATCTGTACTTAGTAACTCCCTTGCTCCAGACCTAATTTCTTTTTATGTATGACCTTATAGACATAAACAATGGTTCCAAGAGGTATAGCTTGGGAAATAATTCGTGAGGTTATGAGTTTCTTAGATCCATGAACGTTTTAACCAGGATAAGGTGAATCAAAATTTAAAGTGGAGTTGGCATTTTAAGGAAGCAATTTTTCCACATAGCATACTCTACGAACAAGCAGAAGAGATCCAATAAAGAAGGAAATGTTTTGGAAGTTATATTTCCATTTAAGGATAGATTTGTATTTTAAGATGGCTGGTCTGAGTTGATGGTAGTCGAGGGAGGGTTGGAAATTAAGCAGTCCATGTGGAAGTCTAATACTTAGCACTGACCTCCTTAGCATGACATTTCTAGTCTATTGGGCTGATTATGATGTCAAAATGTCTTGGATAGTGAACCAATACAGGGAAATGTATATCCTTTAAAATTATTAGAGAATCAACATGACTGTCAGTCCTAAAGAATGGAAGACATTGATTATTTGTTTAGGAATAGCATGTTAACATATTCCTTAGGAAAGGAGTCTAGAGGAGCTTTCATGACAGCCTTGGAATCAGGAAACCTAGATTAACATCTTGGTTCTGACACTCCTTAGATAATCAATGAAAAGTTACATGACTTTTCTGAACTCCAGTGTCTTATGTAGAAAATGGTAATAATACTACTTGATTTTTGTAATTCAAAGAGGTCTTATCTTGAAAGTCATTAATGATAATGAAAATTATTCACTGAGAGAGATATAACTGTTGTTATCAACTTTTTAAAGGCTGGGGTCTTGATCATAAATTTCTGGATCATCTAAACTATAAAAGAACCTTAGGAGTTCCTAGCCTTTATGTAACATGGGCCTCTTCAGCAGTCTAATGAAGCCAAGGATACATTTTCTGAGAATCTTGTCTTTAAATGTAAAAAAATAAATAAGATTACAATGGAAACAAACTACATGGAAATGAATTTATCAAAAAATGTGTGTTTTCAGGCTAAAATCCTCTGTACTTTCTATTAATTCATTTAAAAAAATGAAAAATTAAAGTAGATAGATAGACTCTGATTTACACAAGGCCAGACAGTGAGTCTGAATCAATGTAAACTGTTATTGAAAATGTTTTTCCATCATTTGGCATCTGTTTTTTTTTTCTCCATGCATACAGTGGAGAGAACCTCCACCCCTAGAACATGGCCAATCTCACTATGGAGACAGAATTCTTCCTCATGGGCTTTTCTAACATTTGGGAGCTACAGGTATTACGTGCCATTCTCTTCTTACTGATTTACCTGGTGGCTCTGATGGGTAACATACTCATTTTCACTGTTATCTCTCTTGATGGGAAATTCCATACCCCTATGTACTTCTTCCTGAAGAACTTATCCTTTTTGGACCTCTACTTTATTTCCATCACTGTCCCCAAATCAATTATAAATTCCCTGAGTCACACCTACTTCATCTCTTTTTGAAGGTGTGTGTCACAGCTCTTTTTAATATTATTTGCTGCATCAGAGCTTTTTCTCCTTACAATGATGTCTTATGACCACTATGTGGCCATTTGTCAGCCCCTGCACTATGAACTCATCATGACCAAAGGGGCTTGTGTGAAGATGGCAGGTGCTTCCTGGCTCAGTGGAGGTGTGTTTGGGGCCCTACACTCAGCTAGTACATTCACTTTGCCATTCTGTGGCTCCAAGGAGATTCACCAGTTCTTCTGTGATGTCCCTTCCTTACTCAGGATCTCCTGCTCTGAAACACACCTTGCAGTTGATGTCACTGTGGATTTTGGGGTTGTTATAGGGGCTTTCTGCTCTATTTACATCACAATCTCTTACAGTCACATCTTCTCAACTGTACTCAAGATTCCAACCGCAGAGGGTAGGTCAAAAGCCTTCTCCACTTGCCTGCCCCACCTCATTGTTCTCATGGTTTTTATGACCACAGTTGTCAATGCTTATCTAATGCCACCCCAGGAATCTGACTCACTTCTAGATCTGTTGTTGTCCATGTTCTATACAGTGGTACCCCTAACTATGAATCCGGTCATCTATAGTCTGAGGAACAAGGACATGAAGACTGCCGTGATGAAACTCATGGCCTGGAAATACTTCTCAAAGGGATTAACACCAAAATCTTTTCCATGATAATATGCCTGCACATATATATTCATACTTATGTACACACACATATATATATGTAAATACATGTATACTTATGAATATATTTCACATGTATACATATCTATGTGAATATATGTATATACATTTCATATGTACTAATATATCACTTGTCCTCTTCATGTGTTTGCTGACTTAAATTCCTTGCTCATATGTCCATGTCAAACTCCTCAATTATAAAATGTTGACTCCCACAGGGCCTGGAGCATCATAACAATATGGTCTTAAAAGTATGTACATCCATTCCAGTCCTAAAATCAAGAGGCTATCACTTTTATGAAAAAAGGGTACTTAATTGAAAGTAATGTACTTGAAGGATGCCTGATGAATTTATGTTTACTTAACAACTGTTCACATAGAATAATAGAAAATATTGTCTGACTTGAAAACACACGAAGCATTTAAATCAGAATGCCACAACTTACAATAAAGCACCAAAAGTGCCTTTTATGTGTCTTTTTTGTGTCTTTTATGCTTTATGGTTTATGCTTTATGCTTTTTAGTGTCTTTTATGCTTTATGGTTTTTTGAAGCATTTTCACAATCCAATATTTTATCACCACAATAACAGTAAGAAATAATTAGGAAATGGATTATTGCTACCATTTTATATTTAAGGAAACTAATCTTTTTCAACATCTACAGTCAGTGATGGCATTCTGATTCAAGTTTTCCATCTGTTTTCAAGTCGGATAATGTTTTCTTCTATTCCATGCAGCCAATTGGTAAGTAAACAGTTGACATAAATTGATGAGAAGGTCTTCAGATACATTATTTTCAAAAAAGTAATTTTTCTTTCAGAAATGTGGTGGCCCCTTGATTTTACCTTTAAATTTAGAATATAATCACAGAAATCCAGAATTGGGAGGAACATCAAAGGCTATTCCTCTCGTCTAACCTGTACCTGAACTTGACAACCATATAAAACAACCACAATTCATGCTCATCCAAACTTCAAGTGAGTATTTGCAGTGAGGCAGAAAAACTTCAGGCAAAAGCAATCCATTCCACATTTGCATGTTCTTAATTGTTCAGACGCTTTCCTCACATTAGGCCAAGCATTGTCTCTCTGCAATTTTAGTCTATTGTTCCTACTTCC
>NW_020955110.1:3662-6183 GCF_900497805.2 Vombatus ursinus | reverse complement strand
TCTACAAGTATCTATTCTAAACCTGCATAGTTTAAAAATATGAAATATGAATCTTCTCTAGGCCTGGAGATGTTTCCAGTCTATAAAGGAAACATGTAATGTATGTTAATGACTATAATTCAAAGTAGAATGGGATAAGTGCATGGGAGGAGAATAAAGAGAATAAAGAGCTCAGAGAGATGTTAGACAGTGAGATTTTTTTCTGACAGGCAAGATCAACACATTTTGTCATTTTTGCGAGGTCACACACTGAACCTGAACCAAAGTTACCTGAGATATTCTTCTCATCATTTGGCATCTGTTTCTTTTCTCCATGTAGGCAGTAGAGAAAATCCTCTACCCCTAGAACATGGCCAATCTCACTGTGGTGACAGGATTCCTCCTCATGGGCTTTTCCAACATCTGGGAGCTACAGGTCTTACATGCAATCTTCTTCTTGCTGATCTACCTAGTGGGCCTAATGGATAACATACTTATTTTCACCCTCATCTCTCTTGATGGGAAACTCCATACTCCTATGTACTTCTTCCTAAAGAACCTGTCCTTTTTAGACCTCTGCCTTATTTCTACCACAGTCCCCAAATCAATTGCTAACTCTCTAAGTCACAGCTGGTGTATCTCTTTTAGGGGGTGTGTCTCCCAGCTCTTTTTAATGGTGTTATTTGTAGCATCAGAGCTTTATCTCCTCACAGTAATGTCCTACGAATGTTACGTGGCCATTTGTCAGCCCCTACACTATGAGCTCATCATGACTAGAGGGGCTTGTGTGAAGATGGCAGCTGCTTCCTGGCTCACTGGAGGCTTGTTTGGGGCCTTGTACTCAGCTAGTATATTCACTTTTCTTTTCTGTGGCTCCAAGGAGATCCACCATTTCTTCTGTGATGTCCCTCCATTGCTCAGGATCTCCTGCTCTGAAACACACCTTGCAGTTGATGTCAGTGTGGGTTTTGGGATTGGTATAGGGGTTTTCTGCTCTATTTACATCACAATGTCTTACAGTCACCTCTTCTCAACTGTCCTGAAGATTCCAACCAGAGAGGGTAGGTCAAAAACCTTCTCCACTTGCCTGCCCCACCTCAATGTTCTCATGGTTTTTATCACCATACTTTTCATTGCTTATCTAAAGCCACACCAGGAATCTGACTCACTTCTAGATCTGTTGTTGCCCATGTTCTATACAGTGCTGCCCCCAACCATGAACCCAATCATCTATAGTCTGAGGAACAAGGACATGAAGACTGCTTTGGTGAAACTCATAGCCTGGGAATTAATACCAAAGGGATTAACACCAAAATGTTTTCCATGATAATATGACTGTGCACATATATTCACACATGTATAAACACACATTTACATAGATACAGCTATGTATATGTGTATATGTTTCATGTTTATACACATTTATGTTCATATATATATATATATTTGATACATATTGATATATCACTTCAATATGCATTTACTGACTTAAACTCCTTGCTACAATGTCCATGTCAAGCTCACCAATTTTAAAATGTTGACTCCCAGACTGTCTGGAGAATCATAACAATATCCTTTTAAAAGTATGTTCAGCCATTCTGGTCCTGAAATCAAAAGGCCATAAGTTTTCTGAAAAACGTGTACTTATTTGAAAATAATGTATATGAAGTTCCTCTGATCAATTTATGTCAACTGTTTTCTTAACATATACCTGCATAGAATGATAGAAAATATTATCTGACTTGAAAATAGATGAAGCATTTGACTCAGAGTGCCACAACTTACAGTGAAGCACCAAAAAAAAAGTATATATATTTTTATTTGGGGGGGGGGGGTTGGAGGGGATTGTTTTTGCACCATTCCTGAACTGTTTTAATGGCACTCCTTGTCTAGGCTTCCCATTGCTGAAAAAAAAATTTTTTATTTAAAAAAAAGTTATCAGACTGAAGTAAAGGGGTACCTGCAAAACAGGCCATGGATTCAAAGACTGGGTTGGGACATTGCATTCTCCACATTGGAAGCTGACTTTTATCTTAATGAAGAGTTTAAAACTCAAGTAATTGGCTGGGATCATGAGTAAGCAGTGCAAAAAAAAGTCAGGACTATATTATCTTACTTTGGTGACAAAGAAGAGCAAAACATACAACCAGAAGGAGGCAACAAAGCCAAAGCTCCTACATCCAAAGTCTCCAAGAAAAATATGAATCAGTCCCAGGCCTTGGAAGAGCTCAAAAGGGATTTTGAGAAGCAAGTAAGAGAAGTAGAGGAAAAACTGAGAGTGATGGAAGAAAATCATGAAAAACAAGTCAACAGCTTGCTAAAGGAAGCCCAAAAAAGTGCTGAAGAAAATAACACCTTAAAAAATAGCCTAAACCAAATGGCAAAAGAGGTCCAAAAATGCCAATGAGGAGAACAATGCCCTAAAAAATGAAATTGGCCAAATGGAAAAGGAAGTCCAAAAAGTCCGAAGAAAATACTTCCTTAAAAATTAGAACAGAGCAATTGGAAGCTAGTGACTTTATGAGAAATCAAGACACTGTAA
>NW_020955110.1:2285-3652 GCF_900497805.2 Vombatus ursinus | reverse complement strand
AAGAAATTATCCAGGAAAACTTTCCTGATATTTTAGAACCAGAGGGCAAAATAGAAATTGAAAGAATCCACTGATCACCTACTGAAAGAGATCCCAAAAGGAAAACTCCTAGGAATTTTGTAGCCAAATGCCAGAGTTCTCAGGTCAAGGAGAAAATATTACAAGCACCCAGAAAGAAATATTCAAGTACTGTGGAAACACAATCAGGATAACACAAGATTTATCTACTTCTACAATAAGGGACTGGGGGGCATGGAATATAATATTCTGGAGGGCAAAGGGAATAGGATTACAACCAAGAATCACTTACCAGGAAAAACTCAGCATAATCCTGCAGAACAAAAAATGGTCATTCAGTGAAATAGAGGACTTTCAAGCATTCTTGATGAAAAGGCCAGAGCTGAATAGAAAATTTGACTCTCCAATCCAAGACTCAAGTGGAACATGAAGAGGTAAACAGGAAAGAGAAATCATAAGAGACCTATTAAGGTTGAACTGTTTACATTCCTGCATGGAATGATGATATTTGTAACTCATGAGACCTCTGTCAGTATTGGGGTAGATGGAGGGAAAAAATTATATGTATGTATATATAGATTTAAACAGTCAGATAGATAGATAGATAGACAGACAGACAGATAGAGAGATAGATGGCACAGAGTGAGTTGAAAATGAGTCCCACCTTGGGACTCTGACCCAGTTCTGGATCTATTGTTATCTGTGTTTCATATAGTGGTGACACCAACCCAAAACCCATCACCTAGAGCCCGAGGAATAATGACATAAAAACTTCCATGAAAAAGTTAATAGCCTAGAAACATTTCTTAGGAAAATTAATACTTTTTTCATGATGTATATATTGGTATGCATTGTATGTGTGCATATGCATATGTGTGTGCTTATATAAGGATATGTGTATAATGTGTATATGTGTGTTCACACATATATCACTTCTGCTCTTTATGTGTTTATTGACTTAAATTCCTCACTCATGTGTTTATTCCAACTTCATGAGTTTTAAAATGCTGACTATCAGAGTACCTTGAGTATACTAATAAAAATTATTTTAAAAGTCTCCACCAAAAGTACATTATATATCCATAGTGCTTTCTAATTTTTGAAGGGTTTTCACATTTCAATATTAAATTTCTTCAATAATTTAAAGGAGTAGTTTAGATAGGCTTATTACTACCATTTTTTAGTTAAGGAAATTAAGCTTTATCAATATCATCAGTAAATGGTGGAGTCCTGACTCCATGTTTAATCTGTTCTCAGGTCAGATTAGTTTTTCTATTATGCCAAGTGATCAGTTCTTAAGTAAACAGTAGACATAAATTAATGGAAGAACTTTCAAATATACTATTTTC
>NW_020955110.1:2068-2245 GCF_900497805.2 Vombatus ursinus | reverse complement strand
CAAGTGCTTTCCTTTTAAAAAAAAGTAGTAGACTCTTGATTTTATCTTTAAATATAAAATAAAATTACAAAAATTTAGTATTGGGAGGAATGTCCCAACGAAATATACTAAAATACCCAAAACTCATGATCATCCAAACTTTATATAAGGACTTTCAGTGGAGCAGAGTAACCTCAT
>NW_020955110.1:1140-1935 GCF_900497805.2 Vombatus ursinus | reverse complement strand
CCAGTATCTCTGCTAAAAAAAAAATGGAGTCATAAAGAGTCTGACATGACTAATACAATAACCAACAACAACAATTCCACATTTGCAAAGTTCTAATTGTTGGAATTTTTTCCTTTCACTCAACCAAACATCGCGTCTGTGCAACTTCTGCCCACTGCTCCTATATTTTACAAAACCTTTGACTACCTTGAGATGTAGTCCCTTTGGGCTTCTACTATTGGGGAGTGAATTATACACAGATGAATGATCAAGTCAATTGAGTTTTATGATCAGACAAATTTAAGATGCATTTGATATGCAGAATCCCAATTTAAATGTAAGACAGTGCTGAACCAGATCACTAAGTGACTTGATTTTTATGTAGTGTAATGTTAAAAACCATTCTTCTGGTCCACTAGTTTGATTCCTAGAGATTACAGCCTCATGTACATATTAGCAGAAAGTATACATGCAAGGTCATGCTTGATGCTGTTCACCTGAGTCCACATGTTGAAATAAGTGCTCAAACTAAATATGTGTCTTGGAGGGTGTATTTTAAGTAAGAAAAATTATATTTATTTGAATTAGGTTGTCAATGTTCAAATATATACATACCTGTCTATTTTCTATTCCTGATATGTATAATTATATGTTAATTTATAATAAATATTATTGCATATGAATCTATAATTTATATAATAATATTATATTATATACAATGTAAAAGATAGAGTCATAACCAGATAGATATAAGGTTCTTTCTTTATAAATGTTTAGTAACATCTCTGTTGTTGTAGTTATATTTTGTTACATTAT
>NW_020955110.1:0-1053 GCF_900497805.2 Vombatus ursinus | reverse complement strand
AAGAAATAAGGCAACAAATAAGCCCTTGTCTCCTGACCAGGTAACTTAAACACCAGAAAACCTAAAGCAGAAAATTGAGAAAGATGGGAAAAATGGAAAGTATCATTAAAGCAAGTGGTAGATTAAAAGAACAGAAATTGAAAATCAAACATATGATGCTGCTTTCCCTTGAATTGATCCATAAAGACGAATTAGTGAAGTTATGATGGAGAAAGTTGCTGTGAAATACTTCATGTACCTGGACAAGAATGTGTCACTCATCAGAAAGAATGGGGTTTGAGGTGGGGAAAGACTTCACGATATTTTGATCTCTCACTATTTATCTGAGACCCAGTCATGTGTACCAGTCTTCTTCACTTAACTTCACTAGGATGTGTGAATGTTGCACTGAGCTATCTTTGTGCTTTCCTAGTATTGTTCTGTGTTTGACATATATAAATTTGAATAATGGTGATAAAACATAACAGGCTAGTAACCTCTCTGATCCCAGGTTATTAGGCACTGACTGGAAATAGTGGTTAACTTTACATCATCAAAGAAAAATAGAGGATTTCTTATGTCACTCCAACAAAATCCCTTATCTCAAGGGGCTCATCTTCTAATAAGGGGTTATAACATATCATAAAGGTTTTTGCTATAAGAAAAATTGAAATATCCAGCTATCCTCAAGATGAGATGGCAAGCAGATGGCAAAGTATGCTTTAATGCTATTTCCAATGATAAAACCATATCCATTTTTGATATTACATAATTTGACAGCACAGAAGACTTTCTTTGCTAAGTCATCTATAGCTAAGGCTAACGAAGAGGTAGTAGTTGCAGTCGTAAGACCAAATTTTAACAAGTCATCCAATTATTTCCTGAAGGGAGACTGTAGGAGGTGGGCTGAAAGCTAGAGTGATGCTCTATCATTAGCTACTATTTGTAAAGCTCTTAGGTTCACCTTAGTCCAGGTTCTCATCACCTCTGGCCTGGATTGTGCCTGTACCCTGGAAGAAATGTTACGTTCCCTCTTAAGGAAAGAATGGAATGAAAGAGCAGAGAATGGGGAGA
>NW_020955109.1:2664-4736 GCF_900497805.2 Vombatus ursinus | reverse complement strand
TTGACACCTGACAGAAAGCCTGGAGGCCCCCATACCCACAAATCTAAGCCAGCCCCAAATTGAAACATGTCATTTCTCCTAATGTGCTCCCCTAAATGCCAGAAAGGCATGTTCTCCTCCCCCAGCCCTATAAAACTGGGCCTGCTGGAAGCCCATCTTGCAAGCAGCTTTCTTGGCACAAAACTGAGTGAGTGGCCTCTGTGATGTGGGCCAGGTTGGCAGCTCTACAAAGGTAAGGCCAAGAGGATGCAGTCTAAACAGAAAGGGCTGTTTGGTTTTGCTTCTGGAACCACTGAAACGCTGAAATAAAGGACCTTTTCAGTCTTGTTTGCCGGCTGAGAATTATCCCAGGCTGGGCGGCCTTGATGAGGAGGCCAGGAGACAAGCATCTCTTCGTGTTCCACTTGTGTCTTGTATTTGAAAGTCAAATTTTCTATTCAGTTCTGGTCTTTTCATCAAGAATGTTTGGAAGTCCCTTATTTCACTGAATGACCATTTTTTCCCCTGAAGGATTATAATGAATTTTTCTGGGTAGATGATTCTTGGTTGTAATCCTATCTCCTTTGCCCTCCGGAATATTATATTCCATGCCCTCCAGTGACTTAATGTAGAAGTTGCTAAATCTTGTGTTATCCTGATTGTGTTTCCACAGTATTCGAATTGTTTCTTTCTGGCTGCTGGTAATATTTTCTCCATGACCTGGGAATTCTGGAATTTGCCTGCAATATTCCTAGGAGTTTTCCTTTGGGGATCTCTTTCAGGAGGAAATCGGTAGATTCTTTCAATTTCTTTTTTGCCCTCTGGTTCTGAAATATCAGGGCAGTTTATGTTGATAATTTCTTGAACGATGATGTCTAGGGTCTTTTTTTGATCATGGCTTTCAGATAGTCCAGTAGTTTTTAAATTCTCTCTCCTGTGTCTATTTTCTGGGTCATTTGTTTTTCCAATAAGATATTTCACATTGTTTTCTAATTTTTCATTCTTTTGGATTGGCTTTACAATGCCTTGATTTCTCATAACGTCACTAGTTTCCAATTGCTCTATTTTAATTTTTAAGGAAGTATTTTCTTCCATAAGCTTTTGGATTTCTTTTTCCATTTGGCCAATTTTGCTTTTTAGGGCATTCTTCTCCTCATTGGCTTTTTGGACCTCTTTTGTCATTTGGATTAGGCTATTTTTTCAGGTGTTATTTTCTTTAGTATTTTTTGGAGTCTCCTTTAGCAAGCTGTTGACTTGTTTTTCATGATTTTCTTGCATCACTCCTCATTTCTCTTCCCAGTTTTTCCTCTACATCTCTTTCTTGCTTCTCAAAATTCTTTTTGACCTCTTCCAAGGCCTCGGACTGATTCATATTTTTCTTAGAAGCTTTGGATGCAGGAGCTTTGACTTTGTTGTCTTCTTCTGTTTGTATGTTTTGATCTTCTTTGTTACCAAAAAACGATTCTATGGTCTGACACTTCTTATGAGGTTTGTTCATGATTCCAGGCAATTACTGGAGTTATAAATTCTTTATTAAGGTAGAGGTCTGCTTCGAATGTGGAGAATGTACTGTCCCAAGCTTCTGGGGTTTATACAGCTGTTTTCAGAGATATTTCTAGGAACCTGTAAATTTTCAATTCTTCCAAGGTGGTATGATAAGTGGCAAGGGGTTTACTCATTTCCTGGCCTGTGCTCTGGTCTATGAGTGACCACAAGCACTCTGTTCTGTCTTAGCACTATAAGGAGGATTTCCTGTCCACAGCTACTACAAGGTCACCATGTCATCACTCCTCCTCATCCCAGGACCACCACTCAGAGCTATGACCCACATCCAAGCAAGAGCAAAGCAAGAGATTCCTGCCTCAGCACTGGCAAAGGGATCCCTGCAATCCCCCTCTGATCAGCCACCAGATTCCCCCTCAGTCTGTGGGCCAGAAGCTCAGGAAGCAGCCACCACCCCGTGGCTGCACTCAGGAACTGGGCCTGAGACCTAGCTTCTCTCTCACCACAGACAAAGACTTTTCCCTCTGACCTTCTTAGTTGTCTTTGGCGTCCATGGGTTGAGAGGTCTGGAAAGCACCACAGCTGCCTGA
>NW_020955109.1:1886-2578 GCF_900497805.2 Vombatus ursinus | reverse complement strand
CAAATGAATCACTGTTTTCACTCTGCCATCTTGGCTCCACCCCTGGGAGCTCTTTCAATGAGACTACTAAAACAATTACTTATTTCTTTTTTACCACCACATGGACCTTTTACATAAATTGACCATGTGTCGGGGCACTGACCAATCAAAAATAAAGGAAACATGTAGACATGCCAAGACTATAATTATAAAGGTACAACAAACAAAAGACATTGTCCGAAATAGAGCATTAATGAAACTTTAAATAAGATGGGCATAAAAGAACAAATCATAGAAGTAATGAATAATTACGTTGAAGAAAATAATGAGACAGCAGAATAAATTCTTGGTATAGCTACATATAGTTATATCAAATAACTAGTTCAAGGTGGTAAATCAAATATGTATACATATCTATATCCAGCTATCAAATAATTATATGAAATATATGATTTAACTTCAAAAAATAGGTTACAGCTGAAGTAGTATTCAGAGGAAAATCATTTTTTACCAAAAACACAGGTTAAACAACAGGATAAGAAAGGATTTGTGAATTCAAGATGATTTAAATATAGAAATTCATCAAATAAACAAAACTTAAGGAAAAATAAAAACAGAAATCTGAAAAATCAAGCAAGGATCAAAGAAATCCAAAAGAAAAAGTATTAGAGAAACAACAACCTAAAAATTAAACTGGTTCTTTGAAAAAAAAA
>NW_020955109.1:343-1784 GCF_900497805.2 Vombatus ursinus | reverse complement strand
GATTTTAAACAATCCAATCTCAGAAAATTAAATAGAACTACCTGGACAGGACTACTAAAGGAAGGAGAAAAGGGTAAATCCTCTTCCTGATATATTTAAATGATGTTTTTCAAAGCAAAAACAAATTTAATATCCCTATTACAAAAATTATTCTCACAATACTGGAAAACAAAGCACTCGGCTAAACTCCTTACATGAATCAAATACATTCCCATAATCAAGGAGGACAAAAAGCAAAAAAAAAAGCAAAATTAATTCTACTGAAGGAAAGAAAGAAATTCTTAATAATTATATCTATGCAAACCTTGAATTGTACATCATCAGGAATTAGTGAGTTCTCCAACACAAGCATCATTCAAGGAAGGTGAATTGAGGTCAATTTTAACTGCAATATTGCTTTTCTAGGAAATACTGATTTTCAACCTTTCTGATCTCTAACTGGGTATTTGACCTTGGACATCTCTGGGTAGGTAATCATGTGATACAATGTAATAAGCATGAACACAGGAGTTTGGGGATTTGGGTTCAAATCCCACCTCTGCTGATATTTACTATGTGATCTACAAGTACGTGATATGTGACCTAGGGCAAGTCATTTCACCTCTGTGATCCTCTTTTCCTCATCGATAGAATAGTAGAATTTGGCTAAACTACTTTCAAGTCTTTTCCAGTTTTAGGTCTAAGCCCTGACCATTCTGTGCCTACATTTTGGAAAAACTCAGCAAAATGTGCAGTTAGATAGATTCATTTCTAATATCCCTTCTATGTCTAAAGCCCTATAATTTGATGAACATTTACAAACATTTGAAGCTAGGAAAAATGAGGCAGCTGCCAGAGTTTGGATTCTGCCTAGTCATTTCATTCCATTTTGCATATTCCCCAAAGACTAACACTACATGAAAAACAAATTAGGAACAAACAGAGTAATATCAGTTATTGAATTATCCCTACCTTTTTTTTGTTTTGGTTTTTACTCTTACTATTACTGCTACTAGTTCTACTGAATATGAAGCCATAATTGGAGGCCAAATTGTCAGGAAACCTATATGAATTACAAGGAATTTGGTTTAAAAAGAAAAGGAGCAGCGAATGAATAATTTTTTTTCTACCACATACATCTTTGTTATACCCTGTAGGGAATGAAACAAAAACATAGACTGATTTTTAGTAATTCCTAATATATATCATTTTAGTGTTATTTTTTAATCAATTTATTTTTAGTTTTCAACATTCACTTCCATAAGCTTTTGAGTTTAAATTTTTTCCCCCTCCTTGCCCAACTCACTTCAAAAGACAGTGTGCAATCTGATATAGGCTCTACATATACATTCCTATTAAACATATTTTCATGTTAGTCATGTTATAAAGGATAACTAGAACCAATAGGAGGAACCACAAAAAAGAAGAAACAAAAGAGGATAAAAAGAGACAATGGTATGCT
>NW_020955109.1:0-216 GCF_900497805.2 Vombatus ursinus | reverse complement strand
TTCCAGGTTCTCTGAAGTCTGCTTGTACATCATTTCTTATAGAACAATAGTTCTATAATAGATCAAAAGGTATGCACAGTTTTATAGCCCTTAGGGCCTAGTTCCAAATTGCTCTCCAGAATCACTGGATCAGTTCATAACTCCACCAAAAATGTATTAGTGTTCCAAATTTACCACATCTCCAACATTTATCATTTTCCTGTTTTGTCATGTTAG
>NW_020955108.1:3336-3477 GCF_900497805.2 Vombatus ursinus | reverse complement strand
CCTAAGTGAGGGGGCTGGGGGGGAAAGGAGTGTTTGGAATGTTGAATTTTATGATACAAGTTGCTAATGCTTTGATTTAACCGGGCTTTTGTTAATCTGATTAGGATGTTTACTGACCATCGAGGTTAAAGTGACAGTGAC
>NW_020955108.1:231-3231 GCF_900497805.2 Vombatus ursinus | reverse complement strand
TAGAGTAAGCATTCAGGAGAGTCAGGGTTAGCGGCAACTAGGCGGCTCAGAGAGCTGGGAATGTCCAAGTTCAAATCCATGCTTGGACACTAGCTGTGGGACCCCGGGCAAGTCACTGAACCGCTATCTGCCTCAGTTTCTCCAAATGCATAATGAGGATAATAATCGCACCTCCCTCCCAGGGTCGTTGTGAGAAATAAACGAGATCATCTTCGTAAAGCGCTTAACACAGTGTCTGGCCCAGAGTAGGCACTGTGTAAATGCCAGTTAGTATGATTATTATTAAGGTGCGTCAGATATCTGGGCTTGGTCTTTTACTGGTCTACATCTTTACCCCTGCCTTGGCTAAAGCCATGAACAGTATGCTTATCATATAGCTGGGAGCGGCAGAGTCACAGCTAGTACGTGTCAGAGGCAAGATTTGAACCCAAGGCTTCCTGACTCCCAGTCCAGCGCTCTCTCCCACACCGTTTCTATACCGTTGGAAGTGGCTTCTCAACAGTTAAGCACTGGGAAACGCTGCCTTCTTTTTAGAAACTCATTTCCTCCCGGCGGGTGTAGCATTCCTACATCGCTGAATAAGAAATCAGCAATTGGCTGGTAATGCTCAGATCGGTCGGGGAGGCCCGAGAGGTCCCTTTTCTGCACATGTCCTACCTCCCAGCGCCTCTCAGTGCTCCTCGGCTCCCTGCTGGGCTCCCCATTGTCTGTCCACTGAGCCGCCTGGACTCCTGTTCCCAGCCCTCTCAGCCCTTCCCGGGGAGGCTAAAGGCGTCTTCCTGTCACTCAGCATTTACTTGCATGTGCCGGACCACTCATCCCCTGCCTGGGAGCAGCACGCGGGACCAGCAGTCTACCCACCCGCATAGAGGAGCTTCTCTGTCTGGTTGGCTTTCCCCGCAGCTGAGGGTTTGATCAGAGAACTGGGAACGCTTCCACGTGGCGAGGAAGGGTGGGGGCAGCCAGGGTAGAACCGGGAGTGGAGACTGTGTGCCGGGCTTCGTGCTAAGGCACTACCTGTTCGAGTACCAGGCGTGCCGCCTGGCTCCAGGGGGCAGGACGAGGAGCGTCGGGCGGAAGACGGACAGACTGAGACTTGTAAGGTTTTTAATTCGACTTTATTTCCAGGTCTTTGTCCTCTGCCTCCCTTCTGCCCCCACAAAGCAAAGCAAGAAAAACAAAATCCATTACAAACATACAGAATCAAGAAAAACAAACGCCCACCCTGGCCGAGTCCCACCCCGCCCCCAAATGATCCTCCGGGGGCATCGAGTCCATCGGCTCTGTCTGGAGGTGGGCAGCCGGCTGCAGCGCGAGTCCTCTGGGCTGGGGCTTTCAAAGTAGGTTTGCCATAAGGAAAGGCTTCCTACCAAGGCTGCCCAGAAAGAGAACGGGCTGTCTTCGAAGGTAGTGAGTTCCCCATCACCAGAGGTCTTTAAGCAGAGTGCTAGACTGGGTGTGGGATTTTGGAGAGATGATTGGGCCTGTGTTGTCCCTGCACCTGCTCAGCCACGTGGTCGTGTCTGATCAAAGATGGCACACAGGTTCCCAAGTGTGGCCCTCTGACTGTCTGTGAGTGTCCTCCTCTAGGAATCTGGTGCTTCCTGGAACCCAGGCTGCTGTTAACACCACCACACATGCAGCTCTCTGCCTGCCACAGGTCTGTTTCCTAACCCGCCTAGGAGGTGGCAGCCCGATGTGATGGGCAGCTCGGACCTGCCATCACGAAGTTCAGTCCTGTCTGACTCTCTGTGACGCCGCTTGGGGTTTTTGTGGCAAAGATACTGGAGTGATTTGCCATTTCATCTCCAGTTTGTTTTACAGGTGAGGAATTGAGGCAAACAGGGTGAAGTGACTTGCCCAGGGTCACACTAACTTTGAATGTCTGAGGCTGAATTTATGCTCAGGTCTTCCTGACTCCAGGCCCAGTGCTCTAGCCACTGTACCATCTGGCTGCCCTTCCTGCAAGCAAGAAGGCCAGGGTTCAAATCCCACCAAATCTGCCACTTACTACCTGTGTGACCCTGAGCAAGTCATTCCTCCCCCCACCCACCCACCACCACCCCCAGCCCCAGGAGCCTCAGTTACCTCTTCTGTAAAATGAAGGAGTTGAGGGGCAGCTAGGTGGCCAGAGCCTTGGAGTCAGGAGGACCCGAGTTCAAATCCAGCCTCAGACACTTGACGTTTACTAGCTGCGTGACCTTGGGCAAGTCACTTAACCCCAATTACCTCACCAAAAAATAAAATGAAGGAATTGGACTCTAGGGTTCCTGCCAGCTCTAAATTTGTGCTGTCATGTAGCTTCTATTCAGCCCGATTGAAACAAGGATTTATTAAGTAACTACTGTGTGCCAGGCCCTGCACTCAGTGCTGGAGACAGAGAGAAAATTGATGCAGTCTCTTCCTTCCAGGACCTTATGATCTGCTGGAGGAGGAGGGACCTCTAATGCTAGAGGGGAATGGGAGTGAGAGGGAGGGGAAGGAGTCAGGGAAGGCATCCTGGAGGAGGCAGCTCCAATCCAGGCTTCTGGGGGGTGGAGAGAAGGAGGAGGGAACCTGCTCCAGGCAGGAGAGACACCAGTATGTGTATATGGGCCGCATTAGCCAGGCGTGCCCAGCCACCTCCTTGGCACTGACGGTAATTAAACGTTTCTCTGCTCACTTAAGTGAGGCTGTGATTGCTTTGAACCAGACACTTGCCTGCTGATTCCCATGAAGGTAGCGGCAGAGCAGGCCAGGCCAGTGAAAAGAGCTGCCACGGGCTGGTGACACTAGGCGGCTGGAATCTCACTCCCACTCTACCACCAATGTGCTGGTGACTTGGTCCCTTCCCCTCTCTGGGCCTCAGTTTCCTCTTCTGTAAAATGAAGACATTAGACTAGAATACTGGATGGTCTCTAAGATTCCTTGGATTCTAGGATTGTGTTGATGAGATCATTAGAATGTAAACTCCCCAAAGACAAGGGCTATCTGCTTTCAAATACCTAGTGCTTGACACAG
>NW_020955108.1:0-131 GCF_900497805.2 Vombatus ursinus | reverse complement strand
AACTCAGGAAGACCTGGCTTGGAGTCCTGTCTCAGATCCTTACCAGCTGTGTGACCTTAGATAAGCCACTTTTTCTGGGCCTCAGTTTCCTCGACTATAAAATAAGGGCGTTAGACTTGATTTATAAGCTT
>NW_020955107.1:4076-5236 GCF_900497805.2 Vombatus ursinus | reverse complement strand
GCTACTGGTCGGAGGAAAGCATTTGTCACGTGTTCCTCCCACATAACTGTTGTTATTCTCTTTTATGGAGCAGCTGTTTATAACTACATGTTCCCTGCTTCTTATCATACTACTGAAAAGGATATGATGGTGTCTGTCTTCTACAATATCCTAACACCTGTTATAAACCCTCTCATCTACAGTGTCAGGAATAAAGATGTCACAGCAGCATTGAAGAAAATGTTATGGTTAAAGCTGATTTCAGCTCATTTTCAGAAGTAGAATATGGTCTCCAAATACTTAAAAACACTCTACATTCTTTTGTTATCTATTATTGGTTCATTTTATTCCTGTTGCCCTGTGGTAAATAGGCATCTCCCTCCCTCCCCTCTCCTTCCAAATTAATTTCTTTTTCTTGAGAGTTTTTGAAACCTTTTGGGTTAATATTTTCCTGGTTTAGTATAAAAATCCTTGATATTTTAGTCAGATTATAAGTATTTGGCTTCTCTACCCACAGCTTGTTAACTAGGTTACCCTGATGAAATGACTGAAAGTCTCTGAGACTTGGTTAACTTTTCTATCCAATGTAGTGTTAAAGAAACAGTTATGAAATATCTAAAAGGTGAATGGGCCCAGCATGGATTTATCAAAAATTGCTTTTACTAAACTCATCTCAGAGTATGCAGTCTTCAGGACCCTCTGTGATGTCTCAAGGTAGAGTATAAGCTGTGGGTATTATGCTGGTGAGCAGGTATGCCATTTGCTGCTGCTGCTGCTTGTCAGGGCTTCCAAAGTCCTCACTCTGGGTTTTGTTTTATTTTTAAATGTCTTTCCTTAGCAAATTAAACATTTGTTTTACGTGTAGTGGATTATAACTCTTTGTGCATGCATGTTGAATTAATCACTTTCTTTCTTCACTAATACTGATTATTCACTAATCACTTGTAACCTCTTAGCTGGTTTATTCAGTAAATAAATAAAATAACTTGTTAGAAGTCTTTGTGCCCTCCTGCAGTCTAAGATGATAGTAATTTATTTTATAATCATTCTCAAGGTAAGTCTAGCATCAGGGCAATTTGTGGAGGCTGAGATACAATAATGATTTGAGGTTGCCTAGAATAGGTTTCCTATTGATATAACAGTCACCCAACCTGTAAATACACTGTTGAAGATGTTGACAT
>NW_020955107.1:3660-3971 GCF_900497805.2 Vombatus ursinus | reverse complement strand
AATTCTCACAGAAGATCATGGCTGCCTGGCTTCTGCAGTTGAGTACCTTATAAGAAAACACCCATCAAAGAGTAGGAGAGACTTCAGAGCCATCTACCTTCTCTGTTATCCTTGTGTCTAGTCGGCTGTGTCATGTCCTTCAATAAATTTCACTGGGATAAGCAAGTTATGTGTTTGACTCTTTTTACTTTTAGCCTCTGAAAATTTCCCTTTGAACCCTTAGCAATTGGTGATGATTATGTGAGTGAAAAACAAACTGAGTTTGACAATGGGAATCCCTTCCTTGACTCTTAATCTGCCTTTAAATTACA
>NW_020955107.1:0-3606 GCF_900497805.2 Vombatus ursinus | reverse complement strand
TGGATTATAGTAGATTTCAGGGCCAGGTTATTAGACATGTATCATCTTTAAAGGAAGAAAACCTATTAATTTTCTATTTAAACAAGGAATTAGGGATTTTTGCAGAATTGGGACTGTCATTTTAAAAAGACCTCTGTACTTACTTTAATTACATCCTTTTAGATATCACAGAGACTAGGAATGCTTCTATTTGAGCAATCTTATCAAAGTGGATATCCGGATTCCCTGAGATAGGGGTTAAACTATTAACAATGAAATGAGACAGAGGACTGCTGATTGTCTTGAACCTAATTTTGGAAATTTCCATTTCAGACATGTGCAGGTACTCTTAATGCCCAGGTTAGGTAACCTTAGGACCTTAAAAAAAAAGGAATATTCAGATCTTGGTAGGAAACAATCTAATATTTATTTAAATAAAATAACCCTGTGTAGAAGTAGTAATGATCAGTAGCAAATGCACAATATTAGATTAGGGAACTAAAAAGTAAACTATATTAGACAGTGTTGTGAATAATTTGTTTTATAAGTGGCTGTGTGAAACACAACTTAAGTTAAAAAAAATCAAGCTCCTGACTTTGTGGATATGAGAGGAGGTGGGAAAATGGATAGTAAGGGTGGGAGATGAAGAGGAAGCTGGTTAGAGAAACCACAAGATAAGACAATAGCCTATCTTCCTATTCACTGACTTCTGGAGAGAAATTGTAATATTTGCCATGGATCCTAAAAGGTGAGCTAACTATTCTATTTGGCCAACTAGGTGGTATAGTGGTTAGAGTACTGGGCTTGGATTCAGGAAGACCTGAGTCCAAATTTGACCTCAGTCACTTACTAGATGTGTTACTCTGGGAAAGTAAATTCATTCTGTTTGCCTTAGTTTCTTTATGTGTTAAATTATCTGGAGAAGGAAATGGCAAATCACTCCAGTATCTTTGCCAAGAAAATTCCAAATGGGGTCTTGAAGGATCAGTCACAGCTGAAATGAGTGAACGACAACAAAAACTATTGTATTAATACAACAATCCAAGATAATTCTGAAGGACTTATTATGAAAAATGCTATTCATTCCAAGAGAAAGAACTAATGGTGTCTAAATACAGATTAAAATATACGTTTTTAGATACTGCCTTTATTTTTCTTGAGTTTTTTTGTCTATATTTTCTTTCACAACATGATTTATAGATATGTTTTGCATGAATTTTATATATACATATATATACATGTATATACATGTATAGCGTATATCAAAATGCTTGCCTTCTCAATGGGGGAGGGGGTTGAGAGTGAGGGAAGGAGAGAATTTGGAACTGAAAGTTTTAAAAACAAATCTTAAAAATTGTTTTTTTATGTAACTGGGGAAAAATAGAATACTAAATAAATGCCAAAAAAGAGTTTCTATTTGTGTGTGTTTAAGTGAGTTTTGACAGAAAATTTTGTTTTGTAGTCAATTCAGAAATGTCAATAGCCCTTCAGTAAGAAGAGAAAATGGCACCTAAAAAAACTAGAGTTACAGAAAAGGGGAGCATTTCAGTGATAAATTCAGCAAAACAATTTGTTTAGGAGTGTATTAAGGTATGAAAAAATAACTTGATCTTGCTAAGCAAGGAAATAAATTCATACACTCCTGAAATTTAATGCATTCAAAAATGACCAACATTTAAAAATAGATTGAGATTTTTCTCCTTAAGAAGGGGTTTTAAGGGCTCAGGCATGAATGTGCATCTGAGGAATTATTTGTTTTTCTTTTGCCTAGGCATTGGGGTTAAGTGACTTGCCCAGAGTCACACAGCTAGTGTTATGCATCTGAGGCCAGATTTGAACTAAGGTCCGCCTGACTCCACAGCCAGTGCTCTGTCCACTGTACCACCTAACTGCCCCATGAAGAAATTCTTAAAAAATATGATGAGAAATAGATGTTGATGTTCACACTAACTTCTGTGTCTTCCTCCATGTAAGATTTTCTGAATGTACTCACCATGGATTGCTAAAGTGGGAATTGAATAATTTGGAATGCTTACACCCCGGGCTCACCTCAAGCACTACATTTTCTACAGGAAGTCTTTTCTGGGCATCACAGTTTCAAGTGTCCACTCTTCTCTAAGATCACCTTGTGTAAAAAGAAATAAATGAGAATGGCTTGAGTGGGTTCCTATGAGGTAGAGTTCGAAGGAGGTGAAATTGTCTTCTTTCTGCCAGGGAAGAATTTCTAGACTTTTCCCAAGGGAAATGAAAGAGGTACTGGCTGTGGGAGTTGTTATAGCATAACAGCTGCCCACAATGTGGAGAGGGGAGTTGGGGGGCCGAGAGAAAGAAACACAGAATAGTGCCTTGGTGTACCAGGACAGACAGACAGATAGGTATACATGGCCAGAGCCTGGGGAGCTTCCAATCATTGGTGAACTTTCCTCTAGCAGAGAATTCAGACAACTGATGAAACCACTTTTTTCTTTCCCCTCCCTTTTTGTCTTAGATGACAGAGTTTTCTGTTCTTTACAGTAATTTTCTATTATAAGTACCAGTTTTAAAATCTAGCTCACTATAGAGATGATACGACTAATTTTAACAGTTTTTTATTTGTGTGTGTCCTTAGTTATGAACCAGGGAGCAGGAAGGAGGAATAGCATTTGGTCTTAGAGTATAGAGATTTAGAAAGGATCAAGCTTCAAGTTGTGGTCCAAAGGTACCGGGCTCTCTGTTGGCAAAATGAGAGATAATTTTAGGGTTCTGAGCTCTTCATTTTGGCTAAATTCTACGATGGGAGGACCAGCCAATGAGGGCCCAGGCTTTAGGGCATGGAGGATATCTTCTTCTTGCTGACAGTCATTGTACAGGCAAGGTGAGCCTGCTTCCAAACTGGGTGCTGGAGAGGCCCTGTGCCTCTACGCTTTAGAGCAGTCACAGGTATCCTATGACTGTTTCCTGTTGGCTTATTGTGAGGGGACAAAAAAAAATCTTCTAGTTGGCTCCTGAATTAGAAATTTGTATACAAAATGCTCAAAGAGATTAATTCTTTGTCTTTTTCTAGAGGTTTTCAAGTAAGGAAGAAGAAATGATATGAGCCTTCTGGTGGAAGGGTAGTGGCAGCAATGCTAACAATCTGTTGATTGTCACTAGCTCTCTTATATCCCATCTTGACCATAGGTGAAAATTCATAGCGTTGGTATTTCTTTTATCTCTGTGTGTTTTTTCTTTCCTAATTATAGGTGAATAAGTATCAGAAATGTAAGAGACTAGGTTATGACATTGTGAGCCTCAAAAGATCAGAAAGGCCATCAAAGGTTCTGTCAGCATATGGGACTGGTAGTAGCAGAAGCCAAGTCCAGTGAGGAGCTATCCTTGAGGAGCAAACTGCTTGACCCTGACTAGTAGTGAAACAACTTGGCAGTGAGACCCCCTGTCTACAAGGAAAGAAGGAACTTATCCATCAGCTATGGATCACTAATCACTAATCACATCAGCTAAGTTCACTTCACCAAGAAGTGAATTGGTGGGAACTCACTGTAGGGAGAAATGGACTTACTGGGCCAAGAAGTACCTCCCTTTCCCTGAATTGGGAGGAGGAGCACAGGAATTTGTAGCAATCAGTTCAAATTGGAGTTCATTCTCTCC
>NW_020955106.1:2238-3497 GCF_900497805.2 Vombatus ursinus | reverse complement strand
TTGGTTCCAGCAGAGGCCGGAAAGGCCCCCCGGTATGTCATGTATGTCAGCAGCAGTGGAGGTGGAAGCAGGGGCGACAGGATCCCTGATCGTTTCTCTGGATCCAGCTCTGGGGCAGATCGATACTTGTCCATCAGCAACATCCAGCCTGAGGATGAAGCTGATTACTACTGTGGGGCAGATTATGGCAGTTATGAGTAACACAGTGATACATTCAGTGAGGAAGTGGGACAAAATCCTCCCCTGCCAGCTCAGGCCCAGCTCCACACCTGGCCCCAGGCTTCTGACACTCTGAACTGCCAGGGCTGCCTCAAGGCTTTCTGTTTCTTTCTGTCTGGATTAAAATAACAGTAACATTAATAGCATTCTCAAAATTCAACTCATTTTCCATATCAAGGTGGGGTGATGGGCAGAACTGGAAATGACAAAGACAAGGTGACTTATTGGAGGTGATACATGGAGTGAGGAATTTGTGTCCCTGAAGTCAGATCTGGTGGCTGTAATGACCTCCCAGGAAGCCACAAATGATGATTATTGAGCTCTGGAGATGCCACTGATTGAGTTACCAACCTGAGCCAATGGGATGCAAATGAATCTCAGAAATTAAGGGGGATCCCCAAAGTTGTAGGCTCACCAACAGCATAACAACTGAATTTCATCTATCTCCTTACTAAGCCAAGAATCCTGCTTCTCTCTTAAGCTTGGTTTGTACTTTATATTTGATGGAATTAAATGCTGCCTTCTTAGAGATGGATGATTATCCTGCTGGTAAACCCTGTGGAGTTCTCGTTTTCCATTGAGCAGCTTCTGAATTTCCCCATCATTTTCATCAAACCAGTCCTGGGGTTTGCAAGTGTTCTACCTCAGATGAGCAAATGCAGTGCTATACACCACATCTCTGAAATATGCACCTCCTTTTCTGTTCCACTCTTGCCTGCTGTGTGTTGGTTCAACTTTCCTTCCAAGTTAGCAACAAATTGTGACCCTTTGGGCAAAAACTCCCATCTGTTGACATTAATCTTTCTGGTAGTCATTTTGCTTTGGGGATGCTGTTTTTGTTGAATGTGAATATTTAGCTTGGAAAGGATAAGTCTATGATCAGCCCAGCACTCTGCTCCAAACATTGCCTTTGTCACTCTCACATCCTGTCAGTCTTTTCTCCTTACAATCACACAGTCTATTAAATGCTGATGTTTGTTGCCAGGGTGTATCCACAAAGTTTTATTATATTTAGGTAAATGGAAGACAGTATTGGTGAT
>NW_020955106.1:1855-2125 GCF_900497805.2 Vombatus ursinus | reverse complement strand
GAGCATAAGCACTAGTGATGGTGGCATGACCTTTACCTAAAAGTGGCAATCACCTTGTCGTGAGCCCGTTGTTCACTCCTTTTGGTAGGCACATAAGCTATTCTGAAGATCACCTGGCAGGATAAGATACCAGACACTGAGGTCCTTTCTCCAACTAAACTGCCAAGCATCCAAACTCTGCTTCAGAGCATGCAACTTACATGGGCTATCCACATTGTGCAAATGCGAAACGCATGCTTGCCAAAAAGACTGTTTTATGGAGAACTCACA
>NW_020955106.1:0-1803 GCF_900497805.2 Vombatus ursinus | reverse complement strand
TAGGGCAAGCATTCACATGATGATCTGAAGAAGTGATACAAGGACACTCTCAAGGTCTCTTTGAAGAGCTTTGGAATTGGTTATGTGACATGGAAGAAGCTGGCACAGGACCACTCAGCATGATGTGCCCACATCAGAGAAGGTGCTGTGCTCTATGAGCAAAGCACAATGGAGAAAGCTCAAAGGAAACCACAGGGTGTACCAATTTAGAGAAGTGTTCACATGCATTATTTGTGTCTCTGGGAGAGCATTCTGAGTTCATATTGGTCTGATCAGCCACAGTTAGACACACTGAAGCTTGACTCATAGTGATGTGAATAGCATGCTTAGATTTATTCCTTTTTTGAATAATTTAAATAATTCTTTACTTTTTACTTTTACTTTTTACCAATTACATGGAAAACAATTTTTAACATTCATTCATTTTTTTAAATTTTGAGTTCTAAATTCTCTCTTTTTCACTTTTCTTTCCCCCTCCCTCAAATGGCAAGCAATTTGATATAGGTTATAGATGGGAAACCATGCAAAACATATTTCTATATCAGTCATATTGTGAAAGAAAACACCGACCATACCAAACCAAACAAAAAGCCATGAAAAAATAAAGTGAAAATAGTCTGCTTTGATCTGCATTCAGATTCTACCAATTTTCTCTCTGGAGGGAGATAGCATTTTTCATCATGAGTCCTTGGAGATTGTCTTGGATCATTGTACTACTGGGAATAGTTCTAAGTCATTCACAGTTGATCATTTCAAGATATTGCTGTTACTGTGTACAAAGAATTCCATGGAGCAAATGGAAGCTAATGACTCTATGAGAAATCAAGACATTATAAAACAAAATCAAAAGAATAAAAAAATAGAAGACAATGTGAAAAATATCATTGGAAAAACAACTGACGTGGCAAAGACATACAGGAGAGATAATTTAAAAATTATGGGACCACCTGAAAGCCATGATTAAGTTAAAAAAAAAGCCTAGATATCACCTTTCAAGAAATTATCAAGGGGCAGCTAGGTGGCACAATGGATAGAGCACCAGCTCTGGATTCAGAAGGACCTAAGTTCAAATCTGTCCTCAGACATATAACACCTACTAGCTGTGTGACCCTGGGCAAGTCACTTAGCCCCATTGTCTAGCCAAAAGGAACAAAAAGAGAAAAAGAAATTATCAAGAAAAACTGCCCTGATCGTCTAGAACCAGAGGGCAAAATAGAAATTGAAAAAAATCCACCAATCACCTCCTGAAAGAGATACCCAAAGGAAAATTCCTAAGAATTTTATAGCCAAATTCCAGTCTTCCCAGGTCAAGGAGAAAATATGGCAAGCAGCCAGAAAAAAACAATTCAAGTATTGTGGAAACACAATCAGGATAACACAAGATTTAGCATCTTCTACATTAGGAAAACAGAGGGCTTGGAATATGATATTCCAGAAGTTAAAGGAGCTAGGATTAAAACCAAGAATCACCTACCCAGCAAAACTTAGTATAATCCTTCAGGGGGAAAACTGGACATTCAATTAATAGAGGACTTTCAAGAATTCTTGATAGAAATGCCAGAGCTTAATAGAACATTGTACTTTCAAATAAGAGACTGAGGAGAACCATGAAAAGGTAAGCAGGAAAGAGAAATCATAAGGGACTTATTGAAGTTGACTATTTACATTCCTACATGGAAAGATGATATTTGTAACTAGTGAGACTTTTATCAGTATTAGAGTAGCTGGAGGGGAAAATATATGAATCTGTATGTAGATATGTATACATAGATAGAAATACAGATAGATACATACATACATACA
>NW_020955105.1:3226-6275 GCF_900497805.2 Vombatus ursinus | reverse complement strand
TAAACCTCAACATTTTGGTGTCCTGTATGGGGAAACTGCCTAACCCCAAATTCTACTCCAGCCAAGACTGGAAGGTATGTAAGCCTCTGCAGTTGGCCTCACTTTCCAAGCACCAAGGATTGGAGATGCATATCAGGCAGGCAGTTATGAAGTTGTATTGCACTTGGCCTGACACTCTCAGATTCTCAGTCCACTGCTTTGGTTTGAGGCCATGGACCTGGTTACACCTTCCACAGCATAGAGGACAAGGATGGATGCCCTATTCTGAAGCTTATGCCCAATTCTGTCAATTCTCTTGGCCCTAGGGAATTGGGAAAACTGCAGTTACTTTTTGGTTCCCTAAATCTTACTTCCTTCCTTCCCTCTCCATCCCTGAATCTTCCTGAAGGTTACAGGGAAAAATTAGAACAACTAAAAACATCTTAGCAGATTCTGGAGATTTTGTGATTGATCATTAAGGAGTGTTTCAAAACTCAGCATGGTCACTCCCTTCCCTTGAGTCAAGAGGGTATCTGTTAACCCCTCTAACAGGAGAAGAGAGTTTCACCCTTTCCCCCTCATCTGTGATTTGGCCCTCCCCCACCTGGGGAAAGGAAGGAGGGGAGAGGGGCAGCAGCTACAGCATGGGCCCCACTGGCAATGGCCTTGGGTTCAAGGGTAACCTTTACCTGGAAACATCACCCAGGTTCAGCACATTCTGCTAAGGTAAAGAGGCTGGCCTCTGAACTTGGGTAAGCACACTCTTTTAAAGTTAGAGTTTTAGGGGCAGCTAGGTGGTGCAGTGGATAGAGTACTGGCTCTGAAGTCAGGAGGGCCTGAGTTCATATCTGGCCTCAGACCAATCACTTGACACTTACTAGCTGTGTGACCCTGGGCAAGTCACTTAACCTCAATTGCCTTAAAAAAAATTTAACTCTTAATGATGAGATGTTGATTCTCTGTGTAAAGTAATTTGGAAATGCATTTAACAAAACTAAAGTCACCTGATTGGTAATGGGTCTGTTTCAAATTGGTGAACTTTTTCTATCAGTTATGTCCAGCAACTTTTCATAATTTTCATAATTTGGCCATTTATTTCATAGTTTGGCTATTGTTGGTTATTGTTTTAATGTGTAAACTTGCCAAAAAGTTTGCTTGGGTTTTATCTTGTGGAGAATTTGCAAGTATATAGAAATCTCTAACATTGGCTTTTTATACCAGGACAAATTTAAATTTGAGATATAAAGCCTGGAAATATTCTTCCTAAACTGTGACTAGTGAAAGTTGCTGTTTGAGGTAAAATCTCACAGGATTTTATTTTGAGTTGTGTGAGGGATCATAATCCATCGATAATCAATAATCCACCATCTGAGAGAAATGCCACAAGCTACTCAGAGAATGTGATACTGGTGGAAAGTCAGCATTGGGAATAGCTGAGAGGACAATTTTAGCCTCAGTCTAAAATGGAATCCTCCTGGCAAGTTTTCCCCATTATGATCCTTCTAAAGGGAGTGTTACCCACCTGGCTATTCCTGAGTCTGGCTATGAGGTTGATTTGATGCTGCATGGTTAGAAAACTGAATTTTCTGAATCCAAACAGAGCTAAGGATGTTTTATCCTGTCATATCTGGGTCTTGCAGTTTTTTCTGTCAGATTTGTGTCTTCCAGACTACAAGCCATTCACCTACAGTTGGCAGCAAATATGGGTACCAGCCAATGCCTTACCCCCCCCATCATTTCCTGGATGCAGTTTGTGCTCAGTTCCAGTCAACTTCCTCTTTGGGACCACCTCAAGGCAGGGACAGCTCTATGTCCCTTGCCAGCAGGAATCAGTTTCAGAAGCCGAGACCTTCACCCCTTACCCCAAAAGAATTTGGGTCCCATTTGTTTGAGGGGGGAATGATGGGGTTGGGATCTGGACCTCAGAAAAGAAAAACCCTGGACTTTCAAATCTCTGGTGTTTACCTGAAGCTATAATCCCATCAACTGGCCTTTCACTGTGGCTATGCCCAATCTCCCAATTCTCTGTTACCCTTAACCTAGCATAGCCCTCCATTGTTTTATCTCCCTATGGCCCCCAGTCATTTCCCACCCTGAATCCTACCTAGGCTCTATTCTTCCTTGGCCATATGGTCCAGGTCCCTGGCATTCTATTACCTCACAGTGCCTGCAGAATACTTGGACACTCTTAGATCTCTCCCATGGTCTTTCTGTATATAAATAAGGTCCATCTTGTCTCCATTAAGGTACTCAGAATCTTAAAATCTAGCCACTGCTCATATCTTATAAGGTAGCTAATAGGTCACTAATGTTCAGACTCCTTAAGAATCTGCCCAATATGGTGACAGATGTTCTAATAAACCTTGTCTTTGGCTGGGAAAGAAAAGAAAAGAAAAGAAACTTGCTCAGGTCCACTGAACCAGAAAGTGTCTAAGGTTCAATTTGAATTCAGGTCTTTCTGACCTTCCAGGCACAGCACTCTATCCACAGTTGAAAATTATTTTTGACAACACAATATTATCTTAAATTAGTAATTAAATAAAACAAAAAAAACAATACTGAATAATATTTTTACATCTCTTAATAATATTGGATGCTAATGCTTAAAGATAAAAGTTTGAATAGCAAAGGATAGAGATGAAATGAAGCCTTTATTATGGAGATAGTATGGGAAACTTTAAAAAAATTGAGATTTGTTCATTCAGTTTCCACTAATTTTATCTTTCTTAATTCAGGTATATCCCATGCTTATCAGCTATCATTAAGGTAGGATTTTTTACTCAGAAAAGGGACAAAAAAAAGAAATGTGAAACAGGGTAAATACTCAGGGTAGAGAGAGATATACAGGGAAGGAATTGGCAGAGAGAGGGTAAAGAATTAAAAAACATGTTTGTATACATTTGAGAAATTGCTTAAGCAAGAAACCAAGTTATGAATAGTGAAAGTAATCAGAAAGGAAGAAAGCAAATCAGCATCAAATGCTCATATTAGGGGAAAAGAAGGTGAAAGAGAAAGATGTTGGGTCAGCCATCATGCTGGTTGAGTGGAACCATGGTGGGTAGGACAACTT
>NW_020955105.1:2745-3125 GCF_900497805.2 Vombatus ursinus | reverse complement strand
TCCATCTTAAAACTAGTAGATAATTATCTAGTTGACATACCATTAAGGCTCAACTGGCAAGGGTTCTCTTCTTTAGTCACTACTGAACACATTTAAAAGTATCTCAACCTTGAAAAGGAACTAGCATTTTTCTTTAACTGTATAGTGACTGGTTGTAGGATTTTTGTTTTTCTTTAGTTTTAAGTAACATTTGTATTTTAAACAAATGATTGCCTACACTCATTTCCATTATCATTACTCTATTTCAATGATTTTTAATACACATATCAACAAAACAAGATTATTAGTCTCCAATAAAATTTTGTTATATGCCAGGTCCTATGTTTTTGCTATGCAAATTAGTCTCAGGACTATCTATCTATCTGTGTGTGTGTATATAT
>NW_020955105.1:2632-2696 GCF_900497805.2 Vombatus ursinus | reverse complement strand
ATATGTGTGTGTGTGTGTGTGTGTGTGTGTGTGTGAAAGGCAAAATCTATTAGTATGCAAATCA
>NW_020955105.1:1272-2585 GCF_900497805.2 Vombatus ursinus | reverse complement strand
CAGCATATCCGTGAGTAGAAGATCTAGTCAGCCAACTATAAAAGCTTTTGGCTTAGGCCATTGATTCAGTGAGCCAGTATCTCAGGTGCCTTAACCTATGAGGCTGTTTTCACTTACTCATTCCTATTTTGGCTCTGTACATGTGAAGTCAGGAACACTGAAATGGACCTTATGTGCACAAGGAATATGCCAATGCCTGTGTTTCTTGACTTTTTAGGACAAATAAAATATTAAGAAAAACTCAAAATATAGACTATCACTTTTAGTTTTGAAAGATAATGAATGAATGATATTGGAAATGACATGAAAAAATATGGGACAAGTTTACAGCAGGACAGCATTTCATTGTTTCTAGGAACACAGAAAATTATTTGTTTATTTTCACCAATTAATAAACTATACAAAATTCAGTTCAGAAAAGTAAATAACGCACTTTGATCCATCAAATTTCCAGCTAGGATTCCACAGATTTTCAATATTTAAGAAACAAAATAAAACATACCTGTCCTTTAAAAATACATTTGGAACTTAATTTCCCTATGTGTAATTTCTGTGACTCACGTTTAAAGATTCAATTGCATATATTGTTGAATAAACTCCAGAGATGCAGCACAGTATGGTGGATAGAAAACTAACCTTGAAGCTTGCAAGACCTACTAGGTGTTCAAATCCTACCTCTGACACACACTGGCTGTGTGACCCAGGGTAAGTCCCTTAAATTCTCATTGATCTAAGCAATTTTCTAAGATTCTAAGTTGCAGAGAAGATACTGACCTGCGGGGGTAAAGAGAGTTCCTTATACAAATGTGTAGTTCCCTACACATATCCAGTCCATATCCAATGAGCAACTCTAAAAGTACACATTTAATTTGTTAGCAATATTAGGTATGCTGAGAGAGTAATGTAGCTGATTCTATGAACTATACATGAAAAACCAATCTCCTTACACTTAGCACAGCAGCTCTTCCAAACCTTTTCATCCCTCTTGAAATCTCCCTTGGTATCTAAAATATTTGCCTCATATTTTGCTGAAAAAATTGAGGCCATTACCTGAGACCTCCCTGTTCCCCCCTCCTTCTCATCCAAATGTCTTCTGCCAGTATCTCTTCCTTCACCCATCTCACATGAAGACATATGTGGCCCTTCTCCTTGCCAATGAAAATGCCTCTACATGTACAAGTGATACCATAATATCTTATCTCCTCTATCATTCTTATTCTCACTTCTCTTCAATCTTTCCCTGCTTACAGGCTACTCCCCTGCCTGCCTACAAACATGCTCATGTCTTCTTCCATTCCCAAAAAACCTTCACT
>NW_020955105.1:0-1149 GCF_900497805.2 Vombatus ursinus | reverse complement strand
CTGCCTCAATTCTCATCCTTCTTGACCTCTCTGAAGCCTTTCAAACTAGAATCCTCTTCTAGATATCCCCTTTTCTCTAGGTTTTGTAATACTACTCTTTCCTGGTTCTCCTCCTAAGTATCTGATTCTCTCCTCAGTCTCTCTTGCTGATTACCACTGCCATTAGACTGACCTTCTAGAATGAAGCAACGATACCTGCTCCCCCATTTCTTTGTATCTCTTGTGGTTACCCGGATGTCTGACACATGCAGTAGATGCTTAATAAAAGCAGAAATTAATTTTCTGCCTTGACGCTTTTACACTCCACATATAGTGGCCGTATTTCACCAGATGGAGCAACTAGGAGGTACGATGGATAAGAGTGCTGGACCTGGAGTCGGAAAGACTCATCTTCCTGAGTTCAAATCTGGCCTCAGATACTCATGTGACCCTGGGCAAGTTACTTAATCTTGTTTGCCTCAGTTTCCTCATCTGTATAAGGAACTGAAGAAGGAAACGGCAAACCATTCCAGTATCTTTGCCAAGTAAATGCCCCAGATGCCGTCACGGACAGTCGGACACAACGGAAACGACTCAAAACAACATTTCACTAGAAGAGAGCAGTATTTGCTCCCACGTCGCCATTGAGAAAGAATAAGTTGGCTGGACCTTGGCTCAAAGCAAAATGAAGGAGTTTCCCGTTCATTAGAATTGGACAGGCAGGAGGGTGAGGGGACGCCAGCTTTTGGGACTTGCTGTCCAATGTCCAGGAGGGGAAGCCTCGCCCTGACCCTGACTAGAGGCTCTGCCCTGTCCCAGGTGCTGAGGGGAGCAGCTTTTCCAAGGGTCAGTGAGGACCCGGACCCACGAGGAGGGAGGGTGGGGGGTCTCAGGCGGCTCCGGGGGGGGGGGGCGCCTTCCCTTCTCCCCCCACCCCGCCCCCTCTTACCGGTTCACTTTATCCCGATCGTTCACGCCGGACTTCCCCAGCAGCAGCAGCAGCTGCACCTTCGCTACATCCCCGATGGAGGCAGCTTTGTGGATCTTCCCCAGCTCTTTGGCCCTGACGAGGTATCCTGAGTTAGGGCCGAAAGCTCGGACCCCGCTGTCCCTCCGCGGGGGGAAGGAGGCTCGAGAGGGAGACAGCTGTCTCCTGCTGCCGAAGCTGAA
>NW_020955104.1:86160-87025 GCF_900497805.2 Vombatus ursinus | reverse complement strand
TCCTCCCCGCTTCTGGCTAGGTAGTTATTAATAATGGCTATCATTTATATAATGTTTTAAATTTTACAAAATGCTTTACATGTGTTAACTCAACTGATCCTCACAATAACCTAGTGTGGTAGGTGTAATTATCATCCTCATTTTACAGATGAGAAAACTGAGACCAGAGAATTTAAATGACTTGCCCACAGACACACAGATACTAAGTCTCAGAGTAGTTTTTATCTCGTCTTCTTGTTTCCAAGTCCCATGTTTTAACCATTGCCTTGTCTAGTTATCTTAAGACATAAATACTACTACCATCACTCCTGTGATTCCCATTAAAGTTTTCTGAGATTAGAAGAGAATGACACCATAGTTCTTCATTTTTGATTCTGTATTTAGTCAGGAAATACTATTTCAACAGACTACAAGGCTTATACTTATACAAAAGGAATAACTTAATAATTGTATATCATTAGTTTAGGAAGAAATTATGAGAAGGCTATAGTGGTTTATCTTCAAAAATGTAAAATTCTATCTAAGTCATACCTCTCTGTATTTTCTCTGTTGTTGGTTTTACTGATGTGTAACTATATGGGCTATATTCCATTTGTCTAGTCAGAGCATTTAAAGACAATACTGAATAGGGTATGTGAAGTTTATAACGCATCATAATTTTCCAGTGGATGATGAATTTGAGAGCATACTGAATTCTGAAATGTTTCTTTTCTTTTAAAATTCATGATCCATCAGAAATAATCTTTTAATCGGTATTTGAAATAATGAAAGCACCTAATTCCCCGGTCTCACTCATTTTAATACAGGATATTTTCCACAATGGAACATGAAAACTCCACTGTCCTGAAACATCCCCATGGGACAG
>NW_020955104.1:85917-86066 GCF_900497805.2 Vombatus ursinus | reverse complement strand
TCATGCTATGGAAAAGAATCAGAAAAGAAGCATACGTTGGAATGTCCCGGAAATGTCTGTTTTCAAGTGCCCCACTTGAATTCTAGATTGGGAACAAGAGGTAAAGAAAAAGAGGAAGAGAAAGAAGAGGATGGGAAGATGAGGAAAAT
>NW_020955104.1:84522-85884 GCF_900497805.2 Vombatus ursinus | reverse complement strand
GGAAATGAGGGAGATGAGACAGATGGGGGGGTAAAGAGAGGAGAAATAAAGACAGAGAGAGAGGGCATACAGGTGATGGGTAGACAGATAGATGTAGAGACGGAGACAGGTCCAGAGAAAGACAGAGACAGAGAGACACAGAGAGATGCATGGAGAGACAGAGAGAGATTGAATGCTATCTATATCTGGGGCTTGGGAAGTGACTTTCATATAATGAATCTATTTTTTTCCATTCTGTCCTGGAAATCAGCTGCAAAGAAATTTTTAAAATGCCTAGAACTCATGGAAAAGATCCATCTAATGAAAGACAAACCCCAGTTCTTTTCAGCTGCTCACAGCACCAGATATGGAGTTGGTTCAGTCAGTATTGCAAGATGAAAATAGATTTAAATTTATGCCTCCTCCTTCCAGAGTGATTTTGGTTGGGGTGCACAATCACAGTGAGGTCAGAACATAGGCAGAAGTTATGGAGAAGAGACACAAGAAAACATTTAAAGTTTGAAAATGAAAGATGATGACTTGTTTTTTTCCCCAATGTTTTGTTATGCAACTGATAGTGCAGGCATATTGCTATCTAAGGTGCTGAATTCATGATCAAAACCACAGTTTATTTGAAATTATTTATCCTCTGGAAGAGTCATTGAATTTGGCTAAGATAAAAAAGCTAAAATAATTTTTATACCATGTTTGCTTTTAAATGTCATATTCTGGAACAAATTTGCACATGTTATTCAAAACAATTTATGAACTCAAACTTCAAACTTTGAATAAAAGCAAACATAAGTGGAAAGAGATAGATATCTGTGTATATGTGCACATTATGTGTGAATGCATGTATGTATATATAAGTATGTGTGTGTGTGTATATACTTATGCATGTATCAATATATATTCAAATTAGAGCTATGTAGCAGCTTCCACTGGGAGTCTCCACTGAATGGAGAGAAATACAATCTTTACAGAAAAAAATTAAATTCTATTTTTCTAATTTGAAATAAGTCACATATGCATTGTTCAAATCAACAGATCTGCTACATTAATCTTGGGTAGAAGCAGGGAATTTAGGTGGTGGTAGTGGGATATTAACACCCTGATTCAGCATAAAATATAAAACAGTGAGAAAAACTCATAATTGTATAATTTTTTTTTCTTACAATTTCCTCCTCCCCCATCTCATCCCCACTGTAGCTTGTTCCTTCCCATTATCCCTTCTGTTGTTTGTCTTAGTGAGATGAACAAGAAGAGTCTGTAAAAACTTCCTGATCCTTATTGGCATTTTTAATGGAAAACTAATACAAGCTGTGCTATATTTCAAGGCCGTGTAGGGTGGTTTACACTTATTGCACCTAAACAGTGGTTTGC
>NW_020955104.1:84372-84477 GCF_900497805.2 Vombatus ursinus | reverse complement strand
ACCCGGTATTTACACATTAAAGTATTTGCTAACTATGAAGAAACTCTGTATCAAAATTTGTAGTGAAAGTCAGTTTAATCAATTATGATGACATTATAACAATAG
>NW_020955104.1:83012-84329 GCF_900497805.2 Vombatus ursinus | reverse complement strand
CTATAACACTCTCTCAGATTCTGCAAATGGACAATGAATGAACCCTACAATAGAACAGGGAGAGGAGAGAGGGCTGAATTAGTGGTGTTAAATTGCATAGAGTTTAAAAAAAGAACTTGAGCTTCACCTCAAAAGAAAAGAGTATTTTTTTATATTTTTTAAAACATTTCATTGATGAATATGTTTCTTTATATCCTAGTTATTTCCAATACTCTCAACAGTGAAATTTCTTCTATAACAAAGAAAAACATTTAAGCAGAACCATGCAAAAAAGAGACCACATATGATAATACCTACAATATTCTATCTTACTCATCCATCCCTCCCTCCACTAGGCTTCCTCTACCTCTTTGATATGAGGGAAGAGGCTCAGCAGGGAACAAACCTTAGACTAATGGTCTAGGCCTCACCTCTAGAGATAAAGGGAATGCTAGAGATCAGTAAGAATGTTGGCATCATTTAAAAAAACCCACCAGCAGGAACTCTAGGGCTGTCCCAGAGTTCTTGAAGGAATAAAACACCCAGGATCCAACAGCACAGGGCTGCTTTCCATCCAGAGTGACCCAATGTTGACCATGGATGGGAAGAAGGCTCCTTGAAACTCAGGATGAGTGCTCTCTGTCCTCCTATGAGGACGACCATACCATCTGCTCTCCTTGATTTCTGCTAGTGTAAATATGTGTGCATGTGTGTATGCATGCGTGTGTGCATATATGTGTGTGTGTGTGTATGTGTGTGTGTGTGTATGTCTTCCCCACTATGCCACTGGACTGGATTGTTCACTCATTCTTACCCCTGCAATTTTCCCCGCAAGGCTAACAAACTCTTGTGGTGGTCAGCCTTTCCAGGTTTCTCTCCTTCCTTGTGAGATCCAAACCCACTGGTAAGGTTAGGCAGACTGATGATGAGAATGGGATTCCACAGGAATGGACTCTTAGAATATCCATAGCCAATGTGGCTGGATCTGTGAGCCCCCACTGGTTAAGAGTAGAACCACCTGGGGTGGGTCAGGAGACTTTGGCAGGCCCTTGCTTGGTTCTGCTGCTGTTTACATTGCAGAAAGGAATTCTTGCGCTTTTGTGTAAAAAGCATGTCTGGGGCCAGTGGAGGACCTATTGCATCTGTTGAAGGTCATCTTTGCCTCAGCCTCTGACTTGGGCCTTGGACCTGAAGCTAACCCATGGCATGTTTCAGCTACTGTCCCAATAAGGGGATTTGGAAGATGCCTCCACTGGGAGGAGGAGTGGGACTGGGAAGACATGGGTGCAACTGTCTTGAGGGAAGGAGGATGAGGCAGACGAATGACAAAGGGGTAAG
>NW_020955104.1:69386-82970 GCF_900497805.2 Vombatus ursinus | reverse complement strand
AGGGGGGACTCAGGCCTGGGGGAGGGGCTTGTGGCATGTTTGTGTTCTCTTTTTCATGAGTCCTATGGGTTTTTTATACACCACTCCAAATACAACTTCATTTCAGTGATCTGTTCGTTTAATGTCATTTAAGTTATTATGTGTGTCATTTTCTATATCACTTCATACAAATATTCTCACTTTTATGAGTTCCTCATAGTTAGTCATTTTTATTGCGTGATAATATTCCATTACATTTGTATGCCATGGTTCAGTCATTTTCTAATCAATGGGAAACCAATTTTCTTTCCAGTTCTTTGTTGCAGACTACTAATATGCATAATATGTGTGTATACATATACAATATGTGTATGCATGTATCTATCAATCCCTCTAGATGTGTATTTTATATATATGACATATATGTACACATGCATATCTAGAAATAAATCCACACATATAAAGCTGTAGATACATAAATGCATATTTGAAGGTGTATAGATTTATGTGTATGTATATATATACATATATACCTAAATCTATGTACTTTTATACTTTTCACATTATTAGAACATATTCCCAGCATTGGACTTTCTGGAATAAAGGGTGTGGATGGTTAAACCTGTTTTGTATATTTCAGAATTAAAATTATGAGTTGAACCACATTGAAGTTCTAGCAACAATGCAACAATATCTCTGTCTTTCCATTGATTCCACAGAACTATTTTAAGTCTTTTTTTTTAATCTTTGTTAATTTGTATAGTGAATTAGAGGTATTTGAATCTACATTTCTCTTATTTATCACTAATGTTCAACATGTTTTCTTATGATTATAGTTTATAAATCTAGTTTTGAAAACTATTCATGTCATTTCAGCATATATATTGAAAATACAATATTTCTAATAGTAATATTCTCTAAGACTTTAAGTTACAAAGAAGGTGCTGATCTCCATTAGTTGAATGAGTTTTTTTATTTAAGCATATTTTATTTTTCCCTAATTACTTGTTAAAACAATTTTAACACTTTTTATTAAAGTTTTGAGTTCCAAATTGTATCCCTCCCTTCACCCCTCCCTTAGATGGTAAGCAATCAGATATTGGTTATACATATGCAATCACATGAAACATTTCCATATTAGTCATTTTGGACAAGAAGATTCAAATAAAAGAAAAAGAATGAAAGAAAGTGAAAAAGTATGTCTCAGTTATGTATTCAAATAATATCAGTTCTTTCTCTGGAGGTGGATAGTGTGCTTCCTCATTAGTCCTTTGGGATTGTCTTGGATCATTGTATTGCTGAGAAAAGCTAAATCATTCAGAGTTCTACATTGTACAATGCTGTCACTGCTGTGTACAACATTCTCTTTGTTCTGTTCACTTCACTTTGCATCAGTTTCTGGAAGTCTTTCCAGGTTTTTCTGAAATCATCCTGCTTGTCACTTCTTATAGCACAATAATATTTTATCACAATCATATACCACAGTTCATTTGACCATTCCCCAATTGATGGGCATCCTTTCAATTTCTAATTTTTAGCCACCACAAAATGAGCTACTATAAATATTTTTGTACTAATAGGTCCTTTTCTCTTTTTTTTTTTTTGACATCTTTGAGATATAGATCTAGAAGTGGTATTGCACAGTTTTATAGCCCTTTGGGCGTAGTTTCACATTACTCTCCAGAATGGTTGGATCAGTTCACAGCTCCAACAATAGTGCATTGGTGTCTCAGTTTTCCCATATCACTGCCAATATCCATCATTTCCCTTCTTTGTCATATTAGCCAATCTGATAGGTGTGAGGTGATACTTCAGCGTTATTTTAATTTGCATTTCAATTGAGTGAGTTTCTTGATCTGAAAAGTCCATATGCCAATGAAATCAGAGGTCCACTTCCCGTTCCTTTTCTTCCAGAGATGTGCATGATTGAGTCATAGAATTCCCGAGTCTCTGATGAACTAAAATTAAAAGTAACTCCACAGATCAGTGGAAAGGCATATGCTGGCTAGGCTGCAACCCATTAACAATGAAAAAAATGTGTAGAAGCTGTAATGATATGGTTGTCATCAGAAGGTTGTGTAACCAGAAAAAAATAATGGATTAGTAATATGATAAAAGTCAGGGAGAAACTATGGACAGACAGGTCATTTGCTTACCTGGTATCTACACCACATCAGGATAACTGAAAGAAGGCACCTGATACATTGTGTGGTTACCCCAGGGAGGATTTGTGGACAAGAGTTTTACAAAATGGACTAGTGTCAGTTGATGTTTTTTGGCATCATTGAAGGAGTTACTCACATTAATGAGATAACAGATAAACTGCAGTATTGATGCTTAGTGTTCTTTGGGATGTATGCAGTGTAAATGGATGTAGATGGATATAACTCCATGCTTGCGTTAGGATACGCAAAGGAGAGTTTGGGGAATAGTTCAAAGATAGACAATTTGAGTTGACTAAACAAAAGACAGACTCAAAGGTCAGGAAATTCTTTGTGTTACCAGTTCCAGTTGTCATTGAAGCTTTAAGAGTACGAGTGAAGAAAGGGTCTACCCGCATACTCTCATTTTTTCATAAACTGTTGAATTGTCTGGCATGTTATAGACGACTTGAATTTGTGTTTCTTACTGATCTATGTTATGCTTGTGGAGTAGGGAAGAGGGGACTTAACAATAGCATATGGAAAAATCTGGATTTTTTTTATATATCCCCCACTGGATACACATGTTACAGAATCCTTTCTATTACTTTCTTCTTATATCCACTTTTATCCTTAATGTTTTCTTGTGTCACCTCCTTCTCACCCCTATGGCATTCCCATTCTCATGTGGAAACTGTAAGGGGCTCCAAAATTTAGCATTCATATAAGCATATATCAGGACTTTTTCTCCCCAGACAATGAAATTAATTTGTGTGGGAGGAATCTAAGACCTAACATGTAATTTACCAACCAGTTGCACATTTGAAATATAAACCCATGAACTGTTCTAGTCCATACTCTCCCCATTCCTCATATATGCACCATAGAAGCAAACCCACACATTCTAGGAGCCACAGACATTGTAGATTTACTCACATTCAATCTCTCACTTCTACTATTCCCTCTTGTTCTCATTCTCAAATTAGAATTCTAAGCCTGGGGCAGCTAGGTGTGCAGTGGATAGAGCACTGTTCTTGGAGTCAGGAGGACCTGAGTTCAAATCTAACCTCAAACACTTACTAGCTGTTTGACCCTGGGCAGGTCACTTAACTGTGATTACCTCCAAAATAATAATCTAATCTCATTTCTTACAAATACTCAATAACTGCTCCATGTTATGACTTTTTGTATCTAGGCACTTGTCTCCTTGCTATATCCATTTCACTGATTAAAGGTATCATGAGAGTATCCTGATGTGAACATGCTGGAGCCCTCTTTAACAAGCTTTTTCAAGGTGAGCTTTTACATGTTGGAAATTGGCAATTGAGACAAATCAGATCTTGGTTTATTGTTTTCTTGATTGTCTAAACTTAAAAAGTATTAATAATGCAAATTAAACTTAAAAGTGTATGTGCATACATTTTTTTTTTTCCTGAAGAGCCTGATTGTTAAACATTTATTGTTCTTGAGCTCAGCAGTGGTGCAGTAGAAAGACTTGGAGAAGGAAAGCATCATCAGACTGGAGACCTGATGACTGCAGGTTACTACTACTAACTGTGTCTGCTGCTGCGGCGGCTGCTACTACTACTACTACTGCTGCTCTACTACTACTACTTGTAGTAGTAGTAGCAATAGCAGTAGTAGTACTTTATATAGTACCTTAAGGTCTGCAAAGTACTTTATATCCTTTATCTCATTTGAACCTCACAACACACTTGATCCCTATCAATATTTTCTTACTCAGGGGAAAATTTATGATATTTGGACAGTCATAAGTAAGTTTCTTTTCTTCAGGTCATAGCTGTTCCTATTCCAAATTCTATTAACATAAAAGATTTAGCAAAACAAAATAAAATCTGTTGCTTTTTCTCTATCCCTGTTGCATAAAAATGGTCCTACTGGCTCAAAAATTTCCCCTTCTTTCTCTACACATGTGCAGAAGACTCTCACTGAGAGCTATCCATACCCTCCCCCAACCCCAAGCAGAGGTATAACTAGTAATTATGGCTTCATAGAAATTAAGTAGATGTGGGAAAGATCCTAAGACACTTTAAAACTGTTATGGAGGAGACCAAAACTCTTCATGAAGTGGAGGGGAGCATGAGAGGATTGCCTGTGAAGTAATTTTTCTGGACTGGAGCTACTATTTTGGGTGAAAGCATGTCATTTAATTGCTTCTGATTTTAATTAATTATTCTTGCTAAGCAGTTGGTAAGGTCAACTGTTTCTAAACTGATGGAGTGCTCTCTACATTTTCACTTCAGGAGGCAAACCACCATTACCATTGCCTAGTCATGGCTCTTTTCTTGTGCCAGTATATCATACTCACACAAATTTATTGGGATTTCATAACTTTTCAGTAGAACTAAAAATAAAATGAACTTACTGACCATGATAACATTTTCTATTTACCATTCCCTTCCTAGAAAGACAGAACCCCTGGAAACTGTAGACTTATTATCTCATTACCAAAATGCAAGAAATCAACCAAACCACTCTGACACCAGCCTCATTCATCCTAGATGGGATTCCAGGATTAGAGGACATGCATGTTTGGATCTCCCTTCCCTTCTGCTCCATGTATGTGGTAGCTATGGTAGGGAACTGTGGCCTCATCTACCTCATCTGGTATGAGGATACACTGCATCGACCTATGTATTACTTCTTGGCCATGCTCTCTTTGTCTGATATTGTGATCTGCACCACTGCTCTCCCCAATGCATTCTGCATCTTCTGGTTCAATCTCAAAGTAATCCGTTTCAATGCCTGTCTGGCACAGATGTTCTTCATCTACACATTCACTGTGACGGAATCTGGAGTCCTTGTGCTCATGGCTCTGGACCGCTATGTGGCCATCTGCTACCCTCTGAGATATACCACCATTCTTACCAATTCCATCATCATCAAGGCTGGGATCATTAACTTATTTCGGGGTATGATTCTCATCTTCCCAATTCTTGTCTTTATCAAACAGCTGCCCTACTGTCATGGGAACATCATTTCCCACACTTATTGTGACCACATGACTGTGGCCAAAGTCTCATGTGGCAACATCAAGATTAATGCTATTTATGGTGTGATCATAGTCATCCTAATTGGAAGTTTTGACATCATCTGCATTACAATCTCCTACACCAAGATACTCCAGGCTGTTGTCAGACTGTCATCAGCTGATGCACGACAGAAAGCATTTGGGACATGCACAGCTCACATTGGTGCTATCGTCTTTTCATATGCCCCTGCCTTCTTCTCCTTTTTAACCCATAGATTTGAGGGCCATACAATTCCCCCTTCTATTCATGTCATTGTATCCAACCTCTACCTGATCCTACCTCCCACCATGAACCCTATTGTCTATGGTGTGAAAACAAAGCAAATCAGAGAGTGTGTTTCAAGGCTTTTTTCAGGTTCAAAGGATAAATCTCATGATATTTCATTAAAAATCCACTAGGTAATCCAGGGAATAAAATATCACTGCCAAGTGAGAGGAATGACCCACCCTAAAACCCATAATGTCTCATCTCCAAGCTTGGCATGGATAGTGCCATGTGTCCAATGAAAGAGCACATACAATACTCTGGTGTTAGTCCTGAACCTACCAATGGTATATTCATTGGTCCATTCTGATGGTTTATATTACAATCTACTTATCCAGCTCTAACCTCTTTGCTGATCTCCAGTCTCAAATCTCCAATTGCCTAACCGATATCTAGAACTGGATCCCAGTAGATATTTTAAACTCAACATGTCTGAAACCTAACAACATCTTTCCCCCATGGTTGAAGGCAATACTCTCCACCCAGTCTTCCAAATTTATAGTCTAATTGTCATTCTTGACTCTTCATTATCACTCATCCTCCCCAGATAGAATGTTAGCAAGGCCTGTTGGTTTCACCTTTACAGTATCTTTTTGGTCCTCCCAAATATGCCTTTTTCTCTTCTGATACTACCACCACCTTGGTGCAAGTCCTCATCTCCTCGTGCCTGGGCTATTACAATGGCCTGCTGGTTATTCTTCCTGCCACATGTTTCTTCTTACTCTTGTACATTCAGCTGACAAAGTGATTTCCCTAAGGTGCACATTTGACCATGTCAAACCCCTACTAAATAAACCCCAGTAGCTTCCTATCACATACTGGATTAAATATAACATCCTTTATTTGGTATTCAAAGCTCTCTATAACCTAGTCCTCTCCCCACCATTCCAGTCTTCTTATACTTTTTACTTCTACTCATACTCTTTGATCCAGTGACACTGGCCTCCTTTTTGTTACTTGAACATCTCTCAGCTCTAGAAATTTTCTGTCTCCCATACCTGGAATATTCTTACTTTCATTTCTGCCTACTGGTTTTCTTGGCTTCCTTCAAGACCCAGTCAAAATCCTACTTTCTACAAGAATCCTTTCCCAATCCATCATAAAACAAGTGCCTTCTCTCTGATGATAATTTTAAAAATTTATCCTGTGTATAGTTTTTGCACACAGATGTTTGCATATTGTCTCCTTCACTACCTTGTGAGGTAAGCAAGAGCAAGGACTCTCTTCTATCTTTCTCTGCATCCCTAGTGCTGAATACAGTGCTTAGCACATAGCAGGTGCTTAATAAATGCCTATTGACTGACTGACTGACTGAAAAGGGAGGTCTAATTGGACATCTACCTATGAAGCCCTTGCTGCTTTTAATCCTGCGCAGGAAACTGTTTCTACCTATGTCCTGTGGCTAGGTCTCAATGTGAAAAGTCATGTGGATAATTAAGGTATATATCAAAAGAATTTACTAAAGGGAACCAATATAATGAAGGAAAAGGTCAGGGTACAAGATCACAGATGATCCATCTCCACCGAATGAATTTATATGATAATTGCCAAGTTTTATACTGTAATTTGCTTTCAGAAAAAGTTTTCTGTTATCCCTGTAATTCCTAACTTCTTCATTTTATTTGATCCCTATTCATCCTGATTTTAAACTAGTTGGATTCTTTTAAAATTTCTGTACTTGTCAAGTTTGGTTCTCACAAACTCCTTAGTATTTACCCATATGCGCCACATGTTGTAAAGGGATGTACTTTCATCCAGTTCAAATTTTCTTTTTAACCATGTCCTACTTCTTCCTTAAAAATATGGGTGCATATTATTTGCCTTTCACATTGGAGGTCAGCCCTGTTGGCACTAAGTGTGTTTTCCACATTTTTGTCCTATTCTAGTTTGAAAGGACATCCAGTGAAGACCATAAAGATCCATAAAAATGACCACAGAATAGAGACAAGACCAGACCCTTAAGACTGGACTTTAGTTTCTTGGGAGTAAGGAGTAAAGCCTCCTAAAAAACACCATGCCTGTCATCCAGAAGGGGGAAGCTAGGCAGAGACAGTGGCAGCCTCCTGGTCCAAGAGATGGCTTTAAGTAGTGGTAGAGTGTCAACAATTTCTAGACTTCACATTGCTGAGCCCAGCATTGGAGAGGCAGTGGCAAAGTCTCTCCACCTTTTTATGGCCATCCACAATCTCTGGATTATGGTCAGGTTGAAGGGAATCCTACTTACCTTAAAGAAGAGGGAATTGTAATTCAGAGGAAATGTGGACTTGTGATATGCAGAGATCCTGGACCCAGTCTGCAGAAGAGTATCCAGGATTCTATCATCTGGTCTTCTAGAATGACTAGATTGGCTTTCTTGGATAAAAGAATTTTCCTAGACAGTGTTAGAATCCTAGAGAGAAGAGTAATTAACATGTGTCCTTGGGGCTTGAGGAGGAGCTGGAGACACAATGGGGAGCAAACCTGTACCTTGCCTTTTACTACTAAATCATCTACTAGATTATGCAAATTATGTATAAAGACCCTGAAACCTCTAAACTAGATTATATGTTCTCCAAGAACAGGAAGAGTTATATGTTAATGGAAAATGTACAAATGTAAATAATGATTGCTAGCCTAAAATATAACACATCCAAAATATACAAAAGTAAATAAATAATGATTGCTACCCCAAAATAATACATCCAAAAATACAAATATTTTATCCCTCTCTTATCATCTACCTTCTGCTCAGCACACACTCAGCTATGCATTCATTCATCCGTTGAGAATTATTTAGTGCCCATTGTGAGGAGAACCCTGCGCTAAGCAATACACTAGCCTCAGGTGATACAAAAGTAAAACTAAATAGTCATTTCTCTGAAAGCATTTGCATCCTGCAGTAGAGATACAACATAATCATAGAAATGTAATATAAACACAGATGATAAAATGCAGAATATATACAAAGTAAGCAGTAAATAATTTACAGGAGGAGGAATGCTAAATACTGGGAGGACCAGGAAAGATGGGAGGCAGCAGGATATAATGGAAAGATTCTTAGCTCTGGATTCAGAAGACCTAGGTTCAAGCCCCACCTCTGACACATCCTACACATGTGACTTTGGGCAAGTCACTTAATCCCCTTGGGCCTCAGTTTCTTTACCTTTAAACTTCAGGGGTTGGACTATAGGACCTCTGAGGTCCCCTCCCATGGCCTTATATCTATAATCCTATGATCTTATGAAAGGTTTCTTATAGTTTGTTGGCATTTGATTTCAAAGCTATACAATGGCCAGTTTTTCCTATTTTTCCTTCTCCACATGCTAAGCTTCGGCAACTACAATTGTGCTTGCCTCCTCAGACAGAAGCTTCCCCAGGGGGAGGGGAAAGAATAGATGTTTTAAGGAAGCAACAGGAATTCATATGATGCTAAAAGTGCAGGCAGCTCTATCATCTGGCAGTAAGCCCCTTTATTTTATTTTTATTTTCTTTAAATTAATTAATTAATTTATTTATTTTTAGTTTTCAACATTCACTTCTATAAGGTTTTGAGTTTTGAATTTTCTTCCCCTCCCTCCCCTCTTCTCTCCCCAAGACAGAGTGCAATCTGATATAAACTCTACATATACATTCACATTAAACATATTTTCATGTTAGTCATGTTGTAAAGAAGAATTAGAACCAATGGGAGGAACCACAAGAAAGAAGAAACAAATAAAAAAGAGAAAATAATGTGCTTTGATTTGCATTCACACTCCATAGTTCTCTTTGCATGTGTATAGCATTTTCCAGCATTAATCTTTTGGAGTTGCGTTAGATCCTTGCATTGCTGAGAAGAGCTAAGTCTATCAAAGTTAGTCATCACACAATGTTGCTGTTACTGTGTACAATATTCTCCTGGTTCTGATCACTTCACTCAGCATCAGTTCATTTAAGTCTTTCCAGGTTTTTCTGAAGTCCACCAGCTGATAATTTCTTATGGAACGATAGTATTCCATTACACTCATATACCACAACTTGTCCAGCCATTCCCCAATTGATGGGCATCCCCTCAATTTCCAATTCTTGGCCACCACAAAAAGAACAGCTATAAATATTTTTGTACATGTGGGTCTTTTTCCCTTCTTTATGACCTCTTTGGGATACAGCCCTAGAAGTGATATTGCTAGGTCAAAAGATACGCACAGTTTGATAGCCCTTTAGGTATACTTCCAAATTGCTCTCCAGAATGGTTGGATCTGTTCACAACTCTACCAACAATGCATTAGTGTTCCAATTTTCCCACATCTTCTCCAACATTTATCATTTTCCTGTTTTGTCATGTTAGCCAATCTGATAGGTGTGAGGTGGTACCTCAGAGTTGTTTTGATTTGCATCTCTAATCAATAGCAATTTAGAGTATTTTTTTGGATGACTATAGATAGCTTTAATTTCTTCATCTGAAAACTGCCTGTTCATATCCTTTGGCCATTTATAAATTGGGGAATGACTTTGTACTCTTATAAATCTGACTCCGTTCTCTAGATATTTTAGAAATGAGGCCTTTATCATAGACACTGGCTATAAAAATTGTTTCCCACCTTTCTGCTTCCCTTCTAATCTTGGATGCGTTGACTTTGTTTGTGCAAAAGCTTTTCAATTTAATGTAATCAAAATTATCCATTTTGCATTTTATAATGTTCTCTATCTCTTGTTTGTCATAAATTCTTCCCTTCTCCATCAATCTGACAGGTAAACTATTCTTTGCTCTCCTAGTTTGCTTATAGTATCAGCCTTTATATCTAAATCATGTATCCATTTTGACTTTATTTTGGTATATGGTGTGAGATTTTGTTCTATGCCTAGTTTCTGCCATACTATTTTCCAGTTTTCCCGGCAATTTTTGTTAAATAGTGAGTTCTTATCCCAGAAGCTGGAGTCTTTGGGTTTATCTAACAGTAGATTACTATAGTCATTGACTACAGTGTCTAGTGTATCTAACCTGTTCCAATGACCCACCACTCTATTTCTTAGCTGGTACCAAGTAGTTTTGATGATTGCTGCTTTATAATACAATTTAAAAACTGGTATGTCTAGGTCACCTTCCCCTGCATTTCTTTTCATTAATTCCCTTGATTTTCTGGACCTTTTGTTCTTCCAGATGAATTTCATTATTATTTTTTTCTGGCTCTATAAAATAATTTTTTGTAGTTTAAGTGGTATGGCACTGAATAAGTAAATTAATTTTGGTAGAATTATCATTTTTATCATATTACCTCAGCCTATCCATGGGCAACTGATATTTTCCAATTATTTAGCTTGGACTTTATTTATCTCAAAAGTGTTTGGTAGGGGGTGGAGCCAAGATGGTGGAGGGAAAGCAGTGACTTGCTAGAGCTCTCCCCCAAACCCTTCCAAATACCTACAAAAATTGGCTCTATACAAATTCTAAAGCAGCAGAACCCACAAAAAAACAGAGTAAAACAAATTTCCAGCCCAAGACAACCCAAATGACTGATCGGAAAGGTACATTGCACCAGGCTGGGAGAGGAGCTCAGGTCGGCATGGGCGTGCAGGCTTCAGAGACCCTGGAGCAGGCCTCTGAGGACTGAATCGCAGGCAGCTGTGGCAGTTTCCAGACTTCTCAATCCACGAATGCCAAAGACTACTTAGAAGGTGAGTGGGAAAAGTCTGTGTCTGCAGTGAGAGAAGAAGCTAAATCTCAGCTGCTCCAAGGGCAGCGGCTGGCTTCTGAGCTTCTGGCCCACAGACTGAGGGGGAATCCAGTGGCTGATGAGAGGGGGATTGCAAGGATCTCTTTGCCAGGGCTGAGGCAGGAATCTATTGCTTTACCAGTGCTTGGACCCAGGTCACAGTTCTGAGGGATGGTCCTGGGGTGAGGAGGAGCACTGGTGTGGTCAAGCTTGTTGTGGCAGTGGAGAGGAAACACCCTGCCCCTTATCATAGCACCTTGGAAGAACTAACACTTTTCAGGTCCCTAGAAGTATCTCTGAAAACAGCTGTATAAACCCCCAAAGCTTGGGACAGTACACTCTCCACATTGGAAACAGACTCTTACCTTAACAAGTAATTTGTTGAGATCATGAGCAAGCAGCACAAAAAGAGTCAGACTATATTATCTTACTTTGGTGACAAAGAAGATCAAAACATACAACCAGAAGAAGTCAATGAAGTCAAAGCTCCTACATCCAAAACTTCCAAGAAAAATATGAATCAGTCCCAGGCCTTGGAAGAGCTCAAAAGGGATTTTGAGAAGCAAATAAGAGAAGTAGAGGAAAAACTGGGAAGAGAAATGAGAGTGATGCAAGAAAATCATGAAAAGCAAGTTAACAGCTTGCTAAAGGAGACAAAAAAATACTGAAGAAAATAACACCTTAAAAAATAGCCTAACCCAAATAGCAAAAGAGGTCCAAAAAGCCAATTAAGAAAAGAATGCCCTAAAGAGCAAAATTGGCCAAATGGAAAAGGAAGTCCAAAAGATTACTGAAGAAAATACTTCCTTAAAAATTAGAATAGAGCAGTTGGAAGCTAGTGATTTTATGAGAAATCAAGACACTGTAAAACAAATCCAAAAGAATGAAAAAATAGAAAACAATATGAAATATCTCATTGGAAAAACAATTGACCTGGAACATAGATCCAGAAGAGAGAATTTAAAAATTATTGGACTATCTGAAAGCCATGATCAAAAAAAGAGCCTAGACATCGTCTTTCAAGAAATTATGCAGGAAAACTGCCCTGACATTTTAGAACCAGACGGCAAAATAGAAATGGAAAGAATCCACCAATCACCTCCTGAAAGAGATCCCCAAAGGAAAACTCCTAGGAATATTGTAGCCAAATTCCAGAGTTCCCATGTTGAGGAAAAAATATTACAAGCAGCCAGAAAGAAACAATTCAAGTATTGTGGAAACACAATCAGGATAACATAAGATTTAGCAGCTTCTACATTAAGGGACCGCAGGACATGGAATATAATATTCCAGAGAGCAAAGGAGATAGGATTTCAACCAAGAATCACCTACCCAGCAAAACTGAGTATAATCCTGCAGGGGAAAAAATGGTTATTCAGTGAAATAGAGGACTTCCAAGCATTTGTGATGAAAAGACCAGAGCTGAATAGAAAATTTGATTTTCAAATACAAGACTCAAGTGGAACATAAAGAGGTAAACAGGAAAGAGAAAATTATAAGAGATTTATTATGGTTGAACTGTTTACATACCTGCATGGAAAGATGATATATGTAACTCACGAGACCTTTGTCAGTATTAGGGTAGTTGGAGGGGAAAAATTATATGTATGTATATATAGATATAGATGGATAGATAGAGGGCACAGGGTGAGTTGAAAATGAAGGAGTCATATCTGGAGAATAAAATTAAGGGGTGAGAGAGGATTATACTAGGAGAAGGAGAAAGGGAGACCTCGAAGGGGTAAATTATCTCACACAAAAAAAAAACAGAAAAGAAAAGGCTCTTATAGTGGAGGGGAAATGCGGGAAGGCAAGAGGAAATAAGTGAATCTTATCCTCATAGGATTTGACTTAAGGAGGGTAGAACATACACACTCAATCGGGTATGGAAATCTGTCTTACCCTACAGGAAAATAGGAGGGGAAGGGGACAAGGAGTAGGGGGATGATAGAGAGGAGGGCAGATTGGGAAAGGGGGTAATCAGAAGCAAATACTTCTGGGGAGGGACAGGGTCAAAAGAAAGAATAGAATAAATAGGGAGGGGGCAGGATAGGATTAAGGGAAATAGAGTTAGTTTTTCACACCATGTCTACTATGGGAATGTTTTGCATAACTGCACATGTATAGCCTATATTGAGTTGTTTGCATTTTCAAAGAGTGTGGGTGTGGAGGGAGGAAGGGAGAAAATTTGGAACCCAAAGTTTTAAAAAACATATGTTTAAAAAAAAGTTTTCACATGCAACTGAGAAATAAGAAATACAGGAAATGGGGTACAGAAATCTATCCTGACTCACAGGAAACTAGAAGGGAAAGGGGGGCAAAGATAGCAGGGAAAGCAGACTAGGGGAAGGGGACTTGGGGTGGGGGGAGGGGCTAGATGGGGTGAAATTTGGAACTCAAAATCTTGTGGAAGTAAATGTTGAAAACTAGAAAGAAAGAAAGAAAGAAAGAAAGAAAGAAAGAAAGAAAGAAAGA
>NW_020955104.1:2755-69376 GCF_900497805.2 Vombatus ursinus | reverse complement strand
AAGAAAGAAAGAAAGAAAGAAAGAAAGAAAGAAAGAAAGAAAGAAAGGAAGGAAGGAAGGAAGAAAGAAAGAAAAGAAAAGTGTTTTGTAATTGTGTTCATAGAGTTGCTGGTTTTATCTTGGCATGTAGACTCCCAAATGTTTTATTTAATGTCTACAATAACTTTAAATAGAATTTCTCTTTCTATCTCTTGATAATGGGCTTTGTTAGCAATATATAGAAATGCCAATGATTTATATGGGTTTATTTTATATCCTGCAACTTTGCTAAAGTTGGTTATTATTTCAAGTAGTTTTTTTTTTTGCTAGATTCTCTAGGATTCTCTAAGTATACTATTATATAATCTACAAAGAGTGATAGCTTAGTTTCTTCCTTGCCTATTCTAATTCCTTCAATTTTTTTTTACTCTTATTGCTAAAGCTGACATTTCTAGAACAATATTGAATAACAGTGGTGATAATGGGCATCCTTGTTTTACCCTTGATCTTATTGGAAATGGTTTTAGCTTATCACCATTACATATAATGCCTGCTGATGGTTTTAGATAAGTCTTTCCAGGTTTATCATTTTAAGGAAGACTCCATTTATTCCTATGCTCTCTAGGGTTTTTAATAGGAATGGATGTTGTATTTTGTCAAAAGCTTTTTTCTGTATCTATTGAGATAATCATATGATTTCTGTTAGTTTTGTTATTGATATGGTCAATTATGGTGAGAGTTTTCCTAATATTGAACCAGCCCCACATCCCTGGTATAAATCCTACCTGTCATAGTGTATTACCCTTGTGATAAATTGCTGTAATCTCTTTGCTAATATTTTATTTAAATTTTTTGCCTCTATATTAATCAGGGAAATTGTTCTATGATTTTCTTTCTCTGTTTGGCTCTTCCCAGTTTGGGTATCAGCACTGTATTTGTATCAAAAAAGAATTTGGTAGGACTCCTTCCAGAAAGTCCCTTTAGACAGTCAGTTTCTAAGTGATGAAACAGGTGGTTCCACATTGATGTGCTGAAGATGGATAAGTGGCTAAAGCAATTTATGACCATCTAGATTGAGCCAATTTTTGAAAATTTCTCCTTTAGCTTTTGCGACATTCTAGGCAATGTTGCTTTACTCCCGGTTTTCTATTTTACTTTCTACATAGTTCTGCTATAGTTTGCATAGTTTGATTTCAGCATAGTTTTCCACATCATCAGGGGGAAGTTAAATCATATATTTTCAAAACAATTCCTCCTGTTATTTCTGTGACTTTCAAAAATTCATAAAAATCTGTTTCTTATTTAGTTACCTATTGTTAACAAAGCTTATGGCTTTGTAGCAAACTTTTAGTGGCAATAACTAAAGCCTAAAATCCTTAGACTGTGACATTTAAAACTCTCCACCATCTGCACCTAACCTCTCAGTCTAACCTAATAGTAATGCCCATCATTTTGTACACACCAGTCGATCAGGACTACTCAGAAACATAGAATTCAGGAATAGAAATAACTGCAGAGAAAATTTTGTCTACTTCCTATTAAACCAAGAACTCCCCTCCAGGTGAAGAACAGCAATGACTGAGAATCCACTACTTCACAAAGGAAATACCCTCCTTTGGGATAGCTGTAACTTTCATTATGTTTTCCTTAAACAAATCTAAATGTTGTTGCAACTCTAACAATTGTTCCTAGCTCTGTCCTCTGGGTAACTCTTTTAACTTACTTTTGCAAGGCAAAACCTTGAGGCCAATCAACAGGCTGGTCACCCTCTTCAAGAAACAACCTTCTCTCATCTGCTCCCGCCCCCAGCCCAAATCAATGTTTTTCCTAAAACTGAACTAAGACTTAAGCACTCCAAGGTATACATGCATAGCATGGCAGGATTGTCCCTGCCCTCATCCTGGACATTAAGATGCTCTTAATGTTGTCTAACAGGCCTTCATCTTTTCTGATTTCTTGTGGACAGCCTTGGATCCACTATAACTCTTAGTTCTTTTTCACATGGATGACTTACTGTCTAACCATGCTTCTAATTGCCTTTTAAATACAAGGGAAGTTGAATTTTAAAATATAGGCTTTGAATTTTTGCAGGGGTAGGAAATGTACAAAATTGTGAATTCATTAGTATAGGAAATTATTGGTATGGAAACTTACTTTCACTGATAAAGATGGGCATCAAACCTGTAACTTTAATTCTGAAGCAGAGACGTGACCCTATCCTTCACTTAGTCAAAAATTTCCTATCTCCAATGCCAATATCAGGCAAGAAAATTCCCACATAGCCAAAACTATGTGTCTCATTCCACATACTTAGTTTATCATCTCTCTGTGAGGAGATGGGTAGCCTTCTTCATTATTGCCCTTCTGGAATGATGATTGATTATTGAGTTGATCAGAATTTTTAAATCTTTCAAACTTGTTCATTTTCCTAAAGTTGTTGTTCCAGTATGAATCATTCTCTTGGTTTTGCTCACTTAACTCTATCTCAATTTACATGAGGCTTCTTAGATTTCTCTGAAACTGCCCCCTTGGTCATTTCTTGAAATACAATAATATTCTATTACAATCCTACCATAGTATGTTCAGCCATGTCCCAATTGATGGGTATCTCCTTGATTTCCAGTTCTTCATCACTGCAAAAAGAAATATTCTAAATATTTTTGTACACATAAGACCCCTTCCTTCTATATTTCTTTGGGATTATAGGCCTAGTAGGGGTATCACTAGGATTACACAGTGCAGTTATTTTTTTTGCCCACTTCTAAATTGCTTTTTCAGAATGACTCCACCATCACAGCTCCACCAATAGGGCATCAATGTGCTGGTTTTCCTTCAACAGCTCCTTTAATAATCATCATTTTTCCTTTCTTTTCTTTTTTTTCTTTGTTAACTTTGCCAATCTGATGGAATTAAGGTGGAACCTTAGAATTGCTTTAATTTGAATCTCTTTAACTATTTTTTATTTCAATAATGTTTTCAAATGACTATCCAAAGGTTGGATTTCATGCCTTGACAACTGTCTGTTCATTGAGCATATTTCATTTAAGGTCAGTAATTATGATGATTTTTTTTTTAAAGTTTAGGATAGTAGAAATCAAAGTTTCCCTGATAACAGGAGTTTTCCAGGTATAATTAATAACAATTAAACTGGGTGGGGCTCAGAGCTAGTTGCTTAATTAAAAAGAGAGAGATTACACTTTTAGTCATTTGTATAGAAGTATTGGAACATGCCCTTTGATTAGCTTAGAGTTTTGCTCTAACCACTTGACTAGGAAACCTTAATTTCTGGTCTTGCATCTCTTTTATAATATTTTTGTGCCATTTTTCTTATGCCATTTTTGGTTGGTAATGTGTTTTATTCATCCTATTTTCTTGCAGTATCCTTGTGAAAAGACTATAGGAATCATCATCCCTTTACCTGATAGGGGTGGAGCTGACATTTCCCTCTATCCCTGACTTCTCAGCTACTCATTTTTGCAATAATAACTAACATTTATATGGCACTCTAAAGTTTCCCAACTGCTTTTTGTTTTTACATTACTTATTGTATACACTTATTTGACACTCACAATAATCCTCTAAGGTAAATGCTATTATTACTCTCATCTTACAGATGAGGCAATAGAAGGCCAATGAGGTTATTTGACTTGTCAGGATTTATACAACTATTCAGTGTCTGAGGCAAGATTTGAATTCAGGTCTTCTTGATTCAAAATCCTGCACCTAGCTGACAACTTCCCCCAAAAGACATGATTTACCTATTGTGGGTCATGGGATTTGTCTGAGATGTATCACTTCAACTCTGCTACCTTCTCTTCTTCTGATTCTTGAAATCCCCCCTTAATCTTGACCAAGTTAAGCAGACCAGTAGTTATAGTTAACCAATACTTGTATTGGATTTTGAAACATATTGTATCCTTTTCTAACTGTGATCTGTGAATTCTCATTACTTCTCTATTCAGAAGGTCTAGACAATTTTCTTGCATTATTTCTTGCATTGAGGTAATAAAGTTTTTTCTTTGTCTTCTTTGCTCTTATTTTTTAGGGAAAATGTATGATCTTTATTATTGATGTGCTATTTTCAATGTCAGTACCTTGACTTCAATTTTCTTACTTTTTCTTTCTTCCAAAAAAAAATCCTCTACTTTTATTTGTTTGGTTTCTAAATATGCTAGTGATTTTCTCATAGCTTCTATTTCTTTTGAGAAATTCTACAGCATGTTTGTTTTTCTACATTGCTATTTGTGTTTTTCGGTTCTAAGCTATCCTGTTATAAGTCAAATCTACTTTTCAATAGTTTATTTATCTATATGTCTTAATTTTTCTTTGTTTTTCTGTAAGCTTCATGCACCCCTAAAATAGGAAGCTTAATATCCCATGTAATTGTCATATTATCATCTTTACCTTTTTGCAATTTGACTTACTTTTTACATAAGAATTTATTCAGTATCTCATTTGTTACATATTTATTAATGATCGTATTTTTTGATAATGTAACAAATTTCAAAATACAGTAGTTTATCTATTCTTTTTCTTGTATGCGAACTCTCACACATCTTTGTTTTTATCATTGCCTTATGTATAGTAAATTTTATCTTAGCCCTTAAGTTTTACTCTATGTTTCTTAATTTTTCAAATGCATTTGTTGTGCAGCAAATTTTGGGGTTTTATTTTCTATAGATTCTTACAGTCTCTCATGTTTTTTTTATTTTGAGAGTTTATCATTCTTGTTTTTTAACATCATATTTGTACTTAATTTTTAAGACTATTATATTTCAATCTGTTCTTTGATCTCTTATAATTAAGGAACAGTCCTGAGCTGTATAAGTTTATTTTCCTTAATGACTGAAGGATTTTCTCTTGGCTACTTGAAATACTTGTTGTTTAAGAGTTGATTTATGAAATTTAACCATCACATTCTATAGTTTGGAATTTGCCTCTCCTGATATATTCTATCAATCAATATTTTATTTTCTTTTTGTACTTCTGACTAATTGTCTTATTTTATTGATTTTTGTTTGGGATTAAAACTTTCTAATTCATCACACTTTTCTCAAATAATATGAGCTTTAAGCAAATCTGTGCATATCATATTCAATATTAGTCACTTCAGCATGTATAGAAGTCATGTATTAGATTTTGGTTGAGCTAAGGTGGTGGAGTGGATAGACTGTGGGCTTGCAATCAAAACGACCCAAGTTCAAATCTTGGCTGAGTTGTGTTACCTTTGCCAAGTCACTTAACCTCTCTGTGTCAGTTTCCTCTTCTATGATAGAGATAACTATATTACCTACCTCAATGGGTGTTATGAAAATCAATTGAGTTAACTTATGTAAAGTAATTTACAAACCTTAAATCCCTATATAAATGATAGCTATCATCATCATCATCATCATTAGAACATAACATGGCAGAATAGAAATGGAAATATCCATGAGATCAGAGTTAGAGGACCTAGGATCAGTTTTGAACTTAATATGTACTATCAAATGTGAACTTGGGAAAGTCATTTAAACTTTTTGTGGACTTTGCTTTCCTCATCTGTAAAGGGAGGGCACTGGAGAATATTACCTTTGAGTTTTCTCTCAGATCTAGCTCCATGATCTTACGCTCTATGATAGTGTTCTAAAATATTTTCTTTTGTTTCAGTTCTATTATGTTTTCTTCCATTTCTCTGTTTTTGAGTGAAAAATGTATTTTCATTCTCAGAGCTTTTACTATTTTGGAAAGCTGCATGTTAGGTGGTGTTATTTTCTTATTATTGATTTCTTCTATGAGAGCTCTAATTTGCATTCTAATTTATTTTATTTTTATTCCCTTTCTCTTTGGAAGTATTCCAGAATTTCATTTTGTTGTTACATTATTTCTCAAGATCCCATAAAACTTGTCCTACTTCTTAATTGTTTCTAGTTCATTTTCAATCACTGTATAATATTTGTTGTGTTTTGTCTATATATGTGTGTGTATATATACATACATATATGTATGTGTGTATATATATATATACATACACATATATGTTTTCCTTATTTCTTTCAATGTCTCATTGATCTGTTTGTTGGCTGCATCTATTTCCAACCTTTCTCTGTTAGCCTTCTTGTCTTCCCCCTTTCTTTTCAAGGTAGCTTTATCTTAAATCTTTGCAATATTTGATCCTTACCCTGAGCCATTGTCATTCATTTCTTCTTTCTAGAGTTGGATGACTTCAATTATTTCCTATTTTGATGGATAAAGTGACCTGCTAGTTACCTGCCACATATAAATTCCTTGATATAGCTGTTGCAGGTAAGTTGAGACCAACGTCAATGATAAGGTTCTAGATTCTAGATTCTGATTCTAGATTCCTGGGTCTCTCCAATTCTCCATTTCATTGCCCTCTTTGCCTCAGAACTGGGAAATTTCAATTATCTATCCTCATTAAAGGAAATTTGCAGTGATGAGACTGAGTCACTGCTAAAGTGAGAATGGCAGAAAATGCCATTTGCAATAAAAACACTCCAAACTGGAAGCTTTTCCAGGCCTTTCACATTGGGCATAGAGTTGTCTAAATTGTGACTGGGGATTAGATCCCTGAGCACTCTGATTTTATTTCACAAGGCTTATATAGACTTTCCCCTTTTCTTCTGGCTCTATATTTTGTTAACGTGCAGATTTAGCACATTTATTGCTATTTTGAGGTACTAAAGATGAGTGTTATAGAGAAAAACACTTGTCACCATCTTACAGAAGTTTTGACTAGACAGAAATTTTGAAAAAGCAATTCCCTGTGTTACAATTTAATTAGAAAAAGCAAATACAAATGCACATTTTAAGAATATATATTACAGTTTACTTTAAAATAATCTACAGAACATAACGGAAATGGAAGAAGGAACATATAATCAAAATTAAAAAATAATCTGTTATTGATGAATAAGAATCATGCCAAATAGATTAAAATCTAGAATGAACTAAACTTTTAAATAAAGGGGTATGACAAAAAAATGTGCAGAAGGAGAAGTTAAACTATGTCAAGAGTAAATGAAGAGGAAATGTATCAGCTTACTGTTAAGAGACAATAGGGTAATGTTGACAGATGATGGCAGAATGATTCAATTTTATATCCATCTATACCATTAAGGAGGGGATTCTTTATACCTGAAGCAATAAAATGGAGGGTTTTTTTCCTAACCAAAATTAAAGACACATGTAATGGGTTGCCAAGACAAAATAAAAGAGGTCTTCCACCTGCCATTGGTTCTTATTCTGTATTCCCACATTCTACACTGTAAACTTTCCCTGTTTTCATGAATGTTGAGCTGTTACTCTATATCTATCAAGAGTAATTCAAATGATAATTGCACTGATATGATCCCTGGGCTTTGGGACAAGAGCTAATTAATCAACAAATTGAAGGTTGCTCACTGCCCATTCTCCTATACCACTCCAGGTGCTGAAATCTCAAGTCTTCCCACTATCTCCTGAGGTTGGCTCCATATAGTTTTAAAAAAAATCATGGCAAATTGAAGCCAGAAGAATTGAATCAATGCAGAATCCATCAGAGCAACGCAGTGAGATGACAAAGCTCATTCAATCCTCCTACCTAATAGGCAATTGTATTTCCTTTGTCTTCATCAATGTATTTCTGATTTAGATGCCATGGGACTTGATATCCTTGGATCCTGAAAAAAGCCTTATAACACAATCCCGGATCTGCTTGATTTTCACACCATAAACAATGGGGTTCATAGTTGGGGGAAGAAGGAGGTAGATGTTGGCCATAATAATGTGGAGGGAGTGAGGGATCTTGTGACCCCCAAAACGATGTGCAAAAAATGAAAAGAAAGCTGGGGTATAAGAGAACACAATGGCACAGATGTGAGATGTACATGTCCCAAAGGCTTTCTGTCGAGCATCTACTGATGACAGTTTGACCACAGCCCGGAGTATCATAGTGTAGGATACTGTGATGCAGAAAATATCAAAGCCCCCAATCAAGAGGGCAACCATGAGACCATACACAGCATTGATTTTAACATTGCCACAGGAAATTTTGGCCACAGACATATGGTCACAGTAGGTGTGAGCGATGACATTGCCTCGGCAGAAAGGCAGTCTCTTGGTGAGGAATGTGAATGGGATGATAAGTATCACTCCCCTCATGAATGTAATGAACCCAGCATTGGCAATGACAGAATTGGTAAGGATGGTGGCATAGCGCAGTGGGTAGCAGATGGCCACATAGCGGTCCAGAGCCATGAGCATGAGGACTCCAGACTCCATCCCTGTGAAGGTGTGGATAAAGAACATCTGGATCAGACAAGCATTAAAATCAATCTCCTTGAGGTTAAACCAGAAGATCCCAAGGGTATTAGGCAGTGTGCTTGTGCACATGACCACATCAGTGAAGGAAAGCATGGCAAGGAAGAAATACATAGGCCGATGTAGGGTTTCCTCATAACGAATGAGGTAGAGAAGCCCACAGTTCCCCACCATGGCAACAATGTACATGGAGCAGAATGGCAGGGAGATCCAGATATGTATGTCCTCTAGTCCTGGAACTCCATTCAGGAAGAATGAAACTGGAGTCAGAGTAGTGCCATTGATCCTTTGCATGATGAATATGTGGTTGTCCTGTTTAGCTTTCAGTTGCTGTGTCTCCCTCTAGTGGAAGAGAATGTGGGGAAAAATTTTGTTCTTTCTCCATTTCCTCTTTAATCCAATACAAAAGAATTAATCAAACTCAAAGCCTTTTGTTATCTTAAAGATATGTAATAACGATATAAACATCTTTTTAGCCTAAGTTCAGAGACTGTATTCCTACATTTTATTTATGTATATATATTATGTACAACATATATATACAAATATGCATGCCATTCAGTGCATATGTAATAAAATATATATGCAGTAATAATAGACATTCTTTCTAGTCTAAGCCCAGAGAATTTATGCCTATAGATCTCTCTTTGTACATATACAAATATATTTACATATATATGTATATGTATATACATATAATATTTGCTACACCCATGATTGTGCATATTTTTCTACTTCATCAGGGGGAAGTTAAATCATATATTTTCAAAACAATTCCTTTTGTTATTTCTGTGACTTTCAAAAATTCATAAAAATCTGTTTCTTAATTATTTGCCTATTGTTAACAAAGCTTATGACTTTGTAACAAACATTTAGTGGTAATAATTAAAGCCTAAAATCCTTAGATTGAAGTTTAAAACTCTTCACCTTCTGTATCCAACCTCCCAGTTTAACTTAATATTAATCCCCTTTGTTCTGTACCCACCAGCTGATCAGGACTACTCAGACACACAGAATTCAAGAATAGAAGTGACCACAAGGAAAATTTTGTCTACTTCCCGTTAGACCAAGATCTCTCCTCCCAATGAAGAAGAGCAATGATCTCGCAAAACAACTAATCTCCTTTGGGATAGCTATAACTTTTAATATGGTTTCCCTTAAACCAGGGTGGGGAACCTGCAGCCTCAAGGACAGATGTGGCCCTCTCCATTCTGCAGTGTGGCCTTTTGACTGAATCCAAACTTCACAGAAAAAAATCCTCTTAATAAAGGGATTTGTTCTGTAAAACTTGGACTCAGTCAAAAAGCTTCACCCAAGGACCTAGAAGGTCACATGTGGCCTCCAGAACTCAGATTCCCCACCCCTGCCTTAAACAAATCTAAATGTCTTTGCAATTCTAGCCATTGTTCCTAACTCTGTCCTCTGGGGCCAAGCGGAACAAATCTAATCCCTTTTTCACATAATAGACCTTCAAATATTGGAAATCAGCTGTGATTTAAATCTCTTACTATTCACACATTCTCACTTCCAGGCTAAATATTTTTTAGCTCTTTTAACTTATTTTACTATGTCAAAACCTTGAGGCCAATCAACAGGCTGGTCATCCTCTTCAAAAAACAGCCTCCTCCTGCCCCCCAGTCCAAATCAATGTCCTTCCTAAAACTGAACTGAGACTTAAACACTCCAGGTGTACATGCAGACTATAGCAGGATTATCCTCATCCTCATCCTGGACACTATGGTGCTCTTAATGTTGTCTAAGAGGCCTTCATCATTTTTGACTGCCATTGTTGACTAACATAGCCTTGTGAATCCATTATACCGCTTCATATGGATGACTTATTATCTCACCATGTCTCCAATTGTCTTTTAAGTATAAGGAGAAGTTGAATTTTTAAATACAGGCTTTGAATTTTTGCAGGGGTGGGAAAGATGCAAACCTGTGAGTTCATTAGTGTGACAAATTCTTGATAGGAAACCTTTCATTGATAAAGAAGGCATCAAACCTATAACTTTATCTCTAAAGCAGAGACCTGACTATATCCTTCACTTAATAAAAAATTGTAAGTATCCAATGTCTCTAGAAAAAGTACAAATTCTTCTGTTTGATATTTGCAATTTTCCATAATCTGGCTCCTGCCAATCCTGCCAGATCTATTTCACATTATTACTCCCTCACATAATCTCTATTCTAGTCAAAATAGCCTGTTTACTTTTCCACATGCATAATGTTCCCTCTTCTGCCTCTATGACTGGGTATAACTTTGTCAACATCCCAAAATTACTCGGGTATGAATGTATCTATGTTTGTATGGACATATATGTCAATCTATCTACATGTATATATGTATACATACATATGTTATCGTTTTCCACAAATAAAGCTAGTCTACTCGTAGTTGAATTTACTGTCTGATTTAGCTTCCAGTTTTGTGGATTCTTATAATTATTATTATTAAAAGGATCTGGTGGTCCTACTCACCAGTATAACAATCTAGAAGTTATCCCACCCAGTATGAGAAATGATTATTTATCTCTTGAGCATTTAATAGTGAATTATTGAATTAGGACCAAGGATTTTCCCCATTTATGCTTCCTCATCCAGAAATCACCCAGTGTGAGAAATCTTGGGCAGAGACTTATCCAGGCTAAGATCTGATCAAAGACAGTAAAGAAATTCTAAGTTTAGGTGAATGGGTGGATTCATGCTCCTTGCATTTACTCAGAGAGATTTGGTGAAAATTCAGATTTTCCCTTTTGTCAGAGGGGTGATATGGCAATTGATAAGTCTCTTTGACCAAGATTTGGGTGTTCAGCATCACTTACCTGAAGAGCCTCATTGGAATACCACCTCATTATAACATTCATTCTCTATCATTACTTTTTAACCAACCAGAGTGGATTGCCACCCTCAAGCACACCCACCGTCCCAAGAGCATATAAGCATTGAGTGGATTCCATGAGGGGTCTTTGGCATCAGAGTGTCACTGACTCTTTTATTAACAAAATGCTGGCATTATTAATATTATTATTAACAAAATAATTAATTACCTAGAAACTATGTCTTTAGAAGTTTTAAAACATCATCAGTTAATTGTGAGGTTACTTTATTTTACCCACCCATTATCATCCTGCATCAAAACCATGCAAAATCTGGACTCATTAATAGAAATCTGAGTTTTCTGAAGGTAGCTATTCACATGTTCTCTTTTTACTATCTCAGAACAGTACTAAGTGGCTTCTGTTTCTGCTTTTGTCTTAGGAATTTTCTTAGAAGAGAGACAGTGGAATATGGACATGATATGTAGTCAGAAGACTTGGCTTTGAATCCTGACTCTAAAACTTACTAGCCACATACATATTCTTGTGTCCTCTGGGCTTCAGCTAGGAGCAGTTAAGGGCTTGTGGCAGCTAAATGGTGTAATGGATAGAGTGCTGGACCTGAAGTCAGGAAGGCTCATTTTTCTGAGTTAAAATCAGACCTCAAACACTTAATAACTGTGTGAGCCAGGGCAAGTCACTTAACCCTGTTTACCTCAGTTTTCTCTTCTGTAAAATGATCTGGAGAAAGAAGTGCCAAACCTCCCCAACATCGCTGCCAAGAAAACCCAAAATGGGGTCAGGAAGAGTCAGATACCCCTAAAATGACTCAACAACAACAACAATTGGGCTTCAGTTTTCTCATCTAAAAAATGAGAGGTCTGGATTATATGATCTCCAGGGTCATTTGCCCATCTAAATTGTATGATTATATGTAGAACAGTAAATAGGGATTTTTTGTACCTGGCAAAGCTCAGAAAAGGTACCTTCTCAGCTGGAGACATATAGGGAAACAAATACTGGGTACAAAGGTAAAATGAAGAAGGAGGAGTTCATACTTATGGATCCTGGGGTTGCTTCAATTCAATCCAATCCAGTCCAGTCAGCATTTATTAAGTGATTACCACATGCAAAGGTCCATGCCAGATGCTGGGGATACAAAAACAAAGCAAACTCCAGGAACAAGGTCCCTGCCCTTGAGGAGTTTACATTCTTCTAGGAGGAAGCCATATGCTATCAGATACATATATCCATGTTCAATTGAGAAGAGGACTGGGGGAATAATCATCAATTAAGGCAATAAGCAAAGCTTTGCCACAGTGGGTGGAAAGAAATAGTTGGAGGTGAGAAATATTGTGCAAGTAGAATCTACAAGACTTGAGAACTGAGTGGATATTGCAAGTGAGGGAGAAAAAGAATTAAAAATGACACTGAGGAGATGTAAAGGATAGAATATTGAACCTGGAGGCAGGAAGTTGTAATTTGAATCCCATCTTCCTAGTTAAGTGACTATACAGAGGCAGGTCACAACTTCTCAAAGCCTCAGTTACCTAATATAGAAAATGGGTTAATAATAGCACTTAGCTCATAGGGCTCATAGGAGAATCAAATGAGATAATATATTCACTCTACAAACCTTAAACAGGTGATAGAAAGGGAAACTGAAAGGATAATGCTGCCTTTAATATTAAAAGGGAAGTTTGTTGATTACCTAAGTTTGGGAAAAGCCAATGAGCTCAGTCTTGTTCAGGTGGAGATGCCTCTGGGTCATCTAGTTGAAGATATTCAGTAGCAGTTGGTGATGTAGAACTTGAATGTAGAAGAAAGATTAGGACTGATTTTTATCAATCTAGAAATTATCTTCAAAGAGCTACTTGAATATTCAGGAAATCCTGTGATCAGAAAAGAGGAGATGGCAGGAGAAGCTATCCAGGACATTCCTGATTAATGGGTACAGCACAGATAATGATCAAACAAAGGAGACTGCAGGAGAAGAGCCAGGACTGTCATGAATGTTGAAGGTAAAGAGTATGTTTAAGATGGGGTGGACAATAGAAACCAAAGCTGCACAGAGGTTGAGGATTGAGAAAAGACTATCAGGTTCAACAATAAAGATTGTGGGCAACCTTGGAGAGCGTGGTTTCAGTGGAATAGAGAGATCAGAAGCTAGATATCAAAGGTTAGAGAAGCCAAATGGGCAAAATATAGACTGATCTCCCCTCTACACACACACACACACACACACACACACACACACACACACACACACGAGTTCCCTCAGGAGGTTAATCGTGAAAAGGAGTATAGACAAAGTACCAAAATTTCTTACTCTAACTTACTATTATTATTGTTGTTCTTATTGCTATTATTAACTAGATGTTGCAGGGAGGCCATATGTAACCAGTCCAGGGTGGGTGTTAGGGGAAGTTCTGACACTGGTCTTCACCCACCTTCATCTCCACACACACCTCAACCATTTCTGGTCAGATTCAGGTGTGATCCCAGCACTCACTGCTTCTTCCTTCTTGAAGTGGCAAGGTCGCAAAGCCTAGCTCCAGGTGGAGGGAAGCAAAAACCTGGCACTCTGCCAAGTTACAGAGGAAGTGAGAAGGTAAATAAGAATCACCTGTCAACTGGAGCAGAGCATATATTTATTTGAGTGGTGTTCCCACCATCACTATGTTTGGAGAGGAGATGGAAACAAGAAGAGCCTATTTGTGTTGGGGTGTTCATACTGATCATTCCAAGGGCTATAGTATACTTTACCCTGATTTTAAAACATGCCCAAACCATGTCCTGGCACACAATCTCTGCTTTCATTGCACTCTTCTCTCCCGTCACCATTCTTATACTATTTCCCTCACCCCCACCCCTTTCCTTCCTTTCCTCTACCTATAAAAATAACACTGGTATTTCAAAGCCCAGGAAAAGTCTCACTTCATCCAGTAGTTCTCCTTTGGTGCAGTTCTTACTATATTTTTGCCTCCCCAATTAGACTATAATATCTTCTAGAATGCTATCCCCATAAAACAGTATACTTCTCGAGAAATAGAATATTGTGATACACAGCTAGACTCAGTCAGAGTCATTGGTTCAAATCCACCTCAGACATATGCAGATTGAATGATTCTGGACCAATTAATTAAATCTTAAGTGCCCTAGAGTTCCACATACCAACAAAAACTAGGTAGCGTAGTGGATAGAATTCTGAGGTCAGGAAGACCTGAGTTCAAATTCCACCTCAGATACTTACTAGCTGTGTGACCTTGGGAAAGTCATTTAGCTTCTATCTATCTCAGTTTCCCTAACTGTAAAAGGGGGATAAGAATAGCACCTACCTCCCAGGGTTACTGTAAGAATCAAATATTTCTAAAAGTACTTAACACATAGTTTGATACATTGTAGGTACTATATAAATGCTACCTATAATGATTACCACTATTATTTAAAAGAATATGGTTTTAAGAAAAATCCTCATAGTATCTAGTAGAGATCTGAAAATGCAGCACTTTGATGCCCTGATGCATTTTCACTGTTGGAACACACTTCACCAGTGTAACTAGAACCCTGCCTTCTCTTGCATTGAAATCCTGAGTCATTTTCCCCTTTCCTCTATAGAGGATACACCCAATATATGGGAGGGCTTTCTTTATTATCTCAAGTTAAAATGTCTTAACTACAAAGCTTGTACTCAAAAAATCTGATGTAATTTAAAACTTGGGGGATTTCGATCACTGAGGCTGCCTGAGTTTTATAACTAGCTCGTCCATATCTAGAAAGTCCTTACATGATATACCATTTTTAATACTTGGTTTGTTTTATTCCCCCAATTTTCAGCCCTCACTCTCACCTCTGACAAGTTTTTAAAATATCATTTGACTTTACTTCAACAAATATTTATCATGCACCTACTGTATGCCATCATCCATTGGTCTGTTTATGCTCCATCCTTGATGCAGCTATATCCTCTGTGCAGCAGGTGTAACATCAGGCAAGAAAGAGAAAGTGATGACCCACCCCTGAGATTCCCTTCTGGTGAACAGTGACACTGGGGATGATACTTCCTACCAAGAGAATTCAAGCCAGGAGCCATTATCCTCCTGAAAATGACTTCGACTTTACATAGTACCTGAATTAATGGCAATCGGCTGCCCTACATTCCAAGCACACAGATGACTCTTTTCCCTGGTGGGTTATGCTCACAAAGAAATGAGAATTTTCAGGAAGTCTGTCTCCTCTCATTCCTCTATCCCTCTACCCAAGTGTCCAATCTGGAATCCTAAAACCAAACAGAGCTCCCTGAAAGTAGGAGAAAACCTCTCTGCTCTTCTTCCCCATACACCAGAATTACTCTCCATTTGGTGTCCCCAACAATCATTGGCTTTCTATCGAATACCTCGTAGACTAGATGGCTGTGCAAAAAGATTATTGAAGATTAGGTTCTATCAGGTTGCTGTGGTATCTTGAGTAACCTAGGATATGAAGGTTTTCCCTATCTGAAAGTTCAGATCCAAAACCTCTCCTTGCTACAAATATTTATAGGGTCCCTTTGGGGAAATTTCAGAGCAGCAAAAGCTCAGTTACTGATGTCAAAATCAGCCTCTTCTCTGGGGAGACAGCCATTCTCTCAGTACCTAAGGAAAGAGTTTTATCTAAAATAAGCAGCATTTAAAGATATAAATAACAGTTAACATTTATATAGCACTTGGGAAGTATGTGGTGTAATGGATAGAGTGCAGGGTCTTGAGTAAGAAAAAAATCTTCCTGAGTTAAAATTCTGCCTAAGCTACTTACTAACTGTGTGACCCCTGGCAAGTCACTTAACCCTGTTTGACTCAGTTTCCTCATTTGTAAAATGAGCAGGAGAAGGAAATGGCAAGCCAGTCTAGTATCTTTGCCATGAAAACCCCAAATGGGGTCACAAAAAGTTGAACACGACTGGAATAAACAGTATGAACTGAACAACATCAACACTTATACCACTGACATGATAATATTATTTCATTTGATCCTTATAACAATCTTGGAGGGAAGTTTTATTTTAAAGATGAGGAAACTGAGACAAAGGGAAGGTAAGTAGCTTACACATGGTCGCACATCTATTAAGTATCTGATCCTGGTTTTGAACTCAGGTCTTCCTGTCTCTAGATCCAGTGTTCTATCCATTGCACCATCTAGCTGCCCCAAAATTAGGTTGTAGCAAACCTCTTATTTTCTTCCTTATCCAGTGAGTGATTAAGATGATAACTCCAAATCTGCAGAATTGGGTTGGCATTTGATAAATGTTGACTAACTTACATTATTACATTGAGTGCTGGTTCAAAGTCAGAAAAACTGGAGAGTAGAGGTTCTAACTGCTGGTCCCAAATAACAAATTTTTTCTAAGGGGGTAGGGCAGGGCAGGATGGGGACACTTTCTTCAATAGAGTATATACACACAAGAATAGAGGATTTTTCTTTCTTTGGAGAGGTATTAAAAAATTAGGATACTCTAGTGACTTGAGAAGGAATCTGTTTCATTCAACTTTTAACACTACATGACCTGTAAGTACCAAACCATTTTTATGTTTTCAGATGAAAGTTCTCTTTCTCCCTTCCCCTTATCCTCTTTCCCCTCATTAAATGCTATTCCAATTTTTAAAGATACAAAGTTTGTCCAAAGAGAGCTTACCTACAGGGATAGAATCAATCTGTGATTTCATTGGCATGGGGAACTCCCAGGTGAGGAAGTTCTCTCTACCAATGCAGGTCAATACCTTCTCTGTAACTGTCTTAGAGAAGTGGTATCAGACTCAAATAGAAATCACTCAGCATGCCACATATTGACTTGGAAAACCACAAATTGACATTATCTATGTTGTATTGTATTTTATTTATTTTATTAAACATATCCCAATTACATTTCAACCTGGTTTCTGCTGCACTGAAGAGTTTTGCCAGTCACTTACAGTTGACTGGCTTGGGGTTTGACACCTCTGAGAGGTTAAGCAACTTCTCAGAGTTAAACAGCCAAGGATAGTCACAGGCAGGATCCAGCTCTTTGTGGCTTTGAGATTAGCTCTTATCCTATAGAGCAGCCTATGACAGGTGGCAATCAGTGAGTATTTCTAGGCCATCTACTTGCTACCATGAGCTGTGCCATAAGAATCATGCAGTGTGGGAAACAGAAAAAACAACAGCAACACTATGAACTAGGCATCAGACTGAAGTAAGAGAGATGGATTGGGAAAACCAGCAGGGACAGAGGAAGTAGAGCTTATGGTGAGGAAGAATTGAATTAGGAGCAGTAAATAAGATAAAGCGGAGAGACAGAAGAACATGAGATTATGAGCATGGGAATTTCAGAGATCAAAATCATACAGGTGTAAATGTTATCAGTAACAGTAATATCTAAAAAATAATCCCCATATTCCCTAGCCTTTGCACATATTACTAAGAAACAAGCAAACAAAAACAACTAGCAAGAAGAAATTTTAATTCCATTCAAAATAACTGACAAATATATAAAATATCTGGATGTTAACTGATCAAAACATACTCAGGACACATGTATTAATATTTTAATGTTAATGACTATATAGAAATTAATATATAAAAACCTCAGTAAAATGTAGCATGAGTTAAAATCACTTTTAACACTTTGAAAAGCATAGAAATAAACAAAGCTTTCTTTCATACGGTAAAAATTATTCATCTAGAATAAAGGAAAAGAGCAGTCATAACAGAAAAACAAGAAAATAGTGGTTTCCAATCTTTATGTAGCAATTATTGCTCTTTAAAATCTTTTTTCAGTTGTGTGACCCTGGGCAAATCACTTAACCGTGATTGCCTCACCAGAAAGGAAAAAAATAAATAAATAAATAGCTTTGTTTAATAAATAAATAAATGGAATCTTTTTTATATCTTTCCCCACATTTTACATAGAGTAATTAATGCAAATTAATTTATTATTTGTATTATTTTAAGAAAAGTATTAATTTATTAAATATGTTTATAATAAAACAAATCTTTTTTTTTCTCAGCCAAAGACAGGATTTATTAGAACATCCATCATGCTGGGCAGACTCTTAAGGAGTCTGAACATGGGTAGGCAATGGTTAGATTATAAGAATCTAAGCAGTGGCTAGATTTTAAGAATCTGAGCATCTTAATGGAGACAAGATGGACCTTATATACAGAAAGACTGTGGGAGGGATCTAGGAGTGGCCAAGTAGTTTGGGGTGATGGGAGGAGGGGTCTAAGGAGATCTGGATGGGAGTGGCCAGTAAGCTGGGGTGAAGAGAATTCCTGGGACTTGGACAATGGAGCCTAGCTAGGATTAAGTGTGGGAAATGGCCAGGGGCCATAGGGAGGTAAAACAATGGAGGGGAGATTGGGTGTAACCACAATGAAAGGCCAGTTGATGGGATTATAGCCTCAGGGGGAACGGCAGAGATTTGGCCATGTGGGAAAGTAAAGAAAGATTGAGGGAGAGTGGCCAAGTAGTCCATGAGGTAATAGAATTCCCAAGGGTGGGAAATGGAGCCTAGGTGGGACCAAGGGTGGGAAGTGGCCTGGGGCCATAGGGAGGCAAGACTATGGAGGGGAGATTGGGTGTGGCCACAATGAAAGACCAGTTGATGGTACCATAGCCTCAGGGGAACACCAGAGACCTGGCCATGTGGGAAAGTCCAGGGCTTTTCCCTTCTGGGGCCCAGACTCCAACCCCATCATTACCCCCTCAAACAAATAGGAACTCAAATTCTTTTGGGGTAAGGGGTGAAGGTCTTGGCTTCTGAAACTGCTTCCTGCTGGCAAGGGGCATAGAGCTGTCCCTGCCTCGAGGGGGTCCCAAAGATGAGGTTGACTGGAACCAAGCACAGGCTGCATCCAGGGAACAATGTGGGGACATTGGCTGGTACTTGCTGTTTGCTACCAACTGTAGGTGAATGGCCCATAGTCTGGAAGACACAAATCTGACAGAAAAGACTGCAGGGCCCAGATACTAGATTTAGGGCCCAACTTTGAGAGGATAAAACATCCTTAGCTCTGTTTGGATTCAGATAATTCAGTTTTCCAACCATGCAGTATCAAATCTACCTCATAGCCAGACTCAGGAATAGCTAGGTGGGTAACATTCTCTTTCAAAGGAACATAATGGGGAAACTGAGCCAGGAGGATCCCCTCTTAGACTAAGGCTAAAATTGTCCTCTCAGCTTTTCCCGATGCTGACTTCCCACCAGCATCACCTTCTCTGAGTAGCTTGTGACATTTCTCTCAGATGGTGGATTATTGATTATCAATGGATTATGACCCATGAGACAACTCAAAATAAAATCCTATGAGCTTTTACAGCTTAAACATGTAATGAAATATTGTATTAATATACACATTCTTGTTGATAAAATCCTAGGCAATTTTTATATTTATAATATAAAATTTATAAGCTCTAAAATGAGTAGGCTTATTTTTGGCACACATTTCCTAAACATGTAGTGTCATTTATGGTATTGTATTCATAATTAGTTGTCAATCACTAATTGAGGTTGATATTTATCTTTATCATAGCCACAGTAGAAAATTCTTATGTCTGCTTGTGATTCACTTAGGTTTTCATTTGTTCATTTTGATGCTGTCATTTGGTATATATATATATATTTAATAAGAATAACAATTAATTGACCTATATAACTTTAAGCATAAAGTTATTTCTCTATTTATCTCTCCTGACTTTGTGATTTTCTTTTTCTTTTCATCTATTATCATGGAAACTATTGCTTCCTTGGAATCACTTATCACTTGGTTCATAGTAGCTATTCTCTCTAGTCTTTCATTTTCATTTTATGTATTTTTTAATGTAGCACATTTCTTGTATTAAACAAAGAATGATAAATCTCATGGGTTCTTGTATTATGCTTTAAATATTTGTCAACATGTAGGAAGCCTCCCTCAATCCTTGAATCATTGGTGCAGCCAATAATGATAACAACATCCCTAACAGGACCCTATAATGATACATTAGTAAGGAAAGGTTTTGGATCTGGATGTTTGGATCAGGGAAGTATTTGCCATCCTAGATTATCCAGGACATCAGAACAACCTGACAAGAACAAATCTAATTTTTTTTTTGTGAAACCATCTAGATACTAAGGAATCTGACAGAATGCCATGATAGGTGGGGACAATACTACATGGAGAATAATTCTGGGAGGTGGGGTCAAGATGGCAGAGTGAAAGGTCACAGCACCAAACCTTCCCCAAAATCTCTCCTACAAAATGATCACAGAAAACACTAAACAGAATTCTGGGAAGGAAAGCCAACAAAATCTTATAGAGTTATACTTCCATCCAGGGGTGGTTTAGGAAGTCAGAGAGTTCTGTTGACACTGAAGTTGGAACTAACCAGGAGCTTGGCAGAAGTGACACTAGAGCTGTGGGCTGTAGGACAGCAGCAGCATCCAGGGACAGTAATGGGACTGAACACCTCATCAGAAAGAGATCCCAATGGACCCCTGTAGCACTGGAAGCAGAAACAGGAGCTGTCAAACAGTCCTGTCACCCATTACCCAGGTCTAGGTCTCAGTTCCAAGGTTGTCTGTCACCTTTGACAAAGTTCCAGGTCACAGTTCTAAAGGAGGAGCAGAGTGGTTGCAGTCACAAGGAGTAGGGGCCCTCCCTACCTGTATAAGAACCAAAGAGCAGATCAGAAGGATGGTGACTAAACATCTCCTGGGATCATGCCATGCTAGAAGCACCAAAAACCTATAGGCCTCCAGATCAAGCTGTGAAGACAGGACAAAGATGGGAGCTCAGGCCAGTCATCTTCCCCAGAGGTGATCAGAGCCCAACTGAAATATATAATCCAAAGTCAATGTTGGCTAGAAAAATGAAGGTGGTGGTGGCAAAGATGACCACATTTGATATGCCCTTTAAAAAAAATTTGTTTTTCTATCAGAAGAACTTTATGATTTAGGTAGTACTGATACTATTTCACATTTTATAGAAAAGAAAATGATACCCAGATCAATGAAATGCATTGCTCTCAGTTACTAAACCATTAAAAGGGACAGTTGGGATTTGATCCTACTTATTCTTACTCCAAGCCACATGCACTTTCCCCTTAAGAGGAAAAATGTCAAACTTTTAAATTTGATTTAATTAGAATGCTCTATTTTGTATTTTATGATTGCCGGCATCCTTTGTTTTGTTAAGAATTCCACCTCTTTTGTTTGCCTTCTCAATGAGAATGGGTGGAGAGGGAGGAAGGGAAAGAATTTGGAACCCAAAATTTTAAAAACAAATGTTAAAAATTGTTTTTACATGCAACTGGGAAATAAGATATACAGACAATGGGGTATAGAAATCTATCCTGACCTACAGGAAAATAGAAGGGGAAGGAGATAAGAGAAGGGGAGAAGAGAAGGGTGATAGAAGGGGGGGCAGATTAGGGGAAGGGGTATTCAAAATGCACACCATCTTGGAGTGGGGGGAGGGGTGAGATGGGGAGAAAATTTGAAACTCAAAATCTTGTGGAGGACAATGTTGAAAATCAAAAATAAATAAATTAAGAATTAGAAAAAAAAAGAATCCCACCTCTTTAAATGAATGTAATGGAAGATTTTTCCATTATGAGAAACAAATGAATATGTTGAATACTGAGATACCCAGGAATATGTCTATAAATTGATCCACTGTGAAGTAAGAAGAACCAGGAAAGCAATGTATACAATGAGTATGGCAATGTAAATAGAGTCATCATAACAACAATCACAACTGAATGCTATATAATTATGACCAAGCTTGACTCCAAGAAGAGATATAAGGATGCAACTTCTTCCATTCTCTGCAGAGGTGAACTTTGTGTGTGGAATAATAAATGTAATGTAGGGTTGGTTGGTATATTTGTTTGTTTTGCTCCACTCTTTTTTTTCCTGCTTTTTCCCCTTTGTTTAAAAAGTTGTTCTCTGGGGAAGATAGAGACACAGATAAGGATAATAGGCTATATAAGCAAAAGAGAAATCAATCAATATTTAAGAAATAATGAAAAAATAAGAATAGCTAGAATTTCTGTAGCACCTTTACAATTTGCAAAGCTCTTAGTAAATGTTTTCTGATTTTATCTTCACAACACAATTGGAAGGTAGGTGCTATATTTTCATTTTACATATGACTAAACTGAGGCAGAAAGAGTCATACAGCTAGTCAATGTCTAAGGAAGGATTTGAATTCAGTTCTTCTAGGATCTAGTTCCACACTTAATATACTGCAACAAGAATCCCTTAGCTATGGTTATGTAAGGTGTCTCCTTCCATTCTTCTCTGTTGTTTAAATGGCACAGTCTTTTCAATTCTGGCTACATATCTACTCTGAGTGTATGTGTATGTATGTGTATATGTTTAACATGTACCAAATAACTTTGAGCTTCATATCATTGTTTGAATACTAGTAATGTCTCTCCCTATCCCTTCATTTTTATTTCTTCCTATTGTTTCTTCCTTAGAATGTAATTAATTTTGTGGATTTATTTTATATCCTGCCACTTTACTGAATGTATCAATTGTATCTATTAGTTCTTTTAGTGATTATCTAGGGTTTTCTAAGTAGTGAGTTGCTTTCCTCCATCTAACTACTATGGATTCATGAATGCCTCTGTTTCTTTTGCTCTTGAGTGAATGAGTGTCCTGAAATGGAATTTTCTAGGAACCTACTTTATGAGTTTGGTAGATCTTGATGTTCAATCCAGAGATCTCTTCAGAGGTTCCACTGGTGATTGGAAATGATATCACAGTCTACCACAATGGTAGTGACCAATATCAGAAGTACCTGAAGAAAGATGTAGAAAAGACAGTCACCCAAGGCACTTTGGGACTCAAGGGATGGTGATTCTCTTATGATGGAGAAAAGTAGACTCTAGAAAGTTACTCATTTGTGAAGCCTGTGATGTTTAAAAAGTTTGAGAGACATAATTGCTAGGTAATTAGTCATTTTCATTGATAATGCCAGCATATTAATAATAAAAATGGAAGTGGCACTCTCAAATGCCCAATATAATCATGGCAGTGGTCTCATGGCTTATATGCCCTTGGAACAAGAGTGTTGCTGAGGGTGGCAATCAACTCTGATTGGTTAACAATAAATGAGAGGTAGACTTTACAAAGAGAAGTAAACTCACTCCAGTGAGGAGCAGAGAATGACATTATGTCACTCTTGGACAGAGAGACTATCCCCATATACCCAGACCACCCCCAGCCTTGCATAATCTAGACAGAGGAATCCTTCTTCACCCAAGCTTGATTGAGTGGAATTCACCTTAGAACAGAGATTCCTTGTAAGGTTGGGTGGGGTCTAACCAAGATTGAGAAGTTAATTCAACATCCTTCAAGAGACTGAACTTGGAAATGAAGACTACAGGAAAAAAAGGGGGGGGGACTCTGGATCTCCCCAAATCATTGGTTATTAATAATCATTTCTCTCAAGCCTAAGAGAGAGTTACACCTGAGAGAATTTCAGAAAGGTTATACAAAGAGAGGAAAGGACTTATGGGGCCAGTATTAAGGAGATTCTTCTTGGCCAAACATGTTATTTAAATATGCATCATTATTATTGTACTTCAAGTTAGAGCTCACTCTTCCCAGGGTGTACAAGGGGAGTGTACCAAGTTTGGAGAGAATACTTTTGTAACTATTGTTCTTGCTATATGTTTTCAATAACTCCTTTCTGTAAAAATATGAGAGTTTGATTGATAATGCAGAGAACACTGGTGAGGGCTCAGGACACAAAGGATTAGAAATCCCAGATCCTCAGGGTTATGCATAGAACAATGAGGGGAAAAATCTGGGAATCCATACTTTGAGTGTGGGTGCTGGGGAAATGACCCCAGGGAGAAGAGGGGTTCTATAGTTATTGTGCCTGGTAAATAATCTGATACTGTTATGATTGATTGTCCTTGGAATGTGATTTCTTTCTTTCTCATGTGCTTGCCAATTTGTTGTTTGATGTTGTAACTGGGATGTTTGACTGGGATGTTTCTTGATGAACCTGGCATTTATGTTGGGGTACCATAGGTTTTTTAGAGCTATATTTGGCTATTTGTTTCCAATATTTCTGGGCAAGATTCTGGTTTGGTTTCCTGAAAGACACAATTCATATTTTTCTGGAAGACCTGTGACACTGATATTATCTTTTCTCATCTGATCTTCAAACAAGCATTGGGCATGGGAGCACTATGAGCACAAGGCTGATGAGCAAATATGTGGTTATTGTTTTCTGCCAAAATTATTTTGTGTGGGTTCCTTCAATTTTCCCCTTTCTGTCTTTGCTATTATTGCTCTATTTGGGAACATTCTTTTCCTGTTATTCTTATTGAAGAAGTGAAAACAATGTAGAGTAAATTATAATATATTTAAATAATTCAGAACTAGTTGAGTGATGACCTCAAAAATAGCCATTACTCAATCTATGCCAATTTCAAAGGAAGTTTCTAGTTGCATGTCCCTGGGAATTATGCTTCACAATGTTCTGCTTAATATTCTTATTAGCCTTGGATAAAGCCACAAGTCATATCCCTTTCACGCTTGCAGATGTTGTATTATGAGGAGATACACTTAACTCAACTTGACTGGGAGTCAAGATACAAGAATAGGAGGATAACCTAAGGCATTGGATTAAATATGATAAGATGAATTAAATAGAAAAAACATAAAGGATTTCATTTAGATTTCAAAAAAACCTTTACAATTTAAAGATGGGAGAAGGATATACATACATATATTTAAATATATTTGCAAATATATGTGTATACATATAAAATATACATGAATTCATCTGGGAAAAGGACTTGGGGGAGTTTTGTGTAATAGAGGCTCAATTTCATTCAAAAGTATAACTTAGTAGTCAAAAAAATGTGATTATAGGCTACATTAAGAAAGGCTTAGTTTCTAGGGCAGTTTTATGATTGTTCCACCCTTTTTGCTCTTCTTGGAACACATATGGAATGTTGAATTCAGCACTCAATGTCACCATTTAGGAAAAATATTGTTGACCATGAGAGAGTCCATTGGTTGAAGGCAGTTATATATATGTGTATATGTATATATATATATATATATGTGTGTGTATATATATATATATATATCAGATAGAAGAGACTGAGTGGGGATATGATAGCTTTCTTCAAATATTTGTGTTGAGTTGGCATGTGGAAGAAGGATTAAACATTTTCTACTTAATAAAAAAATCTCAGTACTACACTTCAGGACTATATACATATACATGTATATATATATATATATAAACACATACATTTACATGTGTGCATATGTGTATACATACAGATACATATATTTCTTTGGGTTTTCAAATAATAGGCTTAAAAGAAGGACAGATGAATTTAAAAAAAAACTTATTACCTAAAAAATTTAAATTAAAAATCAGTTACTTGGATTTCAATGGAAGAGCTTATAATAGAGTATCCAAATGCCCTCAATGAATTGAAATCTAAGGACCTAGGTAAACTATTTTGTGTGCTGCACTAACAAATAGCTTTTTTCCCTCAAGGGAAGAGAGGTGGGAAAGGGAACAGAACATTTATTAGTTGTCAGCCATTATGCTAAACCTTTACAAATAGTATTTCCTTTGATCTTCACAACAACCCAAGGAGGTAGTTGCTATTATTATCCTCATTTCACAGATAAGGAAACTGAGGCTGACAGAAGTTAAGTAACTTGCCTAGGGCCACAGTTGTAAGGTATCAGATGCCTATAGATCTGATCCACCCATTCTCAGGAACCTTTATTGCTTCTCTACTACTCAGCTGGGAGCCATCTCCAGTTGTCCTGATCTGTATCTGGCCACTGGACCTAGATGGCTCCAAAGGAGAAAGTGAGGCTGCTGACTTTGCACAGCCCTCCCTCACTTAAATCCAATTCACTTGCATGACATGTGATCACCTCCCTGATGTTATGATCCTCTTTGAGAATGAAGGACAACAGCAATAACAAGAAGTAATGGATTACAATGTCAGAGTCAGATTTTGGTTTGATATAAGGAAAGATTTTCTAAAATCAGAGCTATACAAATGTGAATTGGTTGAGAAGATAGTATGTTCCCTTATGCATGTCTTTAAGCAGAAGCACTGGTGAATGTACAATGTATAGCACGTGTATATGTTGTAGAGGATGCTCTTTTTCGTGTTGACTGAATGACCTTTCCAGTACCTTCCAATTCTGAAATCCTCTTACTCTACTGCTACTCCTCCTTTTGACCTTCTCCTTCTCCCCCCCACCCCATTCTGGCTAGGTAGTTATTAATAATAGCTATCATTTATATAATATTTTAAAGTTTACAAAATTGTTTTACATATGTTGACTCATTTGATCCTCACAACAACCTAGTGTGGAAGGTATAATTATCACCCCCTTTTTGAAGATGAGAAAACTGAGACCAGATAAGTTAAATGACTTGCCCATAGTCACAGATACAAAGTCTCAGAAGCAGTTTTTGAACTCAAGTCTTCTTGTTTCCAAGTCCCATGTTTTATCCATTGCTTCATCTAGTTACCTTAAGACATAAATACTACTACTATTATCACTCCTATGATTCCCATAAATGTTCTCTCAGATTAGAAGAGAATGATAATGATGAGGTGCTAATGATGGACCCCTAAAAGGCCCTGGACTTTCCCACATGACCCAGGTCCCCAGTGTTCACCTGAGGTTATAATCCTCTCAATTGTCCTTGAATAATGGCTTTGACCTTGCCTCAATCTCCAATTCTCTGTTACCTCTAACCTAGCCCAGACTTGCATTGTCTGTTAATTCCAGATTGCCCTTTCCCACCTTTAATTGCATCTAGACCACTTCAGTGTGGCCCAGGTCCCTGGCATTCACCTAGGGCACCCAGCCCTGTGGGGTCCTACTCTGTTACCTTCCAATAGCCCAAAATATTGGCCACTCCTTGACCACTGTATATGTGTCCATCTTGCCCCCATTAAGTTGCTCAGATTCCTTAAGAGTCTAGTCAAATTGTAGTCTCATTACAAAGGCTCGGATTCTTAAAATCTGGCCAATAGGGTGGATTCTTAGAATCTTGCCCACCCTGACCGGTGTTCTAATAAACTTGTCTTTGGCTGAAAGAAGGCTGGGCCAAATTCATTCAAGGCATGACCTGCATCACTTGCCCTTGAATTTTGGGGCTCCCAGCACCCCTAGACCTCAAAAATACCATAGTTCTTCATTTTTGATTCTGTATTTAGTCAGGGAATATTGTTTCAGCAGACTAGCAGGGCTTATAGTTATACAAAAAGAATAACTTAAAAATTATAAATCATTACTTTAGGAAGGAATTATTAGATGACTATAGTTGCTTATCTTCAAAAATGTAAAATTCTATCAGAGCCAGACCTCTCTGTATTTTCTCTGTTGTTGGTTTTGCTGATGTAAAAAAAATAAGGGCTAAATTCCTTGTGGTCTAGTCAGAGCATTTTAAGGTAATACTGAATAGGTTATGTTAAGTATATAAGACATCACAGCTTTCTGGTGGACTAATACATTTGAGAGTATACTGAATGCTGAAATGTTTCTTTTTCTTTCAAAAACCATGATCTATCTCATCATTAGAAATAATCTTTTAATGAGGACTTGAGAGCATGAAAGGACCTTATTTGCCAGTCTCACCCATTTTAATTGGGGATGTTTTCCACAATGGAGTCTGAAAACTCCACTGTCCTAAAACATTCCTATGGGACAGAACTGAGGGACCTTTTTTTTTTAAATCAATGATTAGAAGACACCAAAACCTTGGAATGAGAAATTATTACCTTTATATCCTCTGAGTTTATTTCAACTAAGAGTACAAAGAAGTAGTATCAGACTAAATCTAGGCTCAAAATCTCTACACAACCAAAAGTTTCAGTATTTGAAATAATCCTAGTACAAAAGGATAGTTGAGTTTGACTGCAGAAGAACAGGAAAAGGAGCATGCATTTGAATGTCCTGGAAATGTCTGTTTTGAACTCCCACTTGAGTTCTGAATTGGGAAAAATAGGTAAAGAAAAAGAGAAAGAGGAAGAAGAGAAAGGGAGGGTAAGGAGATGAGGGAGATGTGGGAGGAGAAGAAATGAGAGAGAGAGAGAGGCAGACAAGGGACAGGTAGACAGATAATTATAGGGACAGAGAGACAGAGAGACAGATACAGAGAAAGACTGAGGCAGAGAAATAGACAGAAAAGCAGAGAGACAGACAGATAGGCAGGGAAAGACATAGAGAGTCTACATCCAGGGCCTGGGAGGTGACTTTTATATAACAAATCTATTTTTCTATTCTTTCCTGGAAATAAACTGCAACAAAATTTCAGAAAATGCCTAGAACTTGTGGAAAAGATCCACCTAATGAAATGCAAACCTCAGTTCTTTTCTGGTACTCACAGTACCAGACATGGAGTTGGTTCAGCAGTCAGCATTGCAAGCTAAAAATAGATTTAAACTTTTTCATTCTCCTTCCAGGGTGATTTTAGCCAGGGGTGCACAATCACAGTGAGGTCAGAACATCGGCAGAAGTTATGGAGGAGGGCCACAAGAAAACATTTAAGATTTGATGACAAAAGAATATGACTTGTTTTTTATTCCCAATGTTTTGTTGTGCAACTGATAGTGTAGGCAAATTGCTGTCTAAGGTACTGAGCTCATGATCAAAACCACAAAGTTTACATTAAATTACTTGTCCTCTAGAAGAGTCATGAATTAGACTAAGACAAAAGAGTTAAAATAATTTTTAAACCATGTTTGCTTTTAAATATCATATTGTGGAACAATGTTGGATGTATGATTCAAAACAGTTTATGAAATCAAATCTCAAATTAAACTTTGAATAAAAGCAAAGATAGATGGAAAGATATAAATGTATATTTGCACATTGTGTGTGAATGCATGGATCTATACATACATATTTGTGTATGTGTATACACAAATGTGTATTTGTCTATTTGTGTGTATACGCACATACACACATATATATTATATATGCATATATACATACATATATATGCATGTGCGCATAAGTATTCAAGTTAGAGCCATGTAGCAGCTTCCACTGAGAGTCTCTACTGAATGGAGAGAAATACAATCTTTAAAGAAAAAAAATTAAATTCTATTTTTCTAATTTGAAATAAGCCACATATGCATTGTACAAATCAGCAGATCTGCTACATTAATCCTGGGTAGAGGCAGGAAATTTAGGTGGTGGTAGTGAAGTATTAGCACCCAGATTCAGCATAAAATATAGAACAATGAGAAAAACTCAAAATTTTGTAAATTTTTTCTTACCACCTCCCCCTCCCCAATCTCATTCCCATTGTAACTTGTTCCTTCCCATCATCCCTTCTGTTGTTTGTCTTGGTCACATGAACAAGAAGAGTCTATAAAAACCTCCTGATCCTTACTGTCATTTTTAAAGAAGAATTAATACAAGCTATGCTATGCAGAATGGTTTGCACCCATTGCACCCAAACAGTGGTTTGGACCCAGTATTTACACATTAAAGTATTTGCTAACTATGAAGAAATTCTATGTCAAAATTTGTAGCAAAAGTCAGTTTAATCATTTACAGTGACATTATACCAATCATTATGCCAGTCTCTCAGAATCCACAAATGGACAATGAACGAACCCTAGAATGGAATAGGGAAAGGAGGGAGGACTGAATTAGTGTTAAGAAATTATATAGAGTTTTTAAAAAAATGTTAGCTTCTCCTCAAAAGAAAGGAACATTTTTTTTATATTTTTAAAACATTTCATTGATGAATATGTTTCTTTATATCCTAGTCATTTCTAATACTCTCTACACTGAAACCTGTGACAAAAAAACATTTAAGCAGAACCATGCAAAAAAGAGACCACAGATTCTATCTTATCCCCCGCCCCCCACTAGACTCCCTCCACCTCTTTGATATGAGGGAGGAGGGTCAGCAGGGAACAAACCTTAGACTAATGGTCCAGGCCTCGCCTCTAGAGATAAAGGGAATAGAATGATAAAGATAAGTAAGAATGCTGGCATCATTTAAAAAAAACCCACCAGCAGGGACTCTAGGGCTGCCCCAGAGTTCTTGAAGGAATAAAACACCCAGGCTCCAACAGCACAGAGCTTCTCTCCATCCAGAGAGACCCAATGTTGACCATGGATGGGAAGAAGGCTCCTTGACTGGATTCAGTTAGGACAAGTGCTCTCTGTCCTCCTATAAGGACCACCACACCATCTCCTCCCCTTGATTTCTGCTAGTGTAAATATGTGTGCATGTGTGTGTGTGTGTGTGTGTGTGTGTGTGTGTGTCTTCCCCACTATGCCACTGGACTGGATTGTTCACTCATTCTTACCCCTGTAACTTCCCCTGCAAGGCTAACAAACTCTTGTGGTGGTCAGCCTTTCCAGGTTTCTCTCCTTCCTTGTGGAATCCAAATCCACTGGTAAGGTTAGCCAGACTAATTCATGATGAGAATGGGATTCCACAGGAGTGGGCTCTTGGAACATCCATAGCCCGTGTGACTGGATCAGTGAGCACCTACTGGTTAAGAGTAGAATCACCGGGGATGGGTCAGAAGACTTTGGCAGTCCCTTGCATGGTTCTGCTGCTGTTTACATTGCAGAAGGAGAGTCTTGCCCTTTTGTGTAAAAAGCATATCTGGGTCCAGTGGAGAACCTATTGCTTCTGTCAAAAAACATCCTTGCCTCAGCCTCTGACTCAGGCCTTGGATCTGAAACTAGTCCATGGCATGCGTCAGTTACTGTCCCAATAAGGGGATTTGGGGAGATTACTCCACCTGGAGAAGGAATAGGGCTGGGAAGACAAGAGTATGACAGTCCCAAGGGAAGGAGGATCAGGCAAGCAAATGTTAAAGAGCTGAAGGGGAGACTTGGGACTTCTATTGGTTTTTGTTTGTTTGTTTTACTATCACTCCAAATTCAATTTCCTTTCAGCAATCCATTCATTTATGTCATTTAAGTCATTGTGTATTTCATTTTCTTGCTCCAGATGCTATTTACAATAAACTGTGAGAACCTCTATCACACAAGGGATTCTGCATCCTAAAGGGATTCTCCAGAGGTTCTCTATACCAAGATATCCCCTTGAAGGATAAAGTTATAATATATAAGGAGTTTTCTGGTTTATGTCAACAGGGACACTCTAACTCCATCTAACCTGGGCTTCAGTGCTCTTCCTTCATGATTGGTAAATGAATCTTACTTTTCCCTTCCTCCACCAACTTGTCAGGCTCCTGAGCAGCTACTCCCCCCCCCCCCCCCCCTGCTCACCCCCTTGAAGTTCTTCTAGTGGCCATAAATCACACAGTTTTATCATATACCTGTAGTCATTACAAAACAGAGCTTCTCACATGCTAAAGGTCCACATTTAAAAAGATCTATTCCAGGACTTTACAGTGATCCCCACAGTACTGATTGCTGCAGCCTCTCATACGTCTGTCAAAACTCAAGGTGAGTACAAGATCATCTACTAGATGATGTAATGGATAGAACACTGGACTTTCAGCCAGGAAGGAAGGAACTTGAATCCTGCCTCAGACGCTTATTATGTGCCCATTAGTAAGTCATTTAACCCTTCTCTGCCTGACTATTTGTATTGAGTATTGCAACTTGCCTTAGACTAGGACAGGGTGGTGAATATCCAGGTCCTTGGAGGGTTTCCACTCTAAATTGGTTCATCTAAAGTAATCAGAAAATGTCCTAGGGAAGAACGTCTCAGATAATAGATGAGCCCATAGGGAGCTCTAAAGAGTACCTCAGAAAAAAAAAGAAATTCTGTGAAAATTTATCATTTGTTAATAAAAAAGAAATAGGACTATATTAAGAGACACAATTTCATCATGCCATGTTAAATGCAACTACGTAAGAATTTGTGTTATCCTGGTTACAACAATGGGAAGCTTCAATTTTCAACTGGTAAATTGCCTGAGTAGATGTTTAAGTAACTGACTTCTTAGAATGGGAATTTCAGAAATGAGGGATACCCCATGCAAATGCAGAGGTAATAGATGGAATGCCATGGATGGAAAATAAATAGAGGGCCAATTTGGTGGGAATGTTGTGTGAAGGGTAAGAAAATGTTATAAGATGACTCCATATATAGGTGAGAGATATATTTTCAGGGCTAAAACTGGTGTGGTGTCCAATTCATTGCCTGTAGTAATGTAGTAATGAAATTTAGAGGTCTTGTCTACTTCTTGATGACAATGAATAACCTACCCCTAACTAATTGCAACACATCATGTTATTTTCTTTGGAAAGACAAGAATAAGAGGCTTGCTAAGTTGGAAGGGACTTTAATGTTCATTTAGCTCAACGCCTACCCATAGTATAAAGCTTATCTCCAAAATTCTTGACAAGTGGACATCCTGCCTTTGCTTTAAGACTTTTAATAATGAGGAACTCTCCCCTGCCCTTCCCCATTCTAACAGCTCATACTGTTAAGAATATTTTTCTTGTATTAAATCAAATTCTTTCTCCTTGTAATTTCCAGTTGTTTTTCCAGTTCTGCTCTCTGTGAATTAGTCTATTACTTTTTGCATATAAAAACCCTTCAATTAACTTAAAATCATTATCGTGATCTTTTCTCTACCCTCAGTATTTACATCTTCAGGATAAAGACCCATTTTTTTAAAACTTTGCAAGAATAGTATAGGTTAGAGCCCTTTCACTAACCTTACCTGGCTAACTCTGAATGTTTCTTCTTATCTCTTTAAAAATTAATCTTCCAGAATTGGATATAATATTTAATGTCCAGAAGGACAGACTACAGCAGGATTATCATGCATCCTTCTAAAACAGAGTTTCTTAACCTGGGATCCATGACCTCTGAAAGACTCTATGGTTAGATTTCAGGAGGTCTGTAAACTTGGCTGGGAAAAAAAAATACAACTTTATTTCTACTAACCTCTAATTGAAAATTAATATTTCTTTAATTTCTTTTTAAAAAACCACATTATTCTGAGTAGGTGTTCATAGGCTTCACCATATTGCTGCAGAGGTCAATGAAACAATATAGTTAAAAATCCCTGATAAAGAGACTGTACTTATCTCAACATAGCCTAAAAATCACTTTTTTTTTAGCATAGTTGACTCACATTAAATTTCTAGCCCATTAAAAAACCCCTACACATCTTTCACATGAATGATATTCTTTGTGATAAAAGAACAGTAATGCTGATCAATCAAAAGAAACATTGAACCATCATTAATAGAAAACATCAAAAAATTTTGTCATTTATGGACCAACCATTTGTGGTGTTAATGGAAGTTTTCAAGAAAATTTTGAATGAGAACTGAGAGGGCCACTTAATGGCATACCCTATTCTTGAAGAACTGGTAAGCCTTTGTATTCCTAAGTAGAAAATAAACTAAAAGAGAAAGAGCCATGCAATAGCTTCCATTATTCTGAATGAAGCAGCAACCCTGTTCTCACTTGAAATAGTACTGACCTTAGGCCATGTTCAAGAATAGACTATCTAGTACCAGGTGTCGAGTTATTAGAGAGCCTCAAGGAATGATTTTGCCCATTTTGAGGTTTAAATTGACATTTTGGTGAAAGATCACATAGGGTTTCACTGAGGCCAAGTAACCTTGGGGATGGTCAGCAGAACCATGACAGAGGTCATGTTCAGGCTTCAGTTGATCATGCAGCACAACTCCTGTATAGACTGGAGCTCAGCTTCCCATTGGGGTTGGTCCTCAAGCCTCAACAAAGATTTCCCTGAGGTAGCAGGGCTTTGTTCCAGGGAAATCTATAAGTGTTTACAGAGTGTCAGGATTTGCAAGAAACAAGTAAATCACTTAGATCAGTTAGACGACATGATCGATAGAGCACTGGTATTGGAGCTAGGAAGGATGGAGCTTGAATCCTGCCTCAGAAACTTACTAGCTATGTAGGTGACTGTGAGTAAATCACCTAACCTTTCTCTGACTCAATTTCTTCTTTGTGGGGATCATACTTACCTACAGGAATATACAGGTAAATGTTTAAAAATTGATCTCTACAAAAAATGCATGCATAAAAATACTTTAAAGGTTAATTTTTATTATTAACATTTTTTAAAGTTTAGACAGTAAACAAAATAATAAATAAACCCTAATTAGCAGCTCTTGCCAATTTCTGAGGCTTAAATGCTCACACTGAAAATTTTACTATAGGTTCTCTCAAGATGGTTACAGCCAGCTCTAGTCTGTAGCCCTGCCCACCTCACAGGGTGGTTGTGAGAATCAAATAAAATCCTTTATGTAAAGCACTTGGTAAACCTTAAAGCCAGATGTTATTATTAAATCTCCCTAGTTTCCTCAAAAAAAGAAATAAAGATTTGAGGGACCTTTCTTTTCAGAGTTAGATATGATTAATAGATAGGAAGAATTTTAAGTTAATTTACAACAACAGTTCCATAATCATTTGTCAGAACACCTAAATAGCTGTAAACTATATGTGAGAAAGTACATTAACAAATGAATGAAAAAGTATTTATTAAGTGCTATGTGACAGGTACTGCTAAATATTAGTAATACAAATGGAAACAAGCTTGATAGTACTTACTCTCAAGCTCATGCTCTAACCTGAGGACAACATATAAAAGAAAAAGCTCCATTGTGAGGCAGATCAAAAATCTAGAAGTCCTAAGGGTTCAGTGGTGGGGTGGGTGTCAAGGGCCAGAGGTCTTTTGGCTAGGAAGTGACCTTGCCTATACTTTGGGAAGAAGAACAGGCAAGAAAGGTCAAGGGGAAAAAAGGCAATATGCCATTTTGACTGCCCTACAACAGATATGTAACATGGATCCAGCACTGATTTTTTTTTAAATCTGGGAAAAGTGGGAATTTGTTAAGAGCATCATTGGTACAGTTTAGCTACCATATGATGCAATGCTTCATCATTGATTACTCATTCTGCAATATTAAGAAAAACAATTGCAGATCAGGTACCAAGTAGTACAATTCACTGCTCTAGGCAGATGTGAATTAATAGAATATGCCTATACTCCTGAATTTGGTAGCTAGAGTTGCTAAATAATAAAAGAGACTTGGGTAGATCCTCTACTCTTAATTCCCATTTCACCTAAGGCAGAGAAATGAGAACAGATTAGTCTTAGAGGTCAGATCTTATTACCACCATATGAAAGGCAAGACAATGAAGCTATGGAGCTATGGAGACAGGAAGGTAACCATTATTTCCAGAAGCCATAAGCAGTGCACCAACCTTTCTCTAATGCTTGGAGAAGGCATTGCTTTGGCAGCCAATTGTAGGGCTCTTGGGCTCTCTACAATGAGCAGTTAAGCAGGAAGAGAACAGTGTTTATGGTTGGAGTGTATAGAATGCCTCATTTTGTTGTTGTTGCTGAGATGGTTGCCACTGGAAAAAAAATATGAACCAAGAGAGAAAAATGTGACTATGGACTTTTTCTATCTGTTTGCTCTCCCTGTGTCCTGCCACATTTCCTTTACCAAAGTGTCTTGGACAAGGTTACACTGTGGTTTTCCTGAGGTCTAGGGCAAAGAGGACTTAACAAGGTTTGATGGTTATGAATATGTTCCATGAGTTCAGCAAAATAGCAACATCCTTCACAAACCCTGTGGGGTGTTCCCTTTTGTTTTGAGTTTAACTATACCAGTTGTCTAGTGTGTTGCAATCACTGGTCACAGGAAACTGAGAGTATCTTCTTTGTAAATTTCTATAGGCTATGGAAACTATCCTGGCAATTTTCTGTGTACAATATCAAACATTGTGGGATTTGATATACCTTGTGAAAAGGAAAAGATCAATAATCAATACCTTGAGTGTTTTTGTTCTGAATTGCTTTGCTAATCATTTACCAACTATAATCATTTTAATAAGATAAGAAGTAATTGTGATTTATATTAAGGATATAGACCTGGGGAAAAAAACCTGTGTAACCAAAGCTAAGATATAATCCCAGGTGAATTCCTTTGTTAAGATAGCCTTAGGAGTGTGACTAAATCATTATAAAGTGTATGTTAATTGTGGAATCATAATAATAATCTTTATATTAAAATATATTGACCTGCCCTAGGTTCATGATGAAATCAGTTACACTGACATATTGTGCAAAAGATGCTTGTGATTGTGACAAACTGAATAATGCAAAAGGGCAAATCTTTTAAAAAAAAAAGACAGGTATGATAATTGAGACATACCTAGCCCTATTATACCAAAGATAAATCAAGAGAGCTATAAATAAATGTGAATCCTATAGCTTAGGGTCTCAGACTATACTGAGTAGACTGTAAAGTCTACCTTTGATTATCTTAATAAAGGCTGGTTTCTTTGCCCAGAAAGGCTTCACAGTTTCTTGTTTATACTTGTTTAGTAGTGAGATACTAAAAAGGAAAATTTGGGATTTTTTTTTCCTTTTAGGTAAGAATGCCTCCATTTATGAAAGTTTACAACAATTCTCACTTCCAGATTACCGAGTTCATCCTTAAGGGGTTCCCAGGCATCTATAACTGGCAGCATTGGCTATCTCTACCCCTAGCATTCCTTTACCTTTCATCTCTTGGTGCCAACCTCCTCATCCTGCTTACAATCCAACAGGATTCCAGCCTACACCAGCCCATGTACCAGTTCCTGGGAATCCTTTCTGTTGTAGACATGGGCCTGGCCACAACCATCACACCCAAGATATTAGCCATCTTCTGGTTTGATGCCAAGGCCATTAGCCTCCCTGAGTGCTTTGCTCAGATCTATGCCATACACTACTTTCTGGCCATGGAATCAGGTATTTTCCTCTGCATGGCTTTTGACAGATATGTGGCTATCTGCCATCCCCTCCGCTATCCCACCATCGTGACAGACTCTTCTGTCTTCAAAGCTACAGTATTCATGGTGCTCAGAAATGGACTAGCTGTTATGCCGGTGCCTGTGCTGGCTGCTCAGAGAGATTACTGCTTCTCAAATGAGATTGAGCACTGCCTCTGCTCCAACTTAGGGGTCACCAGCCTGGCCTGTGATGACAGGAGACTCAATAGAATTTGCCAACTGGTCATTGCCTGGACACTAATGGGTGGTGACCTGTGTTTGATAATCCTTTCCTATGCTCTGATCATCAATTCTGTACTGAGACTGAACTCTGCAAAAGCTGCATCCAAAGCCCTGAGCACCTGCAGCTCCCACCTCATCCTCATCCTCTTCTTCTATACAACCATTATTGTGGTGTCTGTCACCCACCTCGCAGGGAGGAAGTTTCCTCTGATCCCTGTGCTCTTCAACGTGCTACATAACATCATCCCCCCAGCTCTCAACCCTATTGTGTATGCACTCAGGACAAAGGAACTTAGACTGGGCTCCCTAAGAATCCTCAGGGTGGATAAAGAGTACAGATAAATCCACAGGCATTCACAATGGCCTTGCAGTCCATGCATATATTCTATGTCCTTTAGAAATTGACTAGAATGAGGGCAAGGACTGGTTCTAAGTTCTTACCCAGTGAGTGGCTGAGATTGTAGAAGCTACATCATGTTAACATCACTGCATTAATTTGATTATGTCTTCTAGAAGTCCTATGGGCCTCTTTACAGAAAGCTCTTTATTGTGAGTCTTTAGTGCCTCTAAGTTGAAGTCACAGAAAATAGAAGTAGAATAAAATTAGAAGAGAAAAAGAAAAAAAATGGAAGAGAAAATAGAAAATAGAAAATTCCTTGTCACCTCAGGATCCTACTGATAGCATATTGGACTATATTCAGAAGGTCATTCTAGGGACCTGGAAACATATCCATTTAATGTGCTTCCATGTAGTAGTCAATGTAGCCTGGTATAGAGAAAGATGCTGAAGAAGACTTTGCAATGATAGCAAAAATAATAATGAACAAATTTTTACTCTCTTTCTGTCCCTACCCTCTTAGTGTTGTTTGGATTTCAGTTGCTGAATGGGAAATAAGAGAATGCAGAAAGTGATGTGTCAACGAAGGAGAGATACTGTGGGATTTCAAGACTATAAGGAAGAAATAGAAAAAAGGAAGAGAAGACTCTTTTTCCAGGGATGCAACTTTGAGTTAAATTCCTTTACTTTACACACAGTGAGCTATCTGTAGAGAAAACCAGTTAGAGATCTCTGTCAGTGACAGAACATCTTATAGAATCCCCTAACAGTCACAAGAAATAACGTCTGAGCTGGGGAGTGGAATGGAATAGCAGTGTTCCAAATCCATGTCTACATGCTACAAGTGAGAGCCAATTCCAAGATCCAAAGCCCCTCAAGTCCTTCACCTAATGAATGGTCTTACAACACTCCACAATTTTTTTTTAAATCATGTGGGAATGGTGTTGTATTGGTCCATTCTTTTGCCCACTCTCAAGAAAATAAATAGCGGCATTAAGGCTGAAACAACTTAATTACATCTTTCATAAAACTTGTGGAGATTTTAGCATGCCTATATTGGTTGAGGAAAGTCTGCATCTAGAGCAGGAAACATTAACTGGGGTTCACAGATCCATTATGAGGATAAATTTCAGGATATAAATGAATTTAGATGGGGAAAAATATTGATCTTCATTGTCACTAATACATAACTCAACTTTAGAATCATTCCCAATTATCAACTTAAGAAATTATTCTGAGAAGGGGTCCATAGACTTCATCTGACTCCCAAAGAGGTCCATGACACAAAAAGGTTCAGAACCCTTGGTCTAGGAGTACAGAGCTATGTGATAGATATTCCATTGTATATTGTTTACTCCTTGTATTAGTTATATGCAAAAAGAGTAAAACATTGTGTACAACATCCAAATGTAAATCTATGTAAGTGGACAGTTCAATTATTCCATGCCATGTTTTTGTGTCCAGGGCTCTGAAAAATATAGCAGATTTGGGGAACAACACAATTATCTATTGGTAGGGACTTAAAAGCCAATTCTGATTAGGTGAATTTGTGCTACTCCAGGTATTATTGTATCATCAATTTAGACTTGGATGATCCAGAAGGTAAAGTCCAATCTATTCATTTTATAGATGAAAAAAACTTAGAGCCAAAGAGAGTAATTGACTTGTCAGATCCAAGATTTTCATTTAAATCTTCCAACTCCAAAGTCAATGCTATTTCTATTTTTGCTTAAATTTTTCATGTTTGTTATTTTTTCATCTTTCTTGTTATTTTTTAATCACCTTATTTTGCAATATATCCCTTTATTTCCCCACTTAGAGGGCCATCCCTTGTAAGAAGGAAGAAAATAGATTGAGAAAGGAAAAAAATGCAGCAAAACCAACACACCAACTGAATTTTTCAGTCTCTGTAGTGTTCTACATATAGTTTCTCCCCCATTCCTGCAAAGAAGGCAGGGATATAGACTCTTTTATCTCTATTTTAGAGTCAAGTTTCATCATTACAGTTATGCAGCATTCTATTTTTATTTTATTCTTTCCGCTCACATTGTTGTGCATTTTTTCTTGAACAGAAGATTTCACTACAGCTGGTTTTAATGGAAACCAAGCAATAACAGGGACTATGATGGGCTAGAACAAAATTTGTGAAGTAATTTCTAAAAAACAGGAATTGCAGTCATGACTTTGGAGAAGACAGAAATAACAAGGATATATCAAAAAATAAAGAGAGAAACTATATTATGCTTAAATACGCCATATACAATGAAACAATATCACCATTAAATAGACATGGACTAAGTCAGATGTATCAGTTGTGCATGGTCAGAAAATTTGAGTCTATTCCTGAGAGTAAAATGTAATTGGGAAATGTTTAACTAACTAAATAAAAATTAAATACAACATATGTGATGTTAATTTATGTCTTTCTAAGTCAAAATATCAACCATAGGAATCAATTTCCATTTGAATTTGACATCACTGCGCTAAGTGATAAATAATCTATACTCCTAAATCAAAGGCTAATCAAATTGCAAAAATAAAACCATACTTTTAGGACCTTTTAATGTTCCTCTTCAGAGCTTAATACATCCTATATGCACACAAAACAGAAAATATAGAGCTGAACAGACTGTTGGAAAAATTAGATTTTAAAAACTGGTAGAGTCTCTGGAAAGGGAATATGAAAGAACTTGCATATCGTTTAGTATTGAAAGGTACTGTTAGGGGAAGAAAATTGATAATGATATAAAAAGGCAAAAATTATGAAGTATAAACTTAAAAGATAATAAAATGGTAAAAAATATATATAATTAATATATGGAATAAGAGGAAAATAGATAGAACTAATTGGACACTATATAATGACAGCCAGAGAAATGAGACATTGGAAGAATAAATCATCAAAGCAATAACTATGAAAAAAGAGTATGATAACAATGGGATAGTATATCAGTTTTGAGAGGATTAAGTGGGAAAAAAAATGTATCTCTGAAAACATAAGGAGCCCCAGAGAATTTGCTTTACCTTCTTATCTCTTTGAACTTTTCTTCCTCTTAACACTTAAAGAAATGATTCACAGATAGAAAACAGTAGAACAATTTCTCTTACATCCTTGATTGAAATCCTGTGTCCACAAAATCTATATGTAGTCCTCAACAAAAACAAACAATAGAAATAGAAGCTGGACAGAAGCTGGGGCAAGGAAGTCTTTCCCAATTTTTTTCACATTTATTTATTTTAGTTTTAATTTATGGAATAAAACAAACATTTAGATAATAAAGTATAACAAAAAAGATGATTGCACATCAAACTGTGTTATCATATGAGATTGGACTTCTAGGAGTCAAGATGGTGGAGTAAACAGTACATCACTGTAACTCTTTCATATTCACCTCCAAACAACCATAAAATAGCACCCCAAAACAAATCCTGGAAAAAACAGAATCAGCAAAAGAATGGTTTGAAATAATCTTTTAGCCCAAGAAGATTGGAAGATTGGCAAGAAAGGGGGGGCAGAGCCAAGATGGCAGAGGGAAAGCAGTGACTTGTTTGAGCTTTCCCCCAAACCCCTCCAAATACCTATAAAAAATGTCTCTAAACAAATTCTAAAGCAGCAGAACCCACAAAAAGACAGAGTGAAACAAATTTCCAGCCAATGACAGCCTGGAGGGTTGATCAGAAGGGTATACTGTGCTGGGCAGGGAGAGGAACGCAGGTCGGTGAGGGCACGCAGGCCACAGCAACCCTGGAGCAGGCCTCAGAGGACTGAATCACGGGCAGCTGTGGTGGTTTCCAGACTTCTCAACCCATGAAAGCCAAAGACAACTTAGAAGGTCAGTGGGAAAAGTCTGTGTCTGCAGTGAGAGAAGGAGCTAGGTCTCAGTCACCCAGGGGTCGCAGCTGTTTCCTGAGCTTCTGGCCCACAGATTGAGGGGGAATCAAGTGGCTGATCAAAGTGGGATTGCAGGGTTCTCTTTGCCAGTGCTGAGGCAGGAATCTCTTACTTTACCAGTGGTTGGATCTGGGTCACAGTTCTGAGGGGCGGTCCTGGGGTGAGGAGGAATGCTGGTGTGATGAAGCTTGTTGTGGTGGTGGAGAGAAAACACCTCAACCCTTATCATAGCACCTTGGAAGAACTGAAAATTTTCAGGGCCCTAGAAGTATCTCTGAAAACAGTTGCACAAACCCCTGAAGCTTGGGACAGTACATTCTCCACATTGGAAGCAGACTTTTACCTTAACAAAGACTTTAAAACTCAAGTAATTGGCCAGGATCATGAGTAAGCAGCGCAAAAAGAGTCAGACTATATTATCTTACTTTGGTGACAAAGAAGATCAAAACATACAACCAGAAGAAGGCAATGAAGTCAAAGCTCCTACATCCAAAGCCTCCAAGAAGAATATGAATCAGTCCCAGGCCTTGGAGGAACTCAAAAGGGATTTTGAAAAGCAAGTAAGAGAAGTAGAGGAAAAACTGAGAGTTTTGCAAGAAAATCATGTAAAACAAGTCAACAGCTTGCTAAAGGAGACCCAAAAAAATACTGAAGAAAATAACACCTTAAAAAATAGCCTAACCCAAATAGCAAAAGAGGTCCAAAAAGCCAATTAAGAAAAGAATTCCCTAAAGAGCAAAATTGGCCAAATGGAAAAGGAAGTCCAAAAGATTACTGAAGAAAATACTTCCTTAAAAATTAGAATAGAGCAGTTGGAAGCTATTGACTTTATGAGAAATCAAGACACTGTAAAACAAATCCAAAAGAATGAAAAATTAGAAAACAATGTGAAATATCTCAATGGAAAAACAACTGACCTGGAAAATAGATCCCAGAGAGAGAATTTAAAAATTATTGGACTATCTGAAAGCCATGATCAAAAAAAGAGCCTAGATATCATCTTTCAAGAACTTATGCAGGAAAACTGCCCTGATATTTTAGAACCAGAGGGCAAAATAGGAATGGAAAGAATCCACTGATCTTCTTCTGAAAGAGATCCCCAAAGGAAAACTCCTAGCAATATTGTAGCCAAATTCCAGAGTCCCCAGGTCAAGGAGAAAATACTACAAGCAGCCAGAAAGAAACAATCCAAGTATTGTGGAAACACAATTAGGATAACACAAGATTTAGCTGCTTCTACATTAAGGGACCGCAGGGCATGGAATGTAATATTCCAAAGGGCAAAGGAGATAGGATTTCAACCAAGAATCACTTACCCAGCAAAACTGAGTATAATCCTGCAGGGGAAAAAATGGTCATTCAGTGAAATAGAGGACTTTCAAGCATTCTTGATGAAAAGACCAGAGCTGAATAGAAAATTTGATTTTCAAATACAAGACTCAAGTGGAACATGAAGAGGTAAACAGGAAAGAAAATCATAAGAGACTTATTATGGTTGAACTGTTTACATTCCTGCATGGAAAGATGATACTTGTAACTCATGAGACCTTTGTCAATATTAGGGTATTTGGAGGGGAAAAAGTTATATGTATGTATATATAGATATAGATAGATAGTGGGCACAGGATGAGTTGAAAATGAAGGGGTCATATCTGGAGAATAAAATTAAGGGGTGAGAGAGGATTACAGCAGGAGAAGGAGAACAGGAGAGGTAGAAAGGAGTAAATTATCTCACAAAAAAAAAAACAGAAAAGAAAAGGCTCTTACAGTGGAGGGGAGATGGGGGAAGGTGAGGGGAATGAGTGAATCTTATTCTCATAGAATTTGACTTAAGGAGGGAATAACATACACACTCAATTGGGTATGGAAATCTGTCTTACCCTACAGGAAAATAGGGGGTGAAGGGGACAAGAGAGTAGGGGGATGATAGAGAGGAGGGCAGATTGGGAAAGGGGGTAATCAGAAGCAAGTACTTCTGAGGAGGGACAGGACCAAAAGAAAGAATAGAATAAATGCAGGGGGGATAGGATTAAGGGAAATAGAGTTAGTTTTTCACAGCATGTCTACTATGGAAGTGTTTTGTATAACTGCACATATATAACCTATATTTAGTTGCTTGCCTTATCAATGAGGGTAGGTGGGGAGGGAGGAAGGGAGAAAATTTGAAACCCAAAGTTTTAAAAACACATGTTTAAAAAAAATGTTTTCACATGCAACTGGGAAATAAGAAATACAGGAAGTGGGGTACAGAAATCCATCCTGCCCTACAGGAAAATTGAAGGGGAAGGGGATAAGAGAAGGGGGGGAGAGATAGAAGGGAAGGCAGACTAGGGAAAGGGGTATTCAGAATGCATGCCATCTTGGGGTGGGGGGAGGGGCGAGATAGAGTGAAAATTTGGAACTCAAAATCTTGTGGAAGTAAATGTTGAAAACAAAAAAATAAATAAAATTACCATAAAAAAAAGAAACCCAGTTAAAAGGCTATTGTAAGAGTCCAGGAGAGATGCAGTAAGATTCTGAGCTAGGGTTGTGGCTGTGTAAGTTGAGAGAAAAAGACATATAGGAGAGATGTTGCAAAAGGGATGAGTTTTGGCAACTGATTGACATGTAGGATGAGTCAGTAAGGAGTTGAGGATGACCCCAAGGTTGCAATCCAATCATTCTGAGTATTTTGGCTATTTTAATATGACTAATAACTAAGCATAAATTTACCAAGAGTATATATATCATCATGTCTGTGTGTGATGATAATTTTCCTATGACTAGGACTAAGAAGATATAGTGGTTAGAATAGGGACAAGATGGGAACAGGAAGGATGAGGGGGAAAAGCGTTTGGGTATGATGATGGCACAGAACAAATTGAAGTTGATTGTTGTGATACATTTTGCTCTGGTCTTTTTCAATTCTAAATCCTAAGATTGTTAGATTATCCTAACTATTCATTTTACACTGTATATTTTAAATTATGTTAATGTGATCATGTTTGATCATGTTATAATGTGATTCAGTAATTATTATTTTGGAAGATCAAGGATTAAGCATCAACTTTCCCATGACAGCCAATAGCAAGACCTAAAATTTAAGTTAATGTCTATAGAATGTAATAGCTCGGACTATTGTGAAAGAAAAATGAGATCAAAAACACATAACTGCCAAACTGGGCAGAGGCATGAGAAGATAATGCTGCTAATTTGATAATACCATGAAAGTGCTTGTGAAAAATATGTGTGTATAGATATCTATATTTATGTATTTCTACATATATATATATATATTCTCAAAAAAAAAAAGAAGATTGGCAAGAAAGGTCCATCTCATTTGGGTAAAAGGGGAGCACACTCCAGGACAAAAATCAAACCAGCAAGCCAGCAGCAAGCCTGATCCCAGCAAACTAGTGGAAGGTCCTCAGCACCAGTGTAGCGGAGCAGAAAAACACCAACACTAGAACCCCCCACGTGTCTTAGCATAGCCAGGAGAAGCAGCAGATTCCAGCTCCAAGAACCACCAATTGCTTCAGCTTAGCTCCAGGTAAACAGGCATCCTCCAGCATGACAAGAAAGTAGGCTGGACTTCCACATGCTTCAGCACAGCCCCTGGCAAACAGGAATCCTCTAGTGGCCAGACCTCCGTGTTGGTTCATTGTATCCCTGGGGAAAGACAGAAATACCCACTGGGCCTAAACACATACCAGACACTACCACTAGGACCCAAGCTTAGCACCAGGTAAGCTTCCAGACCCCTAAAACCTCCAGCACCACCAGCCACTCCCTACCCCATCCTCCTCAGCATAGCACCACACACATGAGTCTCCCAGAGCCTCAGAGCAACATCAGCAACCAGCAGCAATACCAGATAGACAGCCAGGGCCTGCAGCCACTCTCACAAAAAGCTTTAGACAGTGCCCCTTCTACCCTGGGTACACAGCTCAAATTTAAAAGAAAGGAAAAAGGCCAAAAAAAAAAGATGAAAAAAAAAACAACAAAAAAAGAATCTGACCATAGAAAGACATTATGGTAACAGGAAATACTAAGACACAAACTCAGAAGAGGACAACAATATCCTTTACACATATAGGTAAAACCCCAAAGGAAAGTGGGAAGTGGTCTCAAACCTAGAAAAAAACTCATAGAAGAGCTCAAAGAGAAACTTAAAAAATCATGTAAGAGAGGTAGAAGAAAAATGGGAAAAGAAATGAGAATGATGTAAGAAAATTATGGGAAAAAAGAGTCAACAGCTTGGAAAACTGCTTAAAAAGTAGAATTGATCAAATGGAAAAGGAGATACAAAAGTCCACTAAAGAAAACAACTCCTTAAAGAGCACAATTGGCCGAAAGGAAAAGAAAGTACAAAAACTAATTGAGGAAAATAGCACCTTAAAAGTGAGAATTGGGCAAGTGGAAGCTGATGACTCTATTAGACATCAAGAATCAATCAAATTAAAAATTATGAAATAATGGAAGAAAATGTAAAATACCTCATGGCAAAAACAACTGAGATAGAAAATAGATCCAGGAGAGATAATATCAGAATCCCTGGACTACCTGAAAGTCATAATCAAGAGGACCTAAACGACATTTTTCAAAAAATTATCAAGGGAAACTATTTTGATGTTCTGGAACTAGAGGGCAAAATAAGGATTGAAAAAAATCCACTGATGACCTCAGGAAAGAGATTCCAAAATAAAAATTCCAAGGAACATCATAGCCAATTTTTAAAACTATTAGATCAAGGCAAAAACATACTACAAGTAGCCAGAAAGAAACAATTCAAATATTGGGGAATCACAATCAGGATTACACAGGACTTACCAGCTGCAATATTAAAGGACTGGAGATCATGGAACATGATATTCCAGAAGGCAAAAGATATAGGACTACAACCAAGAATCACTTACTCGGCAAAATTAAGCATAATACATCAAGGGGAAAAAATGATCATTCAATGAAATAGAAGGATTTCAAGCTTTCATAAGAAGAAGACCAGAACTGAACCAAAAATTTGACCCAATATCAAGACCCAAGAGAAACACAAACAGGTAAAAAGAGAAAAGAAAGCATAAGGGATTCAATAGAGCTAAACTATTTACATCCCTACATGGAAAGATGACACTTGTAATTCTTAAAAATTGTATCACTAATAGTACAGCTAGAAGGAATATAGATACGCAGAAGGTGCAGGTATAAGGAGAATTTGAGGAAATTACATAAAAAAAATTAAGGGATGAGGAAATGGAGTACAATGAGTGCAGATGGAAGAAAGAAGTAGAATGGAATAAATAAGAGGTGTGAAAGATCTATTACAGTGGAGGAGAAGATGGGAGGGTGGGCGATGAGCATCACTTGAACTTATTTTCATCAGTATTTGCTCAAAGAAAGAATCATATACACAATCACTTGAATATAGAAATCTATCTTATCTGACAGGGAAGTAGGAGAGGAGGAGATCAAGTAAAGAGGTAGGGGAGGACTGACAAGAGGGAGGGCAGATCAGGGGAGGTGGTAGACAGGAGCAAACAATGGTGAGGGGGAAAAGGGTGAAAGGAGAGAGAGGACAGACAAAAGGAATAGGATGGAGGGAAATACACAGGTAGTAATCATAACTGTAATGTAAATGGAATGAACACTTCCAGAAAATGGAAGTGGATAGCAGAGTAGATAAAAACTAGAATCCTACAATATATTGTTTACAAGAAACACATTTGAAGCAGAGAGACACACACAGTAAAGGTAAGAAGCTGGAGCAAAATCTATTATGCTTCAATTGAAGCAAAAGAAGCAGGGGTAGAAATCCTGATGTCAAACAAAGTAAAAGCAAAAATCTACCTCATTAAAGAGATAAAGGAGGAAACTACATCTTGCTAAAAAGTACCATAGACAATGAAGCAATATCAATAGTAAACATAAATGCACTAAGCAGTATAGCATCCATATTCTTAAAGGACAAATTAAGTGAGTTACAGGAAGACATAGACAGCAAAACTATACTTGTGGAGGACCTCAACTCTCCCCTCTCAGAACTCAATAAATACAACCAAAAAGTAAATAAGAAAGAAACTAAGAAGGTAAATAGAATATTAGAAAAGGTAGATACAACAGACCTTTGGCACGATTTAGATATAAAGGATGACACCATAAGCAAATTAGAAGACCAAGGAATAGTCTGCCTGTCAGATCTATGGGGAGGGGAAGAATTGATGACCAAACAAGAAATAGAGAGCATTACAAAATATAAAATAGAGAATTTTGATACATTAAAATAAAAAGCTTTTGTACAAACAAAACTAATGTAACCAAAATTAAAGGGCAAGTAGAAAGATAGGAAACAATCATAATAAATGTCTCTGATAAAGGCCTAATTTCTCAAATATATAGAGAATTGAGTCGAATTTACAAGAATATAAGCCTCTCCCCAGTTAATGATAAATGGTCAAAGGACGTGAACAGGTAGTTCATGAAGAAATCAAGGCTATCTATAGGCATATGAAGAAATGCTCTAAATCACTCTTGATTAGAGAACTGCCAATTAAAACAACTCTGAGGTACCACCTCACATCTATCAGATTAACTAATATGACAGAAAAGGAAAATTATAAATGCTGAAGAAGATGTGGGGAAAATGGGACACTGATGTCTTGTTGGTAGAATTGTGAACCGACCTAACCATTCTGGAGAACAATTTGGAACCATGCCCAGCTGTGGCAATCAAACTGTGCATGCCCTTTGACCCAGAAATACTACTACTAAGTCTGTATCCCAAACAGATCATTAAAAAGTGAAAACAACCTACATGTACAAAAATATTTATAGCAGACCTTTTTGTGATGGCAAAGAATTGGAATTTGAGGGGATGCCCATCAGTTGTGGAATGACTGAACAAGCTGTGGTATATGAATGAAATGGAATAGTATTGTGCAATAAGAAATGATGAATAGGCAGATTTCAGAAAAACCTGGAAAAACTTGTATGAACTGATGCAAAGTGACAAAAGCAGAACCAGGAAAACATTGTACACAGTATCAGCAACATTTTGTGATGTTCATCTATGAATGACTCAGCTCCTCTCAACAACACAATGATGTAAGACAAGCACAAAGGACTCATGAAGGAAAATGCTATACATATCCAGATAAAGAACTGATGGACTCTGAATGCAGATTGAAGCATATTTTTTTTCCACTTCTTAGTTCTTTCCCATGGTTTTTTTTCCCGTTTGATCTATTTCTTCTTTCACAACTGTGATTAATATGAAAATATTTTTACACAATAGCATAAGTATAAACTATCAAACTGCCTACAATTTTCAGAACAGGAAATGGAGAAATATTTGGAATTTAAAATTGTGTAAAAATAGATGCTAAACATTTTCTTGATATGTAATGAGAGAAAAATAAAATATTATTCAAAAAATTAAAGTTATTATATAGATTTCTTTTTTTCTTCCCTCCCCCCACTCTAGAGATGGCTACCATTAGACACAAATATATATATCTGTAAAATTATTCCATATATACTCCTATGTATCAATTATTTCTCTGGATACAGATAGTGTTTTTCTTCATATGATTTTATAGTTAATTTGGATATTTATTTATTGTTAATTAATTTTTAGTTTTCAACATTTACTTCTACAAGATTCTGAGTTCTAAAGTTTCTCCCCATCTCTCCCCTCCCCCAACCCCAAGATGGCATGCATTCTAAATATCCCTTTCCTCAATCTGCCCTCCTATCTTTCATCCCCCCCTCTATTGTCCCCTCCCCCCCATTTTCCTATAGGGAAGGATAGATTTCCATACCCAATTGAGTGTGTATGTTATTCCCTCTTTAAGCCTAATCTGATGAGAGTAAGGTTCACTCATTGCCTCTCACCTCCTCCCTCTTCCCCTCCACTATAAAGTTTTTTCTTGCTGCTTTTATGTAAGATAATTTACCCCATTCTACCAGTACCTTTCTCCTTCTCTCAGTATAATCCTCTCACCCCTTAATTTTATTTTTTAGATATCATCCCTTCATCTTCAACTCACCCTGTGCTCTCTGTCTCTGTCTCTCTCAGTCTCTGTCTCTGTCTCTCTTTCTCTCTCTCTTTCTGTATATATATATTCTCTCCAACTACAATAGTACTGAGGAAGGTCTCATGAGTTACAAATATTATCTTTCCATGTAAGAATGTAAACAGTTCAACTTTAATAAGTCCCTTAGGATTTCTCTTTCCTGTTTACTTTTTCATGCTTCTCTTGAGTCTTATATTTGAAAGAATTTTTTTATTCAGCTCTGGTCTTTTCATCAAGAATACTTGAAAGTCCTCTATTTCATTGAATATCCATTTTTTCTCCTGAAGGATTTTAGTCAGTTTTGCTGGGTAGCTGATTCTTGGTTTTAATTCAAGCTCCTTTGACCTCCAGAATATCATGTTCCAAGCCGTCTGATCCCTTAATGTAGAAGCTGCTAAATCTTGTGTTATTCTGATTGTGTTTCCATAATGTATTTGAATTGTTTCTTTCTGACTGCTTGTAATTTTTTTCTTCTTGAGCTGGAACTCTAGAATTTGGCTATAATATTCCTAGGAGTTTTCCCTTGAGGATCTCTTTCAGGAGGTGATTGGTGTATTCTTTCAATTTCTATTTTACCCTCTGGTTCTAGAATATCAGGGCAGTTTTCCCTCATAATTTCTTGAAAGATGATGTCTAGGCTCTATAATAAGACAAGTGGATATTCTAATAACATTCTAATAAGAAGACCAGTGTCACTAGATCATAGAGGACAATGAAAGGAATATATTGTAAGAAGATTAGAAAGAAGAAGAGATCAGTTTATGAAGGACTTTCAAAGTCAAAGAGGGGATTTTATATTTGACTCTGGAAATAATACAGAGCAAATGGAGTTAACTATGGTACATTGATAAAGCCAGATGTATTCTTTAGAAAAATCATTTTGATAGCCAAGCAGTAGATGGACTGGAGTAGGGCAGACTTGAGGTAGGGAGACCAACCAGTAGGCTATCACAATAATCCTGGCATTAGTAAATGAGGTCCTACACCAAATTGGTGAAGGTAGTGTCAGGAGAGAGAAGGGGCCACCAAGCTGTTGCAGACATAAAATCAATAACTTCTGGCAACAGATTGGATGGGAGAAGGGGGTAGCAGTTAGAATGAAGCTTCCAGGATAATATTTAGGTTTCAAGCCTGGAGGACTAGAAGTATGTTTGGGCCCATTATAATAATAGGGAAGTTCAGGAGAGGAGAAGGTAGTTCTGTGTGTTGGAGGAGGGGAGAGATAATGAATTCAAATTCAAAAATATTCAGCTAGGTTGTCTGTGGGACACCCAACTGGAGATGTCCAGGAGGCAACTGGAGATGTAAGATCAGTAGTCAGAAGAGAGGGTAGAGCTGTATAAATACATCTCAGAACAGTCTGCAAAATGGTTTCATGGGGGCTTGAAGGAAACAGGAAGAATCTGCTTTATGCTAGGAAGTTCTGTTTTCAAGGAAATTTGTCATGTGCTTCCTATAATTAATGAATTATCCTCATGAATTTAAACATGACCCATAAGAAAAATTGCATTGGCACACATTTCAGTAGCACTCACATTTAATAGATCAAAGCATTCCATACTGCATAATCTAACTTTATAATTAATGTCAGTAGAACCATTGTCCCTGATTTTGTCTGCCTCCTGGGATTACCTCCCTTGACATCTGGGAGAACAGTACATCTCTGATGGAGGCAGTAACCTTCTTTTACTCCTTCATCCTCCCAACAATCAGGTGCCTCATATTATCTCTATCCCTCCCTCAGCCCTTGAATTGCTTTGCCTGGTCTATAAAATCCCATTTCTTCCCTGTGAGTCTGAAGTTACTGTTAACTCTGGGTTCAACTCAACTCCTTGACTTGACTCCTGTAGGACTGATTATTGTAGCCTCCCATATTTCTCTCAATGGTCATGGTGAGTACCACAGTTCTGGTCTCCTCAGATTCTTCTGGTGATTACCAAAGACCTGGGCTGGTAGTGGTGGTGGTGGTGAAACTCAGTCTTCTTACCCAAAATTGACCATGAAATGTGCCAAAGAAAGGAGGGAATCAGATGTTACAGAGGGAGGGACCTTAGCAAGGGGGTGCTGGCACTGAAATGGAGCTAGCATCTGGATAAAAGAATTATCTATAGGTCAAACATCAATCACTTAACAATCCCCTAGCAGACAACTGAAATGATCACAAAACATTCTGTAAGACTGAGGATTACTTCAACTAGATGAGGAAAGGGCAGCATTTTGATTTTCTTTCCTAGAATACAAAGCTTCCACATTAAAAAGGAAAAGTCCCAGAGATGTCAGAACCATTTGTTTAATTCAGTGTAGTAAGTGTACATGCCTGAAGCATTGTGCAATTATAGAATTGTAGAATATTGGAGTTATTTTTAATTAATTATTTGATTTTGCAAGGATTTATTATCTTTCCTTCCCATTGCATCCCAATAGAACAATAAAAAATATAAGTCCTTCATAACAAATATGCATAGTCTATCAATTACAAATATTCAAATCAGTTAGTCCAAATTTATATGAATCATTTTTGATCGGACACCCATCACTTCTCTGTGAGGAGATTTGTAGGATGTTTCATCTTCAGTCCTCTGGACAAATGGTTTATCACTATATCAAACAGAATTCTAAAGTCTTAAACTTATTTTTCTTTATAATGTCATCATTTGTCCTACTCACTTCAATCTGTATCAGTTCATAGAGGTCTTTTCAATTACCTCTGAAACTGTCTTTTTTATTATTTCTAATACAGCTATAGTATTCCATTATATACATACACCATAATTTTTAGCCATCCACCATTAGGAAGAGTAGCTCTGTTAGCTTCCAGTTTGGGGCTACAATGTAAAGAATATGTAAATGAAAAAGAAAATGAAAAGAAATTAAAAAGAATTTGTACATTTTGGTCCTTTTCATATTTTGTTGATTTCTGTACTCTGCTGCCTCACCTAAAATACTGCACCCAGAATCCAGATGAGAAAAACCATGGACAAGGACATTAAGATTATCACCTCTATCATACTTTGAATATTGAAAGCTAAGATTACATTAATTTTTTCTAGTTTCCATGAAAAAAGGAAAGGGAGGAAAGGTAGACTAATCCTTCCATGATATATATATTCTTCCTGCTAGAGGTAAAGTAGTTGAGCTAAAGAGATGAGAAAGCAGCAGCTGTTCCCTTTAGCCCTAAGGAATGCACCAGTCCTAATCCAAGTTTGTGACAAATGTAATTCAAAGATAGATCCAGAAAGGGACATGGGACCATAGCTCCTATTTTAAAAGCACATCCAGGCTCAGATTCTTATGATCTAGGCATTGCTCAGGTTTTTACAATCTAGTCAATAGCTCATAGGTGCTCAGATTCCTTAAGAATCTGGCCAACATGATGGATCTTTAATAAACCTTGACTTTGGCTGAAAAAAAAGAAGTCCAGTATGCTAATACTTCAGAGTTAATTTTCATGAAATAGAGAGTGATAGTAACCAGAGATAAACATCTTTTTCATACCAGAATAGTGGGGCCTTCAGAGTCATATGTACTGTGGTAATTTTCCATTGTGTGTCAATTTGTATGTTATCTTTAGCTGGACATGACCCCAGGGAAGTTGTATGTACTAGGTTTCGCTATAAGTTATCTATAGTCTTGAGAAGAATGAACATGGAAGGAATAATCACGATCAATAGCACTAGATACAGAACAATTTCACCCATGAAAAAGCCTTTCACCAATTCCTTCTTCTATTAGCCATTGCTGTGAGAGTGGACTCAGAATCTGGGCAACTAACAGAACCTGGATCCTTGTAGTCTGTATCCCAGAATTCTGCTATTTCTTAGAATTGCAAGGCCTTAAGGAACAGGGCTTCTATTACTAGAATTCTGTGTGTACATTTTGAAATACTATACCATATACAAACAAGTATCTAATAAATCTTACTCAATGGCAGAAAAGGTATTGTAGAATAATGATTCTGGGGAACTTTTCTTCTCAGAGAAGATGACTCCAGCTACAAGACTCTTCAATGGCTCCCACTTCCAGGTGAAAAAATTCATCCTTATGGGACTCCCTGGAATCCATAGTTGGCAACACTGGCTATCTCTGCCCCTAGCATTACTGTACCTCTCCTCCATCGGTGCCAATCTGCTCATCTTTATCACCATCTGGAAGGACCCCAAACTGCACCAGCCCATGTATCGATTCCTAAGCATTCTGTCTATAATGGACATGGGCCTGGCCACCACCATCGTACCCAAAATATTAGCCATCTTCTGGTTAGATGCCAAGGCCATCAGCCTCCCTGAGTGCTTTGCTCAGATCTATGCCATACACTGCTTTGTATGCATGGAATCAGGCATCTTCCTCTGCATGGCTTTTGACAGGTATGTGGCTATTTGCCATCCCCTCCGCTATCCCACCATTGTCACAGACTCTTTTGTCTTCAAGGCAACAATATTCATGGTGCTCAGAAATGGACTGGGTGTTATCCCAGTGCCTGTGCTGGCTGCTCAGAGAGATTACTGCTCCTCCAATGAGATTGAACACTGCCTCTGCTCCAACTTGGGGGTCACCAGCCTGGCCTGTGATGACAGGAGGCCCAACAGCATTTGCCAGATGATCCTGGCCTCACTGATAATGGGGGTTGACTTAACCCTGATCATCCTTTCCTATGTCTTGATCATCTGGTCTGTGCTAAAGCTGAACTCGGCAGAAGCTGCATCCAAAGCCTTGAGCACCTGTAGCTCCCACCTCATCCTCATCCTCTTCTTCTATACTGTTATTGCTGTGATTTTTGTCACCCACTTGGCAGGGAGAAAGTATCCCCTGATCCCTGTGCTCTTTAATGTACTGCACAATATCATCCCCCCAGCCCTCAACCCTATTGTGTATGCATTTAGGACTCAAGACCTCAGGCTGGGCTTCCAAAAGGTGTTTCTGCCAGGCAAAAAGAGCAGATGAGCTCAAAGGAAGCAGGATCCCTGAAGTCAAATTTCCAGTATATACAATCTCCACTTCCTCCAGATAGAGACCCAGCTAGATTTTTTTTTTACTCTGTGAGCAACAGTTTTAATGTCCCACAAGTGTCTGCTCTATCTTCAGACTCTTTCCTAGCTTTTATGATTCATTTTTGCCATTATGTTAGAATACAACAAGGGAAATCTGATGGTCCAAATAATTTTATTATAGATCATGATTTATTGTAACCACCTAAGAACACCTTCGATGAATGCAAATGATTCCACTTGGGTTATAATGAACAATGTAGGCTGGAGGACTTTTAACACAAGTAGGATCTCATACATCTCTTTATGGGTAGCTAGGTGGTAGAGTGGATTAAGTGCAGAGCCTGGAGTCAAAAAGACTCATTTTTTTGCATTCAGAGCTGGCCTCAGACACTTACTAGCTATGACAGACTAGGCAAGTCACTTAATCCTGTTTGCTGCAGTTTACTCATCAGGAAAATGAGCAGAAGGAGAAAATAGCAAAACATTCCAGTATCTTTACTATGAAAACTGAAGGGGTCAGAAATGACAGAAAAACAACAAACATTCATTTTTGAATCCGTGTACCTTCCATTCTTTTACTATTTGACAATGAGATGCTGAATAAAGACTATATGAAGGGTTATGTGTGTTATAGGAGGACTTGATTTGCATTGACACTAATAGTTCACAAACTCCAGGCTTGCTGAAACCCAATAGGGCTGGTAAGACACCAGATGATATTCATCCTAAGGCCTTGACCAGTGAACTACAAGTCCTTTTTTTTTTTTAATCGCGCATCACTATTTGGCAGTAGGGAAAAATTAGAGGTGAATCCTCAATATTTATAAATGTATATACTTAAAAGCTCTACTATACTAAAATTTATGTACATTATAAAATTTATGCAAAATACAAAAAATTAAAGGATGAGATAAAGATGGAATATTTGATCCTAAAGCCCTTGAAATTTATGTACCTTATAAAATTTATGCAAAATACAAAAAATTCAAGGATGAGATAAAGATGGAATATTTGATCCTAAAGCCCTTGGAAAGTGTGACAAGGTCACACATACTTATGGCATGTGTGTAGAGAGAATGAATTGTAGAAGGGAGAGATGTGAACCAGGGAAACCATTTAGGAAGCTATTACTATACTATAAGCAAGAAGTCACGAAGTGCTCAAGCTAGGGGTCAAGATATTTTTAGAAGTAGAAAGAACAGATATGGCAACAGATTAGATAGGTAGAGTGAGGGAGTGTTAGAAGTTGAGAGTGACACCAAAGGTATGAATTAAAATGACTGAAAAGTTGGTGGTGCCTTGGACAGCAATATGAAAGTTCTAAAAAATATGTATAGGTTTTGAGGGAAAGATAAAGTAATGAGATTTGCAAAGTACATTGCACCTCATTCATGCTTGTCTCTCTTCTGTTACTCATTCTTTTACACCAAAAGAAATTAAAATTGCCTTACTTTTGTGGGCATGGGAGGGGAGGGTGAGAGAAAGAGAGACTCAGAGGGAGGGGGAAGAAAGCCAGGAGAGAGCCTTGGCTTACACCCACACACAGAGGATGGTGCTCGTAATTAAAATGATTAAAAATACTCATATATGTAAGAGACATAGGGAAAAAAGAGGACGAGAGACTATACAGGAGAAGAAGTTGGTCAATAATGCTAAATACAGGCTTAGATTCTTAAAATCTAGCCATGACTCTGATTCTTATAATCTAGCCAAGGCTTAGATTCTTACAATCTAGCCACAGCTCTGATTCCTAAAATCTAGCCACTGGTCAGATTCTTACAATCTAGCCAATAACTTACTAATGTTCAGACTCCTTAAGAGTCTGCCCAATATGATGGATCTTCTAATAAACCTTGTCTTTGACTGAAGGAAGGCTTGGGTCAAATTCTTTCAGGCAGGACCTGCAAGCTGTGATTTTGGGGTCCCAGGACCCCTGAACCCCTAAACTGCATCATTTTGGTGGCCCGTACGGGGAAACTGCCTAACCCCAAGTTCTTCTCCAGCCAAGACTGGAAGGTGTGTAAGCCTCTCCCCTCCCTTCCTCTCTTGCTCTGCAGTTGGGTTTGCTCTCCAAGCACCAAGGCTTGGAGGTGTTTTTCTGGCAGGCAGTTACGAGGCTGTCTCTCATTCAGCCTGACGCTCTCAGGCTCTCAGTCCACTGGGTCGGTTCAAGGCCATAGACCTGGGCACACCTTCCACAGCATAGAGGACAAGGATGGATGCCCTATCTGAAAGTGGATGTTCAGTTCTGTTAATTCCCTCAGCCCTAGGGAATTGGGGAAAACTGCAGTTGCTCTTTGGTTCCCTGAGGCTTACTTACTCCCTTCCCTCTGCACCTCTGAATCCTCCTTCATGGAGGTTATAGGGAAAGTTAGAACAGCTAAAAATGTCTTGGCAGATTCTGGAGGTTTTATGATTGATCATTAAGGAGTTTAGAACTCCTCCTTACCACTCTGGTCACTCTTTTCTCCCACTCCCTTCCCTTGAGTCAAGAGGGTATCTGTTAACCCCTCTCATAGGAGAAGAGAGTTTCACCCTTTACCCCCTCACTTTTGATTTCACCCTCCCCCACCTGGGGAAAAGGAAGGAGAGGGGAAGGGCAGCAGCTACAGCATAGCCTCACTGGCAATGGCCTTGGGCTCTGGGGCAACCTTTTCCTGGAAGCATCAGCCAGGTTCAGAACATCCTCCTCAAAGTAAAGAAGCTGGCCTCTGAGTTTGGGTAAGCACACTCTTTTAAATTTGTAGTTTTAACTGTTAATGAGATGTTGATTCTCTGTGTAAAGTAATTTGCAAGTGCATTTAACAATACTGAAGGCACCTGATTGGTAATAGGTTTGTTTCAAGTTTCAAATTGGTGAACTTTTTGTATCAGTTACTTCAAGCAACTTTTCATAATTTGGTTACCACTAAAATAGTTTGACTCTTGTTGGTTACTGTTTAAATGAAAAGTTTGTTTGGGTTATGTGTGGCTTGCTGAGAATTTGCAAGTGTATAGAAATCTCTAATGGTTGGCTTTTTACACCAAGACAAATTTAAGTTTGAGATGTAAATCCTGGAAAAGTTTTTCCTAAGCAGTGATTAGTAAAATTTGCTGTTTGAGGCAAAAGTTCATAGGATTTTATTCTGAGTTGTCTGATGGGTCATAATCCATTGATAATCAATAATCTACCATCTGAGAGATGCCACAAGCTACTAAGAGAAGGTGATACTGGTGGGAAGTCAGCATTGGGAAAAGCTGAGAGGACAATTTTAGCCTCAGTCTAAGATGGGATCCTCCTGGCTCAGTTTCCCCATTATGTTCCTTTGACCCACCTGGCTATTCCTGAGTCTGGGTATGAGGTGGATTTGATACTGCATGGTTGGAAAACTGAATCCAAACAAAGCTAAGGATGTTTTATCCTCTCAAAGTTGGGCTCTAAATCTAGTCCCTGCTTTATATCTGGGCCCTGCAGTCTTTTCTGCCAGATTGGCGTCTTCCAGACTACAGCCTATTCACCTACAGTTGGTAGCAAACAGATGGTACCAGTCACTGTCTCCCCATCATTCCCTGGATGCAGCCTGTACTCGGTTCCAGTCAACCACCTCTTTGGGACCCCCTTGAAGCAGGGACAGCTCTATGCCCCTTGCCAGCAGGAAGCAGTTTCAGAAGCCTAGACCTTCGCCCCTTACCCCAAAAGAATTTGGGTCCCATTTGTTTGAGGGGGGAATGATGGGATTGGGATCTGGGCCCCAGAAAGGAAAAACCCTGGACTTTACCACATGGCCATTATCTGTGGCATTTGCCTGAGGCTATAATCTCATCAACTGGCCTTTCCTTTTGGCTATACCCAATCACCCAATTCTATTATACCTCATAGACTACTTGGCCACTCCTAGATCCTTGCCACAGGCTTTCCTTATAAAAGGTCCACCTTGTCTCCATTAAGATGCTTAAATCTAAAATCTAGCCACTGGTCAGATTCTTATAATTTAGCCAATAGCTTATTCATGTTCAGACTCTTTAAGAATCTACCCAATATGATGGATCTTCTAATAAACCTTGTCTTTGGCTGAAAAAAAAAATAATGCTACATACAATGAAGAAGCAAAGAGAGCCTGAGGACTAAAAATTGTCTCAAAGCAGGGCCTCACCCCTCTACATCCTGAGTCCTCTTTCACTCTCACTCTACATGTCTAGGACATTTTAGTGCCTCACACTAGGTTTCTATCCTTTCTTAGGGTATGAATATGCCCCACAATTTATCCACAATTTTTCAAATGGCTGGTCTCTCAGCATATTAAATTTCTAATCCCTTTCCCAACTTTGTGTGACCTGAAAGGATTTCTAATTCACATGCAAGTTGACTGGACTCTTTAATCTGGAGCAAACAAAAATAACAACACTGGCTTTAAAACCCTCATCAACAGGAAATCTGATCATCCTAATGTGGTCTGAAATCTCAGCTCCCTCATCCATTCTTCTGCATCCATGGGGGTACAAAATCATGACCCCTACACATACACAGCCCAAACACTGTCATCTCTAAGGGAAAGATGCCCAAGAAGTGTCTCTGTCTGTCTGTCTGTCTCTCTCTCTCAGCTCACACTACATGTGCTTCACCCCATCTGACTAGACCTACATTGATTTTCCCTGGGTATGTTCATAGACTCTTCAGGGGCATACTTAATGGCAGGTGGTCTGGTAGATACCTCACAGCATGGTCACAAGAGAGGCCCACCATTATTTGTTTCCTTAGAATCTCCCTTCCCACAAGTCACTAGAATGTTTCTTAAGCATATTCTCCCAGGCGCTACAAACTCTTACCAAGATATCTGATGAGTGGCTATCTATAAACCCATGTCTCCCCTGGCACATCAAAAGAGTTAGGGGGGAAAAAAAGCTTTAAAAAAAAAAGCTTTAAAAATCAAGTAAACATTTGTCCAGTACTTATTATGTATCCAACACTGTGTTCAATGCTGGAATACAAAAAAAGACAAAAAAAAAATAATTCTACTCTCAAGCAGTTCAAAGTGTATGAGGGAAGATAACATGCAAACAATGTTGAACAAGCAAGATATAGACAGGATGGACTGAAGATAATTAGAGAAGTAAGGCACTGGCATCAAAGAGGAATCAGGAAAAGCTTCTTGAGAAAGGAGAAATTTTAGTGGAGACTTGAAGGAATCTATGAAAGTGAGGGGGCACAGATAAGCAGGGCGAGAATTCCAGGCTTGAGAATGACCAAGTTGGGAGATGGAGTGTCTTCTGGGAGGAATAGAATGCAGGTCAGTGTCAATGGATCATGGAGTAGAGGGAGTGGAGTAAGGTGTAAAAAGTGATGATGAGAACAGCAATAATATAAAAAAGAAAAGGGAAAAACACATGGGGCAAAGCTCCTCTCAGAATCTGATTGGACTTACCTTCATATAAAGATGCAAGAGATGAGAATAAGCAGGTAACATAAACAGTGAAATTGTCCCCTGGACAAATTTTCTCTCTATGCCAATGTCCCCATTCAGTTATCCACATGAGAGAATTGAAGTGCCTTAAGATTTGAAAACTGAGGGGAGCCAAGACGGTGGAGTAAAAAGTAAGTTACTCTTACCCTCTTTTATTAACCTCTGAAAACTCAGAAAATATCGCCCCAGGAAAAACCCTACAACAGTTGAACCAGAAGAAAGATGGAGTGCAGTAGTCCAGTAGTTCAGGTAGCTTGAGGGATTAATGGGAAAGGCCCCTCTTACCCTGGGGGAAGGGGAGCAGTAAAGAATGGGAGGTGTCCCAGCAAGCTAGAGGAAAGTCACACCTCAGCACACCAGGAGGAGATCCTGAAACCCAGGTGGTGGAGGAGGAAAACACCAACACCTGGACCCTCAAGTGTCTCACTGAGGATGGAGGAACTGGTGGAAACCAGCTTGAAAAACCACCAGGTGCCTCAGCATTCTACAAAAACCAGGTCTCCCAGTGCCTCAGCAAAAATAAGGGAAGCAGCACTACAAAGGGCCCCAGGCAGAGAAACACCCTGCAACATCCATTTGAAAAGAGCTGAAGAAAGCAAAAGGAAGGAAAGGCCCAGGTAAGCAGGAAATCTCCAGGAGCCACACTACCCAATCCTACCCCTAGAGTTCCAATGTTGCTGATTCCAGCCCAACACCAGGTAAGCTACCAGAACCCTACAGCCTCCAACTGCCAGCATTGGAGACCCCAGCACACAAAGCCAGTGACCAGGCCATAGGCTCCCAACACAAGAAGCTTGGGTCAGTGCCTTCTGCTCCCCAGCAGGAGAGCTCAATCTCTTTAAAAGTCAGGGAAGAAGTAAACACCATGAACAAAAAGAAACATGCAATAGATTCTTATTATGGGAAGAGTGAAGATCAAGGCAGACATTCTGAAGAGGACAACATTGTCAACAAACCCACATCTGGAACCTCAAAAGGGAAAATGAACTGGTCTGAAGCCCAAAAAGCCTTCTTAGAAGAGCTCAAGAAGGATTTTAAAAGTCAAGTGACAGAGGTAGAAGAAAGAATGGGAAAAGAAAAGAGAGGTATGCAAGAGAGAGTCAATAGCTTGGAAAAGGAAGGACAAAAATGAATTGTAGAAAACAAGTCCTTCAAAAAAGATTTGAAAACTGAGGAACCCAAACCCCTGTTCTGTTAGGTAGTTACTGAGCAAATATTAAAACTGAGCTCATAGTTTAGTGTTCCTAGATGAAGATTTGGGAAAGAAATGGAATGGTCATTAAGCTAGGTTAAAGTTTCTGATCATGGGAAGAAAACCTTTCACTGAGAAGAAGATTCCAAAGAAAAGGCTGAAGCTGTGAGGTATTGTCTGATGTTGGCTACTGCCAAGTGAGAGTTGTGGCAACATGGGGCAGGAACTGGATATTAGGAAGTAACCAGAGCTCACGCTCCCAAGGCAGGGGGCGGTGCTATGTGGAGCTGTGATAAGCTGGGGAAGGAACAGGATACAAGGAAGTAGCCGGAGCACGTGCTCCTGAGGCAGGTGGCTGTGCCACGTGGGAGTGGGATGGCAGAGAACGAGTTCCCTTTGTCTAGTCCTCTCCCTAGGTGCAGTGCTAACCCCAGACGTCTCCTTCCTGTGTCCAAGCCTAACTTCCTGGGTCACGTACTCTCCATTTGTCTAGCACTAACCCCAGACGCCTCCTTCCAGTATCTGGGCCTGACTTCCTGTGTCACGTACTCTCCCTTTGTCTAGCGCTAACCCCAGACATCCCCTTCCGGTATCTGATCCTACAACGAGTCACTAGTGGGCAGGCTGAGGAGGAGGGACGAAGAACGTACTGAAGGGACAGTAGGGATCTGAGCGTGCTCGCTCTTGCTCCTGCTCGTGTGCGCGTGCTTTCCTGCCTGGCCTTGCTGTGATGATCATTGAATAAAGTTCGAGTGTTTGCACCTCCTGATCGGCTCATCTCTGTGTTTATCCAGGTAGGCTCCGAGGACCAGTGAGTATGACCCTGGTTGCCTGCTCTTGATAGAAAGAGAGTGCACGGTTTGGACCGGCACATGAAGCCTACATATTTTAGCAAGGTTAGAAAACCCTGATCTTTGTTCTTAAGAACTTGGTATTTGAAGCTGAGAATGTCCTGCTAGGCAGATAAGAGAGGCCTTAAGAGCCAAGACTCCCAGGTGACAAAGCAGGGGAGGCTTTCTACTGGTCCTAGTCTTCAGTTTAATTCAACAACCATTTATTAAGAGCTTCCTATTTGTCAGGCACTGTGCTAAGCTCTGGGGATATAAACAAAGTCAAAAAGTAAAGAAAGACAGTCCATGCCCTCAAGTAGATCTAAATTTTAAAAATTGTAATTTTAATTGAAATTAATAATTAAATTTTAATGATGTGACTACACATCAGAAGGAGTTGAATGGCTAAGGTGGGATGGATAGGGAAAGGTACTCACCCTAGTGTATGTTGACATTGCCAGAGTCAGAAGCAAAGCCAGGAGAGGAATGCAAGATGACTGTCCTGAGTCCTTCTTCAAAATGGAAGTTCTGGGAGGAGCTTACTAGTGGGAGAAGTGGGCTACAGCTGCAGAAAAATTTTCCAAAAGGAGATGGCCACAGACACAGAGGGATGTTCCAGGAGACCATTAGCACTAAGGGAATTTCCAGGGTGAGAAAGTGGTTGGCAAACTCTAGAGAGATAGGAAAAGAGCCTTTTCAGGGCTCTGGGAAATATTTCAGATTTGGGGAAAATCACAGTTCTATAGGTAGGGACTCAAAGGCTGATTCTGATTAGGTGACACTAAGCTAACCAGACCCTAGGGATTATTGGATCATCATTTTAGAGCTGGAAGATCCAGAAGGTAGAGTCCAACCTCTTCATTTTACAGATGAAGAAAATGAGGCCCAAAGAGGGTAATTGACTTGGCCAGGGTCATATAGGTAGGAAGAGGCAGATCCAGAATTTGCATTCAAGTCCTTTGACTCCAAAGTCAATGATATTTCTATTTCTGTTTAACTTTTTTCCAATTTGTTTTTTATATTTTATTCATATCTTTTTTTAATCACCTTAATTGTCTAATGCATCAATTTATTTGCTTCACTTAGAGAGCCATCTTTGTAAAAAGGAGAGAAAAAAAGAAAAAAAAGGAATGCAACAAAACTAACTCACTAACTGAATCTCTCAGTCTGCATAGTGCTATACATAGTTTCTTCCCCACTGCTGCAAAGAAAGCAGGGATATGAATTCCTTTATCTTTACTTTAGAGTGAAGTGTGGTCATTACAGTTATACAGCATTCAGTATTTATTTTGTTCTTTTCATTTCCATTGTTATAATTATTTTGTATTTTTTCTTGAAAGGAACATTTCAATACAGCTGGTTTTAAAGCAAACAAAGGAATAGGAGGGACCATGAAGGGTTAAAACAAAATTTGCTATTTGTCAGGTAATTTCCAAAAGCAGGAGTTTCAGTCATGACTTCAGACAAGGCAAAAATAACAAGGATAAGTAAAAAGATAGAGAGAATCTCTATTATGCTTAAATGTACCACATACAATAAAACAATTTCATCATTAAACAGACATAGACCAAGTCCGAGGTGCCAATCGGTCATGGCCAGCAAAATTCCAGAGTGTATCCTGAAAGAGACTAAAAGGTAATTGGGAAATGTTTAACTAAATAAATAAAAATACAGTACCATATACATAATGTTAAATTACAGCTTTCAAAGTCAAAGTGTGGCTCATAGGAATACATTTCTATTTGAATTTGACATCATTGCACTAAGTGATAAAGAATCAATATTCCTAAATCAATGGCTAATCATACTGCAAAAATAAAACACTATTTGGAGATCTTGATGTTCCTCTTTCAGAGCTGAATGCATCCAAAAGAAAAACAAAACAGAAAGTGGAAAAACTTAGATTATAAGTGGCAGCTAAGGGGCAGCGAGGTGGCGCAGTGGATAGAGTTCTGGCCTTGGAGTCAGGGGGACCTGAGTTCAAATCCAGCTTCAAACACATAACACTTACTATCTGTGTGACTCTGGGCAAGTCACTTAACCCCAACTGTCTCACCAAAAAGTTAAAAAAAAGAAAAGAGGAAGAAAAACTTAGAAACAATTAGACTCCTTGGAAAGTGAATATATAGATATAGATATAAATACATATATGTGTGTGTAGGAAGTTTCCACATCATTTATTTTTTTTTTTGGCTAGGCAATGGGGTTAAGTGACTTGCCCAGGGTCACACAGCTAGTAAGTGTTATATGTTTGAGTCCGGATTTGAACTCAGGTCCTCCTGAATCCAGGGCTGGTGCTCTATCCACTGTGCCACCTAGCTGCCCATAAACATTTATTTACTTTTTTTAGGCAATTGGAGTTAAGTGACTTGCCCAGGGTCACACAGCTAGTAAGTGTCAAGTGTTTGGTCTGAGGCCGGATTTGAACTCAGGTCCTCCTGACTTCAGGACCAGGGCTTTATCTACTGATCCACCTAGCTGCCCCTCCACATCATTTAGTACTGCAAGATATCATTAGTGGGGAGAAAAAAAAAAAAACTTGATCATGTAATGTAAAAAGACAAAAACATAAAGCATAAGCTTCACAGGTAATTATAAGGTAAAAATTATCATTAATATATAGAAAAAAGGAAACTAAATAGAACTGATTTGGCACTTTCTAATGATAGCCTGACAAATGAGATGTTGGAGGAATAAATCATAGAAACAATAACTATGTAAAAGAGCATGATAACCATGTGATAACATATCACTTTTGGGAAGATGAATTGAAAGAGTCCTTCTGGAAAAAAACAAAACAAAACAGTATCTCTGAAAATTTAAGAATCCCCAGAGAATTTAACTTGCCCTCTTTTCTCTTTGAACTTTTCCTCCTCTCAATGTTTAAAGAAATAATTCACTGAACAAACAGAAATCATATGATTATCTCAATGAGTACAGAAAAAGCCTTTGACAAAATACAACACCCGTTCATGTTAAAAATATTAATGAGTAGGAATAAATGGCCCTTTTTTTAAAATAAGTAATATCTATCTAAAACCATCAGCAGGAATTGTCTGTGACAGGGATAAGCTACATGCTTTTCCAATTAGATCAGAGGTGAAATAAGAATGACCATTATCACCACTATTACTGAATAATGTACTAGAAAAGCTAGGTATAGCAATAAGAGTAGAAAAAGATATTGAAGTATTGGAATAGAAATGAGTAAACAAAACTATCACTCTTTGCAGATGATATGACGGAATACTTAGAGAACCCTAGGAAATCAACTGAAAAAACTTGAGATTATGAACAACTTTGGCAAAGTTGCAGGATATAAAATAAACCCACATTAATCATCAACATTTTAATTTATTACCAACAAAGTTCAGCACCAAAAGGTAGAGAAACTCCATTCAAAATATCTGCTAACATTATAAAATACTTCAGAGTTTACTTGCCAAGACAAACTCAGGGATTATATGAACATGATTACAAAACATTTCTCACCCAAATAAAGTCAGATCTGAACAACTTGAAAATATATTAATTGCTCATGTGTAGGCCAAACCAACATAATAAAGCTGACAATTCTAACTAAATTAATCTATTTATTCAGTGGCATTCCAATCAACTACCAAAAATTATTTTATAGAGCCAGAAAAAATAACAAAATTCATCTGGAATAACAAAAGGTCAAGAATATGAAGGAAATAGATAAAAAACAAACAAACAACAACAAAAAAATGACATTTCTTTTTATATTTTTGGCTAAGCAATGAGGTTAAATGACTTGCCCAGGGTCACACAGCTAGTAAATGTTAAGTGTCTGAGGCCAGATTTGAACACAGGTCCTCCCAACTCCAGGGCCAGTGCTCTATCCACTGTACCACCTAGCTGCCCCTAAAAAAGAAAAAAAAAGAACATATGAAGAAAGGTGTCCTAGTCATACCAGATCTCAAACTATATTATTAAGCAGTAATCATCAAAGCAATCTGGTACTGGCTAAGAAATAGAGTGATAAATTAGTATAGATTTGGTACACAATACATTATAGTAAATGACTGTAACAATTTAGTGTTTGATAAACCCAAAGATCCAAGCTTTTGAAACAAAAAGCCTTTATTTTGTGGTAGCTAGGTTGCTCAGTGAGTAGAACACTGGCCTTGCAGTCAGGAGGACCCGAGTTCAAATCTGGCCTCAGACACATTACACTCACTAGCTGTGTGACCATGGGCAAGTCACTTAACCCCGATTGCCTCACCAAAAAGCAAAAAAAGAAAAAAAGCCATTTTTGACAAAAACTGCTGGGAAAACTGGAAAACAGTATGGCACAGACTAGATATAGAGCAACACTGTATATCAAGACAAGTTCAAAATGGGTATAGGATTTAAAGGGTGCTACCATAAGCAAATTAGAAAAGCATGGAATACTTTACCTGTCTGATCTATGGATAAGGGAAGAATTTAGGACCAAACAAGAGAGAGAGAGCATTTCAAAATGTAAAATGGATAATTTTGATCACATAAAATTAAAAAGATTTTGTACAAACAAAACCAGTGCAACCAAAATTAGAATAAAAGCAGAAAACTGGGGAACATTTTACAGCAAGTATCTCTGATAAAGGCCTCACTTCTCAAATATATAGAACACTGAGTCAAATTGAAAAGTGTACAAGTCATTCTCCAATTCATAAATGGTCAAAGGATATGAACAGGCAGTTTTAGACAAAGAAATCAAATCTGTCTATAGTCAAATAACAAAATTCTAAATCACTATTAATTAGAGAAAT
>NW_020955104.1:0-2745 GCF_900497805.2 Vombatus ursinus | reverse complement strand
GCTGCTGGTTTGCTCAGGGTGACCTGAGCTGCAGGCCACTCTGACCCCGATGCCACAGACCTTTCCTGACAACTCTTTAGTTGTCTTGGGCTAGAAAATTATTTCATTTCATCCTTTTGTGGGTTCTGCCACTACAGAATTTATTGTCAGGAATTGTATAAAGGTGTTTGGAGAGCTTTTTGGGAGAGCTCAGGCAAGTCCCTGACTTTTCTGCCATATTTGCTCCACCCCAAATGATTTTATTTCAGAATATGTTGAAGTTGGAGTCTCTATAGAACATCTGGTTGGCAATCCTGGAGGATATTGGGGATGTGAGATCAATAGTAAGAATGGAGGGTAGGGCTGTATAAATAGATCTCAGAATAATCTGCAAAATGGTTTCATGTGGACTTGATGGGAATAGGAAGGATCTGCTTTATATTAGGAAGTTTGGTTTTCTAGAAAATTTGTCAGATACTTTCTATAAGTAGTGAATTATTCTCATGAATTTAAAAATGACTTACAATAAAAGTCATATTGGCACACACTTCAGCAGCACTCACATTTCATAAATCAAAGCATTCTGGACTGCACTATAAACTTTATAATTAATGTCAGTAGAATCATTGTCCCTGAGTCAGCCAGTCTCTAGGGCTTACCTCCTTTTACACCTGGAGACCAGTAAACTCAGAGGGAGGCAATAACTTTTTTTAGTCCTTCCTCTCTCCATTAATTAGATGCCTGAAATGATCTCTATCCCTTCCTTGAATTGCTTTGCCTTATCTATGAAATCCAAATTTTCCCCAGTGTGTCTGCAGTTTCTGTTAACAAAGTTGAACTCAGCTTCCTGATTTGACTCTTGCAGGGTTGATCACTGTAGCCTCCCACATCTCTATCAATGGTCATGGTGAGTACCAGAGTCCTGTTCTTCTCAGAGTGTAAGAGTGAATGCCAAAGACCATGGCTATTTGGTGGTGGTCGAACACTTAGTTCCTTTATACAAAATTGTATATGAAAAATAGCATAGAAGGCAGAGACCCAGATCACACAGAGGTAGAGATCATGGCAAGGGGGTGCTGGCACTGAATTAGAACCGGCATCTGGATGAAAGAATGCTCTGTGGGTCAAACAACAGTCATTTAATGATCCCCTAACAGACATCTGAAATGATCACAAAACATTCTCTAAGACTGAGAATTATTTTAACTAAATGGGAACAAGGCAGAATTCTGATCATGTTTCCTAGACTAAAAGAGCTTCAACATGAAAACAGAGAAGTCCGAGAGATTTCGGAGCTATTTATCTGAATCAGTGTAGCAACTATTTATGCACAAAGCATTGTATAATTATGTAACTGTAGAATCCTGATGTTATTTATAATTAATTGTTTGATTTTTACAAAAATTTATTATCTCTCCTTCCCACTGCACCCCAATAGAACAATAAAAAATTCCCTTATAACTGAAATACGTAGTCTATTAATTACAAAGATTCACATCCATCAGTCAATATGTGCATCATTCTTGATTTGAAGTCAATCACTTCTCTGCCAGTAGATTTGTAGGATGTTTCATCTTCAGTCTTCTGGACTCGTGGTTTATAAGTACATGAACCAGCATTCTAAAAAATTCTTTTAAACTTGTTTTTCTCTATATTGTCATCATTTGTCCAATTCACTTCGGTCTGCATCAGTTCATAGAAGTCTTCCCAGTTACCTCTGAAACTGTCTATTGTATTATTTCTTACAGAGCAATATGATTCCATTATCTGCATACCCCTTAATTTTTTAGCTATCCGTGTTTAGGAAACACCTGTTTAATGTTGTATTTAGTGCTAGAAAACAAAAAGAGCCACAATAGAAATTTTGCAAATCTATATACTTTCTTCTTTCATTAACCTCTGTCTTCTACTGTCTCATCTTAAATGCCACCCCCAGAATGGAGTCTGGATTTCTAGATCGGGTCAAAGCATGGTAGGGGACAGCAGGACTATTATCTTCATCATACTTGGATTATTAAAGACTTAGATTACATTCATTTTTTTCTAGCTTCAATAAAATATGACTGACATTGAACTTGCAATCTATAAGAATAACTACCTCATCTTCACAGGAAACTACTTCTGTTACACATTAACTATAATACTGAGCAGCCATCACAAAAAAAAAAAACATGACTGATTTAATTCAAGTCAATAATTAAATATATTGAGTTTCTACATTGACTTAGATGCTATTAGGTTTGGGGAACTTAATAAGCATAAGTGCTTAAAACTTATGTACTTCTTTAGAGATGTTATCTCATTTGTTCCTCTCTGTGACCCTGAGAGGTAGGTACTATCATTATCATCTCCATTTTTTCAGATGAAGAAACTGAGGCTGAGAGAGTTTAAGTGACTTAACTAAGTTCATTCAGCTAATAAGTATCTGAGGCAGCATTGGAACTCAGTCTGCCTGACTCCCAGTCCAGTGCTCTAATCACTATTGTCATCTAGCTCCCTGATACATAAATAAGGCAATAAGTTATAACCCCATTTCTGTTATCATCGAGTTTAAACTCCAATTGTTTGGGGAGGCAGTAGTGCAATAAGTTCACAGATTTACTGGGTGGTAGCAAATAGAAGTAAAGGAAAAGTAGAAACTAGGTGAACTAGGAAATTTTGGGGCATGAGAGAATGTCAATGAGTTCTGCTACTTAAAAGGCATTGTTGGCTGAGACAGAGTGATCTTAATAGCATAAGCCAAGACCCCTTGCATGAAGACTTTGG
>NW_020955103.1:1374-3513 GCF_900497805.2 Vombatus ursinus | reverse complement strand
AGAGAGGCAAGGCAGCTTGTGCCAGGTGAGTCAAACCACCACCATGTTAACTCCCATCAGGCCCTGATGGACAGACCAGGACCCTGAGCCCTAGAGCCTTGGGAACAGCAGTGCTTCCACCCCAGGATCTTCAGCCATCCTTCCTGTGGAGATGCAGCCTGGGGACAGCTCCTGCAGGTGCTGCAGCTACAGCTACTGAAGACCCAGAGAGGAAAGTCCTTCCCATCTTAGTTCTGGCCAGTGGCTCCACATTAGAGATGGAGAGGATTTTATCAGGGGAAGTGACAATAAGGAAGAGGCATTAACATCTGTTTTGCTTCTTCACCTCAAGGCTTATGGTGCCTTCCTACATGACTTGTAGCTGAAACCTTTACCCCTGTTAGTTTATGAACTCCCTGACAGCAGGGACTGATTAACTTTTTATTTGTGTTTCCAGCATCCAACGAAGTGCTTGGCACAGAGTAAGCACTTTAATGAAAGATTCAGTCATTCATGTGCATTGAATTTCAAAAATGAGAAAGAAAAAGAATCTAAAAAGTATAGGCTAAATATGTTCATCCATGTTGTTTCACTATGCTTGTTTGTTGCAAAAAGTAGTTAATTTTGAGAGATAAACCCTTAGGAAGTGATAGGAGTGTAAAAAATAATTATGCAATAAAAAAATTTTAAAGCAAACAAAAAAAAATCCCAGATTTTAACACTGATTCCTGGGAAGTTCTAGAAGAGATAAATAAAGAGATGAAAATTCTTTTTGAATGTAATATTTTAGGATAATTAGTTTGACAGTACTGAGTACTCAAGGCAAACAAATTAATAAGGAGGCTACTGAAAAAGTTCAGGCAAAAGGTTCTAAAGGTTTGAATTATTATGGTAGTGAAGAGAAGGGAAGATGTGTAAGAGTTGTTGTTAAGATAGAAAAACAAGACTTGGTATCTAACTGAGTGAACATATAGGCTGAGTGAGAGTGAAGAGAAGTTGATACTGAAGCTGATAACATGGGTGAGGTAAGAAAGTTCTGGGTTTGGAGTAAAAGTTATTGAGCTTTGCTCTAGACAAGCTGACTCTGATGTGTCTATAAAATATCCAGGAGAAAACTAAATGGAGAAGACAGGAAAGGACCCTGACAGTGAAAGCTACTAGAGTGAAAAAGGAAACAAGGGATGATAAATAAATATGATCACAGAAGCTTAATGATTTAAAATACCTCGGAGACTATTTACTCCAACACGTAACTGGACACCATAAAATATTAGATAAATACTTATCCAGCCTTTGTTTGAAAGTTATGTTACTTCTGTAAACAGGCCTTTACTTTATGAAGTCTTTCCTTACATGATTTCCATGCACTACTACTGGTTCTGGCCGATGAAGTCAAACAGAACAATTCTAAGCCATATTATGGCCCTTCAAATACTTAAAATGAAATTATGTCCCCCTATGTGTTTTTCTTAAGGTTATATTTATTTCAATAAATATTTAGTAATAATTCTGTAATTTTTTATTTTCATCTCTGGATAGTTATCTTCAGTTTCTTCAACTGATCCTTCTAAGGTATGATCTTTCATCATCACTCTGACAGTCTGAAAAGTTCAGGATATAGATATAAACTATGACTCCAGCTTAAATGTCAATCAGTGCTGACTCAAGGAGTTAAACTTACTCTGTCTGATCTTGAATGGAGAGNCACTCTGACAGTCTGAAAAGTTCAGGATATAGATATAAACTATGACTCCAGCTTAAATGTCGATCAGTGCTGACTCAAGGAGTTAAACTTACTCTGTCTGATCATGAATGGAGACCAGTGGGAAAAGCTGAAAATTTAGGCTTTTTAATCACTGGAGTTAGATGCTTAAACAAAATAATGAACATTAATTTTTACCTGGTAAGAGTGTATTCTCTGAGTCCTAAATGCAAGTTCATAGCAGAGAAAGTACCTATGCATCCACGCAATCGTTTATCTCGACCAATCTTCCATGTCACAAAAAGGGGGCTATTAAGGGAAGAAAACATTACAGGTTATTAAATCACTAAGAAATACACAATCCCAACAAAAGCAAATAAAACTTTTAATGCATTGTGCTTCCTAGAATTAATGAAATAATAAATTTATATAAAATGCCTACCTGGCTTACTAATCTA
>NW_020955103.1:0-1340 GCF_900497805.2 Vombatus ursinus | reverse complement strand
ACTAAGAAATACACAATCCCAACAAAAGCAAATAAAACTTTTAATGCATTGTGCTTCCTAGCATTAATGAAATAATAAATTTATATAAAATGCCTACCTGGCTTACTAATCTACAATATAATGCTTTCCAACGATCACCTTTAAAAATTTTTTCCAGAAATAAAAATCATGTTACCTTTGAAAATCTTGTATTCTCTCTCTAAATCATCCATTCTATTTTGCACAACTACCAAGATGTTCTTGCTTCATTTCATCAACTTAGGAAAGCCAATGCAGTCATTTCCCCAAACATTGTGATAAAAATATACAATACTACTACTGATACAGCAGTAACAAGATATGTATGAAACAATGTAAAATAAAGATCATCATAGATAATCTATTACACATTTACATGCCCTGTAACATTCAGAAGTTTCACAGCCTTATAAATTATTAATACCAGATTACCTGACTATCTTTTCTCCTTCCCCTACCCTTTTCTCGAGTAGCAACACAATTTCTAAGTAACATAATCAGAAAACTGAAAAAGAAAATCTATCAAATTACAAATACTTGTATAATTCTGAACCTTTAAGGCTTCTTAATAATCCTTTTGGGCAGCTAAGTGGCNATTACACATTTACATGCCCTGTAACATTCAGAAGTTTCACAGCCTTATAAATTATTAATACTAGATTACCTGACTATCTTTTCTCCTTCCCCTACCCTTTTCTTGATTAGCAACACAATTTCTAAGTAAAATAATCAGAAAACTGAAAAAGAAAATCTATCAAATTACAAATACTTGCATAATTCTGAACCTTTAAGGCTTCTTAATAATCCTTTTGGGCAGCTAAGTGGTNCTCTGTTTGCCTCCGTTTCTTAATCTGTAAAATGAACTGGAGAAGGAAATGGCAAACCTCTATAGTATCTTTGCCAAGAAAACCCCAATGGGGTCATGAAGAGTCAGACACAATTGAAACAACTGAACAAAAACAACACTCCTTTTATTCATAATTTCTTCATTAAGTCGTGCAGTGCTGATATGAGGTGCTTTAAATTTCATTCTTACCAAACTGGCTTAAAAGTAATTTTCTTTAAATTTCCAATCCCAACTACTCCAAAAGAAAACCTCAATTCGTAATTTAGTAAGAATACTGACGCACAGTTGTTACAGTTTAAAAGTATTTTAAACACCTTCAATAGCTGAATAATTCTGAAATCAGTTTCACCATTTAATCAATCCAATATGGAACTAATATTTCAAAAACATTACGGCAAGCCCTTGCTCTATCAGTTTTTTAATCATGGAAATGGTCACCTTTTTCAGATCTTCAAATGTTCATACTATAAAATTT
>NW_020955102.1:13191-26380 GCF_900497805.2 Vombatus ursinus | reverse complement strand
CCATCAGCTCTGCTCTGGCGCTGGTTGCCTGAGGAACCCTGAGGGCCAACAGAGTAAATCTGACCGGGGGAGAGATTGCAGGAGAGTGGCTGAACGTCCACCTGATGCTCGCGGTTCGATAGGGGTCACACTGCACCTGCCTCAAGACCTCGGAGCTACTTGGCTTAAAGGGTAATGCTATGATCCTGACAGTGTCATTTAGCCTTTCATTTTCCAACGCAACTAAGACTCTCTGTATCATTTCTTTCTGTCTAGGTGCATATGTCTAGGCATATGCATACATATATGCCATATATATATATGGAGAGAGAAAGAAGAGAGAGACAGAGACAGAGAGAGAGAAACAGAGAGAGAGAGAGAGAGAGAGAGAGAAACAGAGAGACACTCAGACAGACAGAGAAAATATTTAGATAGATATGTGAAAATCTTAATATATTGAGAAAGGGTGTTTCCTCACTAGTTCAGTAAAATCATGGGCGCCTGTAAATGCCCCTCTAACTCTGAGCGGAGACAGAGGTAGAGACAGAGAAACTGAAAAGAAAGAGTAAGAGAAGTGATAGAAGAGGGAGAAAGGAAAAGAGATAGAAAAGAGAGATGTGAAGAGAGAGAGAAACAAACATAGAGTCAGAGAGAAGGAGAGACAGAAAGGAGGAGGAAGAGGAGGGGGTAGAAATAGAGAAGAATGGTGTGAAAGGGAGAAGAATGATAGGATGGGGTAACGACAGAGGGACCAGGGAGGTAAAGGGAAAGAGAAATCCTTTAAAGTTCAAGCATAATTTTTTTTTATCCTCATTAGTCTGTTTATGTATTACGGCCTTCTTACAGCTTAGTAAACTGAGATACTGAGAAGGTAAGTGCTTTACCTAGGGCCATAACTGGTAAAAGTCAGAGGTGAGTCTCAAACCCATGTCTCCTTTCTCTTTCCACCTTAGCTTGCTGCCCAACCTTATGAAAGAGCAATTAAGAACACAATTTTAGGGTTCCTTTGCAAATGGTCACATCCTATTTACATAATCTTAGGCTATCCAGCCCCAGCTTCTAAGAGCCTCTCCAAGTTATTCTTAGGCATCATCACCCTGGCTGCTTTCCTGAGATTAACAAAGAGTGCCCCTCTTCTAAGTGCTGAGTGGCACTTAAGACTTAGGCATGACATTAAGAAAACAATGAGGTTCAGAGTGATTCCCCCACCCCCTACTTTAATTTTCTGATGAAAGCATCAGCGATACTGTCCTTAACCTGTCCTGACTATCCTCCTTTTGAGGATGCCGGCTCAGCTTTTTGCTGGATGCTACCTCTGTTGATTCATTTTTTATGCCAAAGCCCTGGAGGAATGGAGTTGGCTGTTTTTTGAATCTTTAGGAGTGATGAACCAAAGACAGGGCTCACTCAGCCGAAGAGCAGAAAATGCCTGCTAGGAAGTTGAATCTGTTGCAGCCTATCCCTGGACATGGACTGCAATGTACCTAGTGATTTGCCTGTTAGCAATTGTGCTGTAAGATTAAATAGTGTGAGGATGGTGTTTTTCAAATTCTCATAGTGAATGCCTATGGGTTGGGCATAGTATACATAGTGAGAGAAATTATTAAATAACAAATTATTAGGGAGATTCCTGACCTTTCCCAACAATTTAGCCCACATCGACTATCTTATCTAGGTGGAGTTGTTGCCTCACCCAACTAGAATACCTTACAAAGAATTTAAGGTGAATTCCAGCCCATTGCATTCCGCTCCAACAGTTTTGGCCAGGGGAGTAGAGCCTTTGTCTATATTGCGCAAGGCTGGGGTTGATCTGGAAGCAAATGACAGTCACAAAGTCACATCACCTAGCCCCTCATTAGAAAAAGTCCATCTCTCAACATAATATTCATTCTTTCTCATTACTTCTTAGCCAACCAATCAGAGTCATTTGCCACCCTCAGGAACATCCACTTTTTCAAGGGCACATTAAATGTAATTTCAGTCACTAAAAATGATGAGAATAAAAGAACAATAAGTATTTTTGTATGTATCTTTAGAGCAAGATGTAAGACTAGCTGTTGTAGAGGATAATTTACTTAAATAATGAGTGTTGTCATTTGATTTAATGAAAATTTTTATTAAGTGACTATTATGTGTAAAGAACAGTCCTTCTTGTCTCTAATTTATATTCTGAGTTCTTTCTCCATTGGTATCGATTACACTATACCCATGACTTTTCATCTCATGTAATCTTGTTTATTCCCTACTTAAATCCTGTGTAAAAGATCTAACAGTTTGAAGAACTTCATCTGAAACTTTTTATATTCTATGGATACCAGTTATTACTCTCTCTTGCTACTTGGCTGGTCTAGGACTGGTCCTCCTTTGCCAGTCTCACATGCCATGTGTGGTATTTTTATGCCGCTTCTTATATATAAACTTATGGCACAGCCTGGTCATATCTATACACATCTTTCCATTTCTCTTTAGATCAACTTTAGTTTTCAGTTTTCAGATACCAGGGTGCTTCATAATTCATAGCCATATAGTATCACTGCAAGAATATTGGTGTTAAAATAATAGATTTTGACAGCAGAGAGCAGCTTGGGATGTGTGAAAGTATGCATAGTTTCTCAAATGTGATCTAGTCCTTTCTGACTCATGGGTAGAACTAGGAGTAGAGCCATAACTGGGGCACAGAATTGCGACCCCTCTGGGCTGACCCTTCCCAAGATAATGATCCAAGGGTAGGATTTCCTTTGGGTCCACACTTCTAAAACTATGGTTCCTGGGCTTTCACTAATGAATTTTCCTTTACTCTAGTTAGTCAGAGGGCACACTTATCTCAACACAAAGGCAATTACTGAAATGTTATATTGAGAATGATATTAGTTAAAAAAGAAACAAGTTGACCTTTTGGACTTGAGGTTTCCTCTCCCAAAAGAAAAGACAGCATCATCGTGAATGATGGGCACACATAGAGTTCATAAACAAAGAGGCACACATTATGTCTATTTATGGAGAGGGCCAATTCATGTCTCTGTTGCCACAGGATAGCATATCTATTTCATTCTTCTACTCTCACTGACCTTGGTCTTGTAACCTTTGTTAAACTCTGAGAAGAAAGGCAGTATGATATAGTTGGGGGAGGGGGAGGATGAGGCTTGGAGACAGGAAATCCTGGCTCAGAGACTAATCTTTTTTTTTTCAAACTTAAACCAATCACTTATCAAATCTAACCCTCAGAATCCTTATCTTTGCCCTATATATATCTTGTATGCACATAGCTGTTTGCACAACATCTTAGTCATTATGATAGGAGCCCTGCAAAGGCAGGGGCCATGTTTTTGCTTGTAACATAGTAAGCACTTAATAAATGATTGCTAACAGAGGTGGCTTACTCATCCATAAAATGAAAGGATTGGACTTGATTGCCAAGGTTCCTTCCAGGTATAAATCTATGTTCCAATAATTGAAAGGTAGAGAAACCAAGAATTTTTTTCCCAGGGGATCAAAATTTAGAGGGATAATTTTAACACTTTCAGTCCTTTAGCAGCTTGAAAACAATTATGACTAATCTTAGCATCTAGTCAGCAATAATAATTAATGAAAATAAGAAGCTACCAGATAGATGGTGATTTACTCCTCCCAGTGGCCAAACCCTACAAGATCTTCTCCCTGCCTGGCCTTCCTCTCATGCTTCCCTCTGGGTGGTGCCCTCTCCCAGAGTGGCCTCATGGTGTCCTGCTGTCTCTTTCTTTTCTTGAATTGAAGGTGGTTTTTTTGTTTGTTTGTTTGTTTGTTTGTTTTTTCATGGCTTTTGGCATGAGAACACTTTGTGTCGCCCTGAGAGCAGCAAATGTTGTTCCCACTTTTAAGAAGAACAATGGATGAAATCTGCAAAGAGAGACAGATGTGGAAACTGAAGATCAAGGAATGGAAATGTTCTTAACAATTAAAGCCTTCCCAAAGAGCTGCATTGTGAGGTATTGGTTTTCCCTTCAAGGACAAGGTCTTCTAGCAAATCCTGAATGACCATTTTTTCAGTGATGCTGTAGATAGATTTTCTGTTTTCCTTAAAGTTAAGCTAGTTAGCCTCACAGGCCCCAAGGCATCTAAAATTTTATGATTCTGTGATAGATGGATATTATATGTATGTATAGATGTATAAATGTATACGTGAGTATATACACATATATTCACATATTTACTTGCTGTCTTCCTTTTTAAAATGTTTCAGGGTTGAGATTAATTTGTTCTTTATACTTGTATCCTCATTGTCTGCCATAGTCCTTAACACATAGAAGGCCCTTAACAAGTAATTGTTGATTGATCAATTGGTATCCAAACCTGGGGAAAATATTCAAAGGTGATCTGACCAAGACAGAGACCTTCAGGGATGTTTCTTCTTAAGTATTCAGAAGTAACATTTTTTCTTCCAGTTTCAACATTCTATGACAACAGTGATGAGCTGCTGCTTGAGGCTGCCATATAGTTAGGTACAGTGCTATGAAAACATGTACAACAACGTCCAAGGCACCATCAATACATTTCCCCCCTGGAGGAAATGAAAATCATTTGTATTCATTAACATGTATAAGTGGATAAATAACAATTATGGAGATAAATGACCTAAATTCTTTATTCAGTAAAACTGCCATCCATCAAATCAGATTTTTCACACTTTTTTTTTCCCCACCTGGAATAGTGATTTGAATGGATTTTTCTCCATTTGATAATTATCAGATCTGTTGTTATATAGTAACTGAACCTGTAACCAGATGGAAGGAGTGAAAGTTATGGGTTAATTTAAATGGGTCTCTACAATAGCCCATTGCTTTCCCCTTGTTCAGAAGGATCCAGGACTTCTTATTTTTCTATACCAGCTAAAAACCTCAACCAGGTTCTTTCTTGCCTTGATTTACCCCTAGGAAGGTGTTCCTTAAATTGTTTTCCATTCTCTTTTGATGACAGATGATAAGAAAGCTCCTGGAAAGACAGGTGAAACATGTTTGTATTTTGTAAATGGGATCACTTTGGGGGCCCCAACCTATTTGGGTGACCCCAGGAGTTCTCTTTTACTCAGGCTCTATGAATATGGCCATTATCTTCAGTGTGAAATCATGCATACAACAAATAGTACAATCCCAGAGATCAGAAAGATTGTGGAAAGCCACTCTTTCACTTCAGATGAAGCTTTGCCACTTTGAATATTGGAAATGAAAATCACTGATTTCTAACTTTATATGAGGGGTAATATAATGAGGCTGCCTATATTTGGGCCTGTTTTCCCTCTGACTCTGTCTCCTCTACCATTTTCCTTTGTTTCTAAAGTTAACAGGGCCCATTCCATTTCTTGCTAACAGAACAGAAGATAAATACAACAGTCTGATAATCTTAGAAAATCAAAGCTAGCCGAGACCTTGGAAATTGTCTAACTTGATCCCTACATTTTAGAGAGAAGCAAATGACCAGAGCATAGAGGGACTTGTCCAAAATCACACAGCTAGTAAGTGGATGCCAAATGCAGATCTGATGTCCAGCACACTTGTTTTCCCTTCATTACTTTATAAACAAATGAATGAATGAGCAAATGTATAAAGCATTTATGATGTGCTTACTATATCAAGGTACTCTGCTAAGCGCTGAAGATACAAATGGAAAAGTGAGACAGTCCTTGTATTCAAGAAACTCAGATTCTAATAGTGGGGACAACACATATGGGCAATTTCAGCTGCGTCTGATACAAAAGTACCATGATCCATAGAGTACAAGGACAAAATAGAGAGATTGCCTCTACTTTGATGTACTTTGCACTGGTGGAGTCATATCAGTTCCTGAGGTTGAACCATTTGACAGTGCCAAGGATTTGGGGGCCAAGAACTTTTTTTTTATGAGTTTTCAGTAGCTGTGGTTGTAACACCTGTAGGAGCACTTGCCAGGCTGCGTATCCACAAGACTTGCTTCCCAGGATGATATCTGAGGGCCCTGGAATGTAAGCAATGCTATTTCCAAGTCTCGTGGATACTGAGTGCTGGGTTGTCCCCATTAGAATCTAAGGAGAGATAGTGGTCAAGGTGGTGATGGTGTTTTGACTTGCTTGGCAGATGTTGCCTTCTGTCTCTCCCTCAGAATCACTTGCTGCTTCTTTTAGGCCTCCATATGTGGCAGAAGCATCAGGTGGCCCTATGGATAGAGAATTAGGCCTGGGGACAAGAAGACCTCAGACCAAATCCAGCCTGAATCACTTCCTATCTATGTGACCTTGGGAGTCACTTCTCTGTAAAATGAGGTTAATAATAGCATCTACCTTATAGGTTATTGTGAGGATCAAATGAAACAGTATTTATAAAGCATTTAACGCAGTGACTGGCACATGGAACATTCATAAAGGCTTATTTCCTTTTCTTCTTTCCTGTGTGTGTGGCAGTTGGTGGGAATGACCAGTCTCTCCTCCACAAGACTTGCTTCCCTGGATAATGGGTGTGAGGGTTGGGCTGGAAGCAGAAATGTTAATCTGGAGTTACTGATTTTCCCAGAGCTCCTGTGGTCATGTGCCTAAGGCAGATTTTTAGATGAAATCACACCAGCAAATGCCCAATATCAGAATGAATTTAACTGTCCTATTGCAGTGTTGTACTAGAGATCTCGTGCAGACTTCATCAATAGATTTAAATGTACTTTTGCCACATGGTTCATGAATCCCAACAAGACGCTCCCTTAAGAGATCTATCCATGGTACTAATATCACTTTGAAAGGGAATCTACAGAAAGGGAAGCACCACAGCCTGGCAGTTTGACTTCATACAATCATGGAATTTCTGAGTTGGAAGGCACCTTAGAAGTCCAACCTGCACCTGAACCAAAGACTCCTGTGTGACAAGTGGTCATTGGGCCTTTGCTTGAGTATCTCCATTGAGAAGGAACCTACCACCTCTCCAGGCAGCATTTTTGGATAGGTCTAACAATTAGCAAGATTTTTTTTTCCTTTTTTTTTTCTTTTCACAAAGCTTAAATTTGCCTCTTGGTAACTTTCACTCTTTTCTCCTACTTGTGTCCTCTAGGGCCAAGAAGAACTGGTTTCATCTATCTTTCACCTGCCTTCCTTTCAAACTTTTGAGAACTGCTATCAAGTCTCCCCCAAGTGTTCTCTTTTCCAGGCTAAATATGCCTCAGTCTTTCTACTCATCCTCATATAACAACAAGCTCCTTTCATCTTATTTTTCTAAATCAAGAAGGGCTTGCTGCATACATTAGCTGTGTTCTCAGATCCTGATTTTTCTTGGTCTCTATTCACTGTTTATTCTTATCCATATTTCTGGGAACTCGGCTCATCCCTCAAACCCGGTTCATCTCTCAGGACTTATTCCCTTTAGCATGGCTTAGTTAAAAAAAGCACTGGACCTGAAGTCAAGGAGCCCTGGTTTAACATGACATCTCAGACACTTACTCACTTTGTGATCCAGGGCAAGTGACTTAACTTCTCTAGGCCTCAGATTCCTTGTCCATAAAATGAGGGTCTTGGAAAGACTTTAGGACTCCCTTTAATGAAATGACAAACAGTAATTCCAGAAGATCAAAGAAGACACATGTCACCTATCTCTTTCCAGGAGGTAGTGAACTTGAACTTAAAATTCATAATGGGACTTAACAATTTTGTGCATGGTGAAAGTGGAAATTTGTTTAGATGGATTATGAATACTTGCTACAAGAGTTTTCTTTTCTTTTTTTAAATTCAATGGGAGGGGTACTGTGAGGGTGAAAAAATGAAGAATTATAAAAAAATGAAGGGTTAAGTTTTATGACTTCTAGTTCTAAATCTATGATCATATGGCTATTTGTTAAGTCTCAACTTTTGGGTTTCCTTCTCCTATCTCAAGATCAGGTGAAAACTAACCCCAGAGTTCTTTCTTTGTCTAGGGAACTGTTAACACTTCCCTTGTTACATCTCAATGTCAACATATGACAGTGCCGGCAGTCTCATTGCTTAATGTAGATCAAAGATAAAATGGACTTTCCCTCCCCCCACTCATCCTTTCATGGTCAGAGATCAAGTGTCACACATGCTATACCCACTGAGGTTTCTATGGCTTTCAGAAAAACTACTAATGGCATAACGATAGTTCCTGACATAAACCAGAAGGTTTTCTAATTTTAGGCCAGCAGAGCTATGCTCCAGAGACTCTCCAGACGTGGTACTTCCTTACAGGGAGCCGCAACATCCATGCTCAGACAGAATCTCATGGCAGTAGAGGCAGCACAAGTGATCTCTTGGCAAAAAATCAGGAGAAGCAGAAACCAAAAGGGTCTGGAAAGTGCGTCTGAAAGACTGGCATCCTGGGCAGTCAATGTGCATTTCCAGAGCTGGAGACCAAATTTCAGAAGTGGCCTCCTGACCCTTCCTGATCGGCCAGAGATGGCAGGCCCCAGCATGGACTGCCAATAGAATCGGCTGTGCTTTGGCTCAGGGCAGGTTGCGATTTTTCAGACTGGGTAACTGGAGAAAATCTATAGGCTTTATTCCAGCTTGAATTTATGCTTTACATGTACTCATCTGAAACAATTTAAGCTGGGCTTCATTCAAAACAATGACAACATCAATAATAAAAAAATCAGGATTGGGATCCCACCTCTGACACTTACTAGCTTTTTCAAGTTCCATCTCTTTGAACCTCAGTTTCCCCATTTCAAAATTGAAGATAATAATGCCTGTAGCATCTATCTGACAAAAATGTGAGGATAAATATGATTATTTAACATGTTTTGCAAAATTTCAGGCACTCTAAGAATATCACTTATTATTGATACCACCACTGTCATTATTAGACCTTCAAGTTTCCAGTCCCAGCTTTTAGAGCTGTGAGTATCCAAAGGTCTCTCCAAGGGCAAATAATTTTGATTATGAAATTAATTGTATAAAGTTCCCACATGACTCAAGTGAAACCCTTTGAGTGTTTTTGTTTGTTTATTTTAGCAATTGAATTAAGTTGCCACACATGGCTCCCTGAGTGATATTTTTTACCCATGATTTTTAGCAAAGTTAAGTAATAATATTGAATTTGATGAATGTTCAATAATTTTCTAGAGCTCAATAAAAATCATTGACTTCTCCTCTTTTTAGCTTAACATGGCACTTTGTATTCATTAGCTTATTTAAATCTCATGAACATCCCACAGTATAACCACATAGCTACCCTAATGCTTCCTATGGGACAATTAAATTCCATACCAGGCCATTTAATATAATTTAACTAATCAAAAACATTTATTAATACCCATTATATGGAGTGTGATGTTAGATGTCAGGAATACAAAGATAAAAAACAAAAGACTCAAGGTATGTAGAGTCTCCTTGGGAGATGGCAAGTTATGCATAGATGTACCTATTTGTGTATGATGTTCGGCTGATCAAATTAAGTCCCAACATATTCCATGATCTGTTAAGTGAGATCTGATTTCAATGTATCCATTCACATAGTAAACATGAAGTGGATGAAGAATTCACATTATCTATTAAAATGATATTCTTAAAAATTTCATCTTCCATCTAAATGGATTCATTAAAAGTGGATATGTTTTATACAAAGTAACTTCTATAATTTTTGGTAAATTTTGCTTTAATAAACACTTTGTGTAACACACACATATGTATAAGAGCGATAAAATATAAAGAAAGATCAGAATAAAAGAAATCTCTTAGAATACCACGGGGGGGGGGAAAGCAGGGAGGATATATCTCAGCTGAGAATAGGTTTCATAGAGTAAGTACTACATTTGAGCCTTGAAGGGAGAAAAGAATTTTAATGAGGAAAGATGAGGACAGAATACATTCAAGTCATTGAGGGATATTCTGATAAGTTCACAGACATGAGAAGTGACTTAGTAGATGCTAGGGAATAGTGAGAAATCAAATTTAACTGGAACATGCAATACACAAAGCATAGTAATATGAAATAAGTCTGAAAAGATGGGCTAGAGCTAGCTAAGGAGCATATATTTTATCCCATAATCCACAGAGAGCTCCTGAAAGCTTTTGAGCAAGGAAGTGATTCCACGGACAGACGTGCATCAGGAAGATGATTTTGTTAGCTGTCTGAAGAACAGATAGTAGAGAGTAGGGATTGATACCAACAGAGAAGTTTTCAGACTATTATACTACTCATGGGGAGATAAAGAGGGTGTCAACTAGGGTGATGTTGAAATAAGCAGAGAAGAAGGCACATGGCAATGAATATAGAGGTTGCATCAATAGGACTTGTATATTAATTAATTGGGGGCCAGTGAAAAAGATGAAGTAAATATTAATGAATATTGAGGTTTCAAGCCTTTGTGACTGGGATGATAGTGCCATCAATGAAAGTCAGGGAAGGAGACGAAAGGCTGAGGGAAATTAGAAGCTATGTAGCACAAATTCTTTATTTTATGTATGAGGATACTGAGGCCCAGAGAGGTCATGTGATGTGCTCCAGTTGAGGATTTGAACTTAAATTTAACTCAAAATTCAGCATTCAAATTAGATATGGGAAGACATCCAGGTATATGTATTCAGGAATAGTTTAAGTTCTACAGGGGTGGGGAACCTGCAACCTCAAGGCCACATGTGGCCTTCTAGGTCCTTGAGAGTGGACTTTTGACTGAGTCCAAGTTTTATAGAACAAATCCTTTTATTAAGGGGATTTGTTCTGTGAAGTTTGGATTCAGTTAAAGGGCCACAATTGAGGACCTAGGGGGCCATGTATGGCCTTGAGGCCACAGATTTCCCACCTCTGGTTTAAGATCTGGAGTTGTGCTTGGGGGTTGGAGATGAGGATTTGGGAGTGATCTGCAAAGAGGTGATAATTTATCTTTTGAAAGAAGATGAGAACATGGACAGAAGTGGGCCAAGGACAGCCTTGGATCCTTCTGAAGTTCAAGATAGGTAGTGGGTTCCTCTTGATTCATAAACATTTTCAAATACAACTCTCATTAGACATGGGATAAGAGTGTTTTTTTTTTAGTTGTCTGGGCTCTAATGTCACACTTGTGTGACAATTTCCCTGGTCAGAGTAGTATAGGCTTACTCAACTTCCAAAATTCACAAATTGTAGTATCTGATGCCCTGAGACAACCGGAGAAGTTGCTTCCCAATGATTTTGTGCCGTATTTACTTCAGTGAAGCCCCTTAGTATCTGGTTGACATGGAACCTTGAAGGATACAGGAAGATAAAGGAAGAAGTATGGTTTGAGCAGTCCCAATACTGTGTCAAATAGATGCTATCTCAGAGCTAAGTAATTGACTCAAGAGTTGAGGACTGGCAGTAACTTATGTAATCCTGGGCAGCTCACTACATCTTGCTGCGTTGGCATCTTTGTTACTAATAAAGATGGCAATCAGTTCTGCCTGACTTCATGGGACAAGTGAAAACTGATGATGGGGACCTTAGAAAACCATAAACACACCATAGGAAAGTCTAAAAAGAGTCTAAATAGCAACTAGCAATGTTTAGAACCATAGAAAACAATCAAAGATGTTAGAGTGGAAGATCCCTTAGAGATTATGGAGTTCAACTCCCTCATTTTACATCTGATGAACCTGGGGGCCAGAGAGGCTAATCGAATTGTTCAAGATCACCCAGCTGGGTAGTGACAAAGGCAAGAGTAGAGCCCAGATTTTTTTAGTTCCTAGTTCCAATGTCATCTCAACCATGCTATACTGTCTCCAACTTAATCAGTTATCAATGACCCAAACTAAATTATAAACCTTAAAAGCAGCCATTATTAACATTTAGTTTTCTTTCTCTTCCCCGCCCCTATTAGTATGTATAGGGGTAAAAACACATCTGGGTTAGGGCTAGGCAAGAACAGGGTTTGGCTTCAGTTTACACCTGAGTAAAAGTAAGGCATGAGTTGGGACAGGCACGCCAACCAAAAATCACATCAATAATAACAACATAGTCACAACGTACTTTAACTTTGAGTGAGGATAATCTATATGACTTAGGCATTTAATGGTATCAGACATGACATAGTTGAAGAAAAGTGGCTAATATGGATTGTGAACAAATACCAAAGAATGATTTTGAAATCTAGCTAAGACATTACATGAACTCTCTCTCTCTCTTTCTCTCTCTCTCTTTCTCTCTCTCTCTCTCTCTCTCTCTCTCTCTCTCTCTCTCTCTCTCTCTCTCTCTCTCTCCCCCACTCTTCTTGTCTCTCTGTATCTGTCACTTTTAGTCTCTTTCCCCCTCTGCCTCCATAGTTGTTTTATTACTCTTTGTCTTGGCCTTTCTCTTTTCTTCTTATTTTTTCTCTGTGTTTGTTTCTCCACCTGCCTTTCTCTATATCTCTCTCTGCCTCTATATTTCTCTCCTTCTCTTTGTACATCTTTCTTTGTCTCTGTCTCTTTCTTGCCCTCTCTCTTCTCTGTCTCTCTGTCTCTGTGTCTGTTTCTGTGTGTCTCTGTCTGTCTCTCTGTGTCTGTCTCTATCTCTGTTTCTGTCTCTGTCTCTCTGTCTCTGTCTGTCTCTCTGTCTCTCTCTCCTCCCCTTCTCTCCCTGTCTTTGTCCATGTTTCTTTATCTCCATCTGTCTGTGTCTGTCTCTCTTCTCCCTTCTATGCTTTCCAGAGTTGTTACAGTCATCACGGAGTATGATAAGCAATGATTGCAAATTCAAGCAGGATTCCCCAGAAATGATAAGGCCTTCTAGATTTTGGAATGACATTGGGTTGAATGACTCAAGTTCTGAAGTATTTTATATTTTATTAAGTGAGATTTGAAATGAATCAAAAGATTTCAAATTAACTTTCTACACAGTAAACACCAAGTAGATGACGAATTCATATCATCTGTTTGTTAAAACCACTGATATTGTTGACAACTTCATCTTTCATCTAAATGAACTGGTAAATGTAAATATACATTATATAAAGTAGTGGTTTGGTTGCTTTGCAATTTTTCTCTTTTTTAAAAATTTTATTTTAAGAGGCATTTTATGTATGATTCAAAAGATAACTGAAAAAATATTTATGTCAGTGATACCTTACATTTACTTAATATATTCCAGTTTGTAAAACGTACATTATCTCATGAGTTAGAGGAAAGAACAGAGGGCCCAAATTTTTGCTACAAAATACTTATCTTTTTCCTTCTTGGTACTAAATACATTTCTTGAACCATACAGTTTCTACTGGTTTGAATGACTTGTTTATGGTTTTAAAATCTACATTGGATGAAGTATCATTGGAGCATAAC
>NW_020955102.1:0-13181 GCF_900497805.2 Vombatus ursinus | reverse complement strand
CATCTGATGATCATTATACAGTACTCTCTCCCTTGAAGAGGTTGGGGCTAAGAGTGCATTGCATATATACTATCAAGCCTTGATTAATGTGTTGGTCACTTTTGTGGAACTGTTTTTTTCTTCTTTTTAAACTCTATTACAAGAGATGACTTTCTTTTGGGGGAGGGAGGATGAACATATTTAGAAATGAAAGTGATATAAAAACAAAGCTATCAATAAAATTTAAAAACAAAACACGATGCCCCTTAGAGGTTTAGTAGCTAGGTGGTGCTGTAGATAGAACTCAGGGCCTGGAGTCAGGAAGACTTCTCTTCCTAAGTTCAAATTTGACCTCGGATACTTGCTGCATGATGTTGAGCAAGTCATTTAACCTTGTTTGCTCAGTTCCTCATCTGTAAAATGATCTGGAGAGGGAAATGGCAAACCATTCCAGCATCTTTGCCAAGAACACCCTAAATGGGATCACAAAGAATCAGACATGACTACATTTTTTTATATTATAAAAAATCAAGAGCTCACTTTTTTAAAAGTTTCACTTCATAGTTTAATATGAATTCTGAGCAGAGGCAACAATCAAAATAAAATCTGCAATTCAATCTTGCCTTGTACTCAAAATTTGGAGACTGAGTCTTGAATACAAAGTCAAAATTGGCAATAAATATATCCTGAATTTAACCACCGCCCTCTCTCTGCCTTCTCTTTGTCTCTCTTCCTAAATCTGTCTTTCTATGCTTTTGTCTCTCTATGTCTCTGTGTCTATGTCTCTGTCTTTTTCTCAATCTCCTTCTCTCTTTCTGTCTTTATCTGTCTTGTGGTGGTTCATATAGAAACAAAAAAAAAATGCCACAATGAACTACCACAGATGAGTGCCATTCACTGGGTTTGATGACTTTGGAAGGCTCTCCATCACATCCTGGTTTCAAGCTGTTTAGGTCACATTGAATCATGATGGCCTAAATACCCCTTATTGGGGAGTTTCCAACAACTAGGACTCTACTCTTTTCTATGTGACCAATACAACTGGGTTCAAATCTCACCTTAGATACTTATTACTTGTATTTGCCTGGGAAAGTCACTCAATTACCTTTTTTTTTTAAAGAGGGGGTTGGACTAGATGGTCTTTGAAGTTCTTTCCACCTTCAGAGCTATAATCCAATAATCTGATAACCGGTTGATACCTGAGGTCTCCTCCATCTCTAAATATTTTGTTTCCTTGGAACTTGATATAATTAAAAAAAAACACTAGAATGTGAACTTAGACATTTGGGATCTGCCACTTTCTCAATGTGTGACATTAGATCACTCATTTCTCTTCTCTAGGATTCATTTTCTTTAGTAAAATGAAGGGGTTGGGCTAGTTGGGCTAGATAATTTCTAAGGTTTCTTTCAGGTCTGCATTCAAATAAACTCAATTTAATAGACATTTCTTAAATTATCTGTTTTATTAACAGTGCTGTGTTGGTGCTAGGGATACAAAGACAACACACCGACAGACAGACAGACAGTTGCAAAATAGTTCCTGCCCTCAAGTAACTTATTGACTATTGTGTTAAACAATATATAAACAAATATATAAATGTTAATTTGAAGAGGGGAAAGAGAATAAATACTGGAAATGGTTGGCATTGGAGGTGATACATGAACTGAGTCTTGAATGAAGGTAAATATTCTTGGACGTGGAGGTGAGGAGAACGTGCATTCTAGACAAGCAGGACCACCTGGGCAAAGGATCAGGGATGGAAGATAGAATTTTAGTGATAGCCAATAGTGGCAAACATACACACATGTGTGTATGTTTGTATGTATGTATGTATAAACATGTATATACATGCACACATATAGGTATGTATTTGAAGTCCATTTACTCCATGATTATATATACATATGATCTTATTTTAATATAATAGCAATATTATGAAATAAATCAAATGGGAATGTTAGTATATATTTGACAGCAAATGAAACTGAGGTACAGAAAAGTGAATCACCCAAATCACAGGTAATATGGCCTACCTCAGGAGGTGGTTGGTTTCCTCTCCATAAATTTCTTCAAGCAGTGGTTGGCCCATACTTGGTCAAGTTATAGAATGGATTCTTAGCAAGGTGTGGGTTCAACTACATGGCATTAAAAGTCCTATTTCAGAGATTCTGAGATTCTTTCTCTAATCAGTGGCAGAGGCAGGATTTGAACCTGATTCTTCTGACTCTGATGTTTAAATGCCTTTCCATTCAATTACACGAACAATGACATTGTCTGAAGGCTCTTTGGTGCCTTGAGGGCTTACTGTAATAAGGTAGCTGTTTGTAAGGTGGGGCTGGATTGTCCAGTTAGGGAGGATAGGGGAGAAAATATTAATATGACAGGATGCCTATGAATACTCATACAGATATATATATATATATATATTTGACCTTCATTTGAGCCCATGATTACATACATATATAAAATGTATATATGCATGTGTGTGTGCATATATCCATACACATATATTTATGTATTTGTGTATCCATATAAAATAATGGCATTAAATGAATGTCAAATAAATACTTATGTGTGTATACACATATATATTATATACATACACATTAGCTCCATATATTATAGATATGTGTGTATTTAACTCCATTATATACATGTTTGCACATACACACACACATATATACACATACACACATACAGGCATATATACATACATAGAAATGCATGTATATACACATACATGCACACGCAATACATATGTATTTATATACATGTGTGCACACATGTAGACTGTATAATATGTACATATGTCTCCATATATAATTATGACATTGAATGGATTTCAGATATATACATATATGTGAATGTGTGTGTATATTTGTATCTTATATGTGTGTATATTTCATTCCATATAAAATAATGGAGTTGAATGCATTTCATATATATATATATACACATGTACATATGTACATATATACATATGTATGAACATATATAATATTAACTCTACATATTTCCTATACATGTGCATATATCACTCTATTATTCCATATCTAGCATAGATTTAAATGCATTTCAAATATATACATGTCCACATATATCTATATTTCTATATAGTCAGACTTTTCACACACAAATATAAAACTCCATAATATATATGTGTATACAAACATATAATAGTGAAATTAAATGCATTTCAAATGGACACATATGTTTGTATAAGACAGTATGCCCATGAACTCTTTTTAAGATTTATGGCAACAACATGTCATCTTTCTTTTCCTTCCATCCTGGGGCGTAGCTGAGGTCTAGGCCATTGGTCCATCACTCTGTGTTCATTGCCTGCCTGCCTGAGGACAACCATATCTGCCCAGTCCAGTATCTTTTTGCTCCAGGTGGTTCTTGCCAACGCAGCTCTTCCAATAGATGGAAGTTATGGCTGGATCTATCTAGGATTGCCAATTTAGACCTATAAAACAATGTATTCTGGGGTAAATAGCCACGAGATAAGAGTGTAGAGGTCTGGTTGCTGAGAGGATTGTCACTGGGGCAGTGACAGAAGAGGCAAAGCCTTTATGACATAGGCGGAAAAGATGACTTGACCCAAAAATATGGCCCCAGACAAAAAAGATCCAAATTGAGGGAACCTGTTTCAGATGAACCAGTCAGAATTAAAGTGGGGCAAACAGAAAGAATGAGGGTATATACCTCCAGATCAAGGTTCCAAAGTAGGCACTGTTGAGATCCAGAGAGGGAAGAGTCCTTTCCCACTGGGATCTTGGCTATGGAAGAGCAGTCATTTCTTCAGATCATGTACTAAGAGTCATGAAAATGACTGAGTGGTAATTCTAGGAGAAATCTTTTTTTTCCATTCCATGATAATAGTACCCCCAAAACTGAGGGCTGTAAAAATGGAAAGAACATTACCTCTAGAGTTAAAGAACCCAAGCTCAAATTCAGCCTCTGATTCCTATTATTTGTATGAACTTGGGTGAGTCCCTTCCTGGATTTCAGTTTTCAGAGGTCCCTTAGATTTCTAGATCGGTGATCTTACTGGGGAGTACGACAAGAGAGGACATTAAAGGAATCCTTGAATTCTTCTCTCTGCAAGGGATCTGGGTTTTAGAGAACCGCAGAAAGTAGGAAAAGTGCAGGCAGCTGGAAATCTGGAGGGGCATCAATAAGCATAGATCTGAAGTTACTGGTAGAAAACAAAAATAAGAGGAGCCCCAGGGGCCAGGAGATCCCTTTATGGTCCCACAGTGACCATGAGAAATTAAAATCTTTTCCTGGTTACATATCTCATATATATCTAGAATTTGTGATTATGACTCTGCGACTATTATTCAATAGTATGACCTCTTCTCCCATACTTCACAATGATTATTTGTGTTTTCACTGAGCCTCTTTATTATAGAGAACCATCATTCTGCTGGAAAGCATTCATTGTATGTTTAAAGTTGTAGGTCTACCTCCTCCATGAACTTTCATAAGGGAATCAATTTCAGAGACTCCCATACTTCCTTATTTCAGTTATTAAATACACATAATAACCCAGGCACTTATCTCAAGGGGTAACGGATAACTAAGGAGCTTCTCAAAGAGATCCCATGGGAGGATAAAGTATAAAGTTAAAAGAATCTATTGCCTGGAAACCTGCTTAGGAGAGAAACATGGGGATGGAGGACTTGAATTGCTCAGATTAGCCATCTGTATTCTTCAGAGTAATAAACATACTACTACTAATAAGTCACACACAGACGTGTGTATATGTTTATATGTGTATATACATACATGTATACATATATACATGCATGCATACTCAAAAGTTTGCATTGCATTGTAAGCACATTAATTGTATTGGAAGTCAACCTTCTATTTATTTTCTCAAGATAACGGTATCTATTTTTCTTAAAAATACTTGGGCCATTCATATGAATCTTATTCACTTGATCTAGGAAGAATGGTTGCATGGTAACACTCTGCTCCTTCTTCTCTTTTTCCTTCTTCAGCCTTACTACTGGTAGATTTTTAGATAACCCCAGTTATCCTGGGTTTTCACCACTATTCTACACATAGGGCCTCTCATAGAATTTCTCTGACTCTAGACAGCTAATAGACAGTTATGACTTACCTATCTCATGGCTGTGAGGTGTCACAGTGGATAGAGGACTATACCTGGAGTCAAGATATTCTGAATTCAAATCCAGACTCAGACACTTGCTAGCTACATGATCCTGGGCAAGTCACTTCACCTTGGCTTGCCTCAGTTTCCTCATCTGTAAAATGAGGTGAATAATCATATCTACCTCTTAGAGTTGTTGTAAGGATAAAATGAGATGATATTTACAAAGCGTTTTGTAAAATTTAAAGTACAACATAAATGCTGTTATCATTAATGGTGGTAGTAGTAATAGTAGTAATAGTAGTAATAGTAGTAGTGACAGTAGTGATAGTAGTGGTAATAGTGGTGGTGGTAGCAATATGGTAGTATTAGTTTTATACACACACACACACACACACACACACACACACACACACACTTTGGAGCATTCATGATTTGACTTCATCAAATGAAGGGCCTAACTTGGCAATGGGATCTGATTTGACTTGATCAAGGATAGATATTTTGTTGTCCAAATCTTCACTACCCCATTTGGGGTTTTCTTGGAGAAGATATTGGAGTGGTTTGCCATTTCCTTCTCCAGCTAATTTTATAGATAAGGCAACTAAGGCAAACAGGGTTAAGTGACTTGGTCACAGTCACATAGCTAGTAAGTGTCTGAGGCCAGATTTGAACTCAGGTCTTCCTGACTCCAGGGCTGGCACTCGATCCCCTGAGCCTCCTAGCTGCCCCAGAATAGATATTATACTGTGGTTAATTCACAAATCTAACTCCAAATTCATTCATGGGCTCTGTCTGTCAATTCAGCGTGGTGTTTGTTGTTGGGGCAGCTCAGTCCCTGGCAGATGGCAGAATGGAAGCTTTCCGGCAGGAGAGGAGAACATACTCTAGTGATCCCAGCCTCATTGCTGGGAACATATGTTTGCTGCTGTCTTATGCCTCCAACCACACTTTCAAGAGGCTCCAGAAGCAGTGAATTGTTGCAGTGTCAGCTGAAATGTATAAATATTTAACTGAAATGATTAAGGGTTTGAGGAAGTTGGATTTTTCTGCAGTTATCTGCATTGTAAGGGAATGTGATGATTGGAATAATTAATTGTTCTAAGAATAGCTCTGTCTTATTTATTCTAATAATAATAATTCATATTTCTTTGATGTTTCATGATTTTGCAAAGCACTTTCCCCACAATACCCTGGCCAAGTAGGTAGTATAATTATTATTATTCCCATTGCACAAATGAGGAAACTGAGGCTTAGATGCGTTAAATGACTTATATAGCTAGGATGTATACTGGCTGTCCTCTAATTCCAAGTGTGACTCTTTCTATTATTTCTCACTACCTCCTACTATTATGTTGCTTTTAAATACATGATAGATAATGATCCAAACACTAAACACCAATATACACAAATACAGCTATATTTTTTCAAAGTAGTTTGGAAACTTCTGCTACTAACACAAAAACATATAACCCATTTTTTTTTTAACTTAGCAGGTTAGAAAAATTTTTACTTTACTATTATATTCATAACCAATTGTTAAATTGGGATCCAAGCTTTTCTCCTTTATTTCCTCAGTAACGCCCAATCCTTGTAAAAAGTCAGTGTCTGAAGAACATGACTGATTGATGAGATTGTCCCTAGCCCCATGCTCTTCAATCTTGAGCGGCACCCTGCCCAACTAGAAGGACTCACCTCTACTTAGAGCAGGCCTGCACAACATACGGCCTGCTGGCCTCTTGCCACCTACAAAGGATTTCGGGCAACCTATGAAAAATGTAGAGGCTGTCAAAGAAAGTAAAGATGTAACAAGTGCTTTGTCCATGCCCCACTTAACCCACCTTCCATTAGTCATTATCGTACCCTTCATTAAATCTGATGGATGGGTTGCCACTGTGAACTCTCTCCTGTTTTTCATGTGACCCACGGTAATCAACTATCGTCAGTCTGTCTCTAGTCTGAGAGAAGCAAGAGTCATATCTTTTTGCTGTGTTTTTGGCCCTTATTGGCATTGAACAAGGACAAAGTGAGTGCAGCCATTGGCCAATGTAGCTGATGCCCACTATATGATGAGTGGCAACAGTGTGAGAGCTTCTTCCCCTCACTCCCTAAGCAGTCACCCTCCAAGTTACATGAGTGTCTGACATGCTCTTCAAGGTCAGACACTCAGTTCAGTATTTCTTGGTATGTGAGTAGTTGCTGTGGAGATTTTTTTAGTTCTAACATTAAAGTTTTTGGGGTGACTATATAATGGGTGATAAAAAGACACGGAAGATCAAATCAGAACATGGAGTGTTTAATCTGGAGTGGACAAATAAATACTTGCTTATGTACACAAGAGACAAAATATTGTGCCTTATTTGCCAAGAAGTAATAGCCACTCTGAGGAATACAATCTTCGTCGTCATTTCAAATCAAAACATCCTGACTTAAGTAAATTGGACACCAATGAAAAACAAATTAAAGCATCCAAATTGTTGAAAAATCTCAGCAGAGAACAATTTTTTTTTCAAGAAAGTAAACTCAGAAAATGAGGCAACTACTAAGGTTAGTTTTCAGATTTCTAAAGAAATTGATTTCAAATATGATTCCTGAGTACGATAACCTGCTGACAAGAAGTATAATACATCCCATAACTAAGTATAAACAGTAAGAAAATCTGAAAAATGTGTTAAAACTTGTACTGCTTAGCAGAGTAATTTTTTAAACATTAAGGTGATTTCATGATAAATGAAAATCTTGAGTAATTAGTGTAATTAATTGATATTAATTGAAATTTCTCTTTTTGTAAAATATGGTTTATTTGCAAAATAGTTTAATCATACCTTTACTTGGAAAGTGAGCTGCTAAAAACCTATCTGTGGCCTGAAGAAGTTTAGCCTATTTTAATTTTGGCCCCTACCTACTGCCAAATTGTGCAGGTCTAGAGTATACATAGAATCCAGTGTGGGCCTATTCTTATCCTGCGGAGAGCCCCTGTCCTTGTACCCCAACATGAGAGTTTAGGGTGACCCAGCTCATGAAGCAGAAAACTAACCAGAGTGCTCTGGATGGAGATGGATTCCTATCCCAGGTTGCTAGAGGTGGCCCAGTCTCATTATCAAGTCAAGTTCTCAGTAGGAGGAGCTGAAGACTTCTATCCCACTTTCTCATTAAATGTCCACCAATCAGGGTTGATTTTCACTTTTCAAGGGCATTCAAAAATGTATTTAAGGCTTTCAGAAGCTCCATGGGTTTGTCTTTGGTTACCTAAATCACTGACCATTCATTTATTGAATGCCAGATAGCATAATTAATAAATTGATTATTAATTACCCAGAAACTCTGTCTCTTGTGGTTTTTTATTCATTACATAGGTAAGTCTTAAGGTCTTCTTTCAGTCATAGAGAAGTTAAGTGACTTTCCTCGGATAGGTAGGTGGCACAGTGGATAGAGTGCCAGGCCTGGGGTCAGGAGGACCTGAGTTCAAATCCAGCCTCAGATACTTACTAGCTGTACGACCCTGGGTGAGTCACTTTACCCTGTTTGCCTCAGTTTCTTCATCTGGAAATGAGTTGGAGAAGGAAAGGGCAAACCATTCCAGCATCTGTGTCAAGAAAACCCTAAATGGAGTCACAGAGAGTTGGACATGACTGAAGAAGTGACTTTCCCAGGGCCAAACTGCCAGCGTTTGTGGTAGAATTTGAACCCAGGTATAAAGTTTTATAATTTAGCTGTGTTACCTATGTGACTCTGGGAAAGTCACAATCTGTTTGGTCTTCAGTCTGTATATTTGTAAAATGAAGCAATTGGCTTAGATCTGGGATGGGGAACCTGCCTCCTCGAGGCCACATGTGGCCCCCTAGGTCTTCAAGTGTGGTCCTTTTTCTGAATCCAAACTTCACTCCAAACAGAATAGATTTCCCCACCCCTGCTAGATGATCCCTAATAGAATATGGGTAAAACACTTAGCTTAGTGCTTGGAACAATATAGGTTCTTAGTAAAATGCCTCTCCCCTGCCCCCTTCTAATTCAGCCTGCTAATGAGTCCATTATCTTCCACGCAATAGCAGGATTATTTCTTTTTTCAATTTCTATAGCCTGAGAGGGAATTTAAAGGAGGATNATAAAAGACTCCTTCTAATTCAGCCTGCTAATGAGTCCATTATCTTCCACACAATAGCAGGATTATTTCTTTTTTCAATTTCTATAGCCTGAGAGGGAATTTAAAGGAGGATGTGGAATGTGGTTGGGTAGGGTAAGAAGAAGTACAAATTTCCTGAAAGAAACGTGTTAAAGACCATGCCATTTCCTAAAATGGCCTCCATTTTGCTGCCGTGAAACATGATCCTTCAAGCAAACCTGAGGATATCTGGTTATATACTGACAGGAAGTAGAGAGGGGTTAAGACTCTATCTGTTTAAAGTACTCCACAGCAATGAACAGCTATTCTTCACTTTAAAGTTATTTTGGGGTACTCTCCTCTTAGATTGAATTTGAATATATTACTCAGAGTCCAATAGGTTCCCAAAGGGGGTGATACCGCCCCGTTGGGGGTTGCTGGAATGATCAAAGGGGGAGAATAGCAAATTTAAAAAAAACATTAAAAGGTTAAAGAAAATAGATTTCCAGGGGGGTATTGAGTAATTTTTTTTAAAGGTGGTGGTAGGCCAAATAAACCTTAGGCTGTCCTTTAAAATTGAAAGCAATGAATTGTACAAANCGCCCCGTTGGGGGTTGCTGGAATGATCAAAGGGGGAGAATAGCAAATTAAAAAAAACCAAACATTAAAAGGTTAAAGAAAATAGATTTCCAGGGGGGTATTGAGTAATTTTTTTTTAAAGGCGGTGGTAGGCCAAATAAACCTTAGGCTGTCCTTTAAAATTGAAAGCAATGAATTGTACAAAAGGAAGATCTTTTACCCCAGTAGCATCCCAGTACTTCCCAGTTTAGAATTTAGGGGACAGGGGTGGTGAGAAGATTCTCTGCATTCAGATGTACTCAACTAATTGGACTCTGACATCTATAACTTCAGGAAAAAGAAGGGTGTCTCAGTCAGAGGACCTGAATTGGATTCCTACTATGTTACTGGATGACCTTGGGTATATTACTTGATGCCTTGACTTCAGTTTTCTCCTCTTTAAAATGAGAAGATTAGACTAGCCTTTGAGGTCCCTTGCAACTCTGGATCTATGAACCTGGGAGCCTATGAACTTTCTGATTCTCCGTTTCCTTATTAGTAAAACAGAGGTGATAATACTTAAACCACATATCCTACAGGGTGGCTTTGAGCATCAAATGATATAATGTACGGCAAATTCTGAGTCAAGCTGTCAAGTTAAGTCAATCAGGATTTATGAAATGCCTGCTATGTTCCAGGCACTTTGTTGAGTTCTGGGAATGCAGAGAAAGAACACCACCACCACCACCAAAAAATGCCACTGTTTTCAAGGAGCTCACAGTCTATTGGGGATGTAACATGCAAGACATAGACCAGATAAATTGGGGTTAATCTCAGAGGGAGGGCATCAGGATTAAGGAGGCATGGGAGAGACTCCTGGTAGAAGGTAGGATTTGAGTTGGAACCTATAGAAGTTAGGGGAAGCAGGAGGCAGTGATGAAGATGGAGAAAATTCCAGGCACTGGAACTTAGATTATTGTTGATTTAAAAGAATATCAACAATTATAATCACCATCATCATCATCATCATCAAAAGTATCCACATTTTCTTTTGTCTTCCAGCAGAGAGATGAGCTGCTTGTCCATAATTCTTTCAAGTTTCCAGGAAAGAAAATAAGAAAACAAAAGTCATGCTAACTTTGCTTTGGTATTGGCCTTCAGGGACACTTCCAAGATGGGTCTAGGTTCTGGCAAAAGCCTAAATGCAAGAAGCTATAGCCACACTTGGGTTTATTATAAAAAGAGGAAGAAAGGAAACCTTTCAGTGTCCACAGGCATCTTTCCTCTTGAACCCCAGCACTGTTTTAGAGTTAGAGACAAACCCCAGCCGAATTCTGATTCTCAACTTATTAGCTGAATTAAGGGAACAAGAAGAGCCCCAGGGTTTTTTGGAACATGCTCCATGATTAATGCCAGCTTCTATTCCAAGAGCTTCCAGCAAAGGCAATATCTTCAGAGAAATGCATGGAGAGGGAACCTCCACGCCCCCATCCCTTTTCTATCCAAGAGGATTCTAACAAGGCAAGGGACCAGAGAAAGTCCCCTCTGCTCTGCCTACTGCATCTGTCAGCATACGTTAGGATAGAAATACTATCATTTCTTAGTTTGGTTTTTTTTTCACTCACTGTGATCCATCTCTCATTTGGAAAACCTCAAAATTATCTAAATTCTATTCTACATGGGCCACTGTTCATTAACTATGGGGGCAGCTGATAAACGAACAAATGAAATTGAATTTCTTTTTTCTCAGGCAATTTGTCTTGTCTCTGGCCTTATATTGTGTTTTAGAAATGCATCATGGGGCCCCTCAGTTGTGTTTCTAGCTCCATGTCTGTGCTGGGGAGAAAACATCAGAGGTGGGTTTTTCAAGGTGGCAGTTGGAAATGTCAAACCAGGTCCTTGTATTCTCCAGCAGCAATCTCAGGGTTTGGCTAGTCTTTTAGTACTAAAGCAATTCCTTAGGATTTAAGGATGTGGAATGGCTTTGGTGAAATAGACAACCTATTTTGTCATGTATCTTGAGGGGCACATAAAACCTGGATGAAACAAGGAATGTATTGGATAATTACCAATCAAAGGAACAACAGCAGTAGCGATTGGGGAATGGTGGTAAATGCAAAATCATTTAATTCTGGAATTTTACAACTGCCAATTAGTCATTCAGAAAATTCTGTTCCCGGTGGTCTATAGGGACTTATTTTTTGTGCTAAGTCAAGTTGAACATGTTATACTAACGGTTCAATGCCTTTGGGAGAAAGAAACAGACAAAGGAAACAACTTTTAAAATTTGCCTAAGGTATACTCAAACTTTGTCTTTACTCTGCACCAGGCAGACAGCTAGTCAAAAAAGCCTCATTCTTCACCCCACCCTCAGGCCCACACATTAGCCTAAATTTCTACTAATAGGTTTATTCCTTAAGAAATGCTATGTTAGACACATATTTTCAACTGATTAGGGAATTGTATATAAATTTATGTATACAACATGCATTAAGTGAATATTGTTTATTGGTATAGGCACATGAATGATATTAATATGTGTTATATATATTATTTTCTCATATCTTTTAGTCAATTCTGGGACTATAAAGAAATAGTCTTCTTTACAGAGACATTTGCAAGAGCCTGCTTATTCCCTCATCGTTATTTCATCAAGCACACCCTTTACATTTGTGTTGATCAATTCATTTAAACATCCATAGAGATGAGAAAGTAGACATAAACGTTGGCATTTATTAATATCAGTTTGCTTTTTTTTGGTAATCATAAGATTTATAATTTGTTTCCATTTTTTATAATTTCCCAACCCTGCAGTAGCTTGTGAAATGATATCTTAATGCTTTCAACATTCTGTCATCCCCAGCATCAATGTCCTTTGGATGTCCTTCCTGTCTTCCAGAGGTTCCTCCAAACTTTATCTTTTTCATTTCAATTCCAACCTCATCATAAAGCAAATCAGAGACTGAGCTATTAGTATCCCAATGTGGTGTTTACAATATTACCAAAGGTGAAAATAAATCATTATACGAAATAGCTGCAGAAACTATTCCATTTTAGCATCGTTCTGAAAATTTCACTCAGAAATGTTCTCGGGATGGTGCGATTCATTTGGATCTCATGTTGACCATTTCTGTAGACTTTTCTTACCCGCTGATTTTCATTCTCTTGAGGAGATAATGCTCCTAATCGCTCTCAATCATCCTTTGTATTATTTTCCAAAAGTGTTTGAGGTCTAACCCAGTGTTACTCTCAGCTTTCATTCTCTTTTCCTTGTCAACCTGGGCAAGTAGTTCTTGGTTAAAACATTTTCTAGATTCTTTTGGTCTCCTCATTTTAGCAACTGGCTCCTATTTTTTAATTTTTTTGCATTATCATTAGCAGTGACAATATCTTATCTTTTATTTTCCATTTCCCAT
>NW_020955101.1:2184-3513 GCF_900497805.2 Vombatus ursinus | reverse complement strand
AAAGAAAGAAAGAAAGAAAGAAAGAAAGAAAGAAAGAAAGAAAGAAAGAAAGTTCCCAAGGTATTTCCAGATGATAAAGTCATCATGCTCCCAAGTAATGCCTTCAAAGCAGCAGAAATGAAGAGGGTCGCTCTCTAAGCTCAGGGCGGCTGCTTTGTTGATCTAAAGAGCCATTTTGCTTGGGTCTGTGATTATGAGAACTGTATGTTGGGGGTGGGGTGGAGAGAGCAGGGGGACATGGTCCAAACCATCAGCAATAGACTTTTCTCTTTTCCTGTGACTTCGAGGGGTCTCCTCCCCCCCCAGTGCAGGTTCTCATCACCTCTTGCCTGGACTATGCTAATCACCTCCTAAGTGGTCTCCCAACCTGCTCTAGCTCAGACTCCACACAGCTGCTAAAGTGATTTTCCTAAGGAATAGGTCTAACCCTGTCACCCCCTTATTCAATAAACTCCTTTGGCCTCAAGGATGAGATATTGACTCCTCTGCTACTTAAAGCACTTTATAATCCGACCCCACCCTCCCTTCCCAGATTTATTCACTTTGCTCCCCATCAAACATTCTGAAATCCAGCCACAGGGGCTCTTCGTGCTGACCTTCATATACAAACCCTCCTTCTCTAGTCTCCATACCTTTGCCCAGGCTGTGCCGCATGCCTGCAGTGCCCCCCCCCAACCTCTTAGAATCCCTAGTTTGTTTCAAAGCTTGGTTCAGGTACCACTTCCTCTAGGAAGCTTTTCCTGATCTCACCAACTGCTGGTGCCTTCCCGGCCCCCAAATTATGCTACTTTGGAAATACAATGTCCATTCTTACATATACATGTGTTATCTCCCCTGCCAAGAGCCCTGGTTCCATTTTTGTCTCTGTATCCCCAGCCCTAGCACAGTGCTTAGTAGGCGCTTAATAGACGCGTGCTGACTGACTGATGATCAAACAGCTCAAGACCCCTTATTTTACAGAAGAGATAAAGGAGACCCAAAGGAAAATGACAAACCCAAGGTCACGAAGAAGGCGAGAGATGAAGCTGGACTGGAACCCAAGTTTTTTGTCTCTAAATCTGGTAGTCTTTCCACTCCACTCTGCCCGTAGCTTAGACTAGAATTCGGTTTCTTAGTTAGAGCACAGTCAGTCTCAAAAATGGCCCCAAGAGAGCCAGAAGGGGCAGGAGTGGGGCAGCCAAATGTGAACATATAAGTGATCTGGAAAATGACTGTGATGAAGAAGTGAAAGAGAAAGGGTTTATTAAGCACTTGCTATGTGCCGAGCATGGGGCCTCACATCTCAATGTGATTTCTAAAGGTCTGTTTATTCTGAATGTAAGCCACACT
>NW_020955101.1:1776-2144 GCF_900497805.2 Vombatus ursinus | reverse complement strand
CTGGACTGTATCATCAAAAATGGCTTTAAAATGAGGGAAACCTTCTCTACTGAGCTTCAAAGGCTCAAAAGGGCCTTCCCTTCTCATCCGCTGCAAGGAGGGCTGCCGGTCCCAGAAGCAGCTTTTTATTCGTGGAGAATTTTTCATTCCAGATTGAAAAAAAAACCAGGCGAGACACAGAGAATGGTGGAGAAATGACGGACAGGCATTGAATGAAGAAGGAATGAAGGCAGAGGTATGAGCATTGGTCAGGGGTCAGAGAGCCAGGGCTCAAATCTTGACCCGGCCACTTCCCGCCGGGACGACGTTCTTACGAGATTGCTTCCTCTCTCTGGGCCTCGTTTTCCTTATCGGTAAAATGAGGCTAG
>NW_020955101.1:1650-1741 GCF_900497805.2 Vombatus ursinus | reverse complement strand
ATGTGGTGGAGGACTAGAGGTGTGGGACACAGGCCTGGTCAGCGTGTGTTGGCTTTGCTTCAATACATTTTCTTTGTTACCTGCAATGGGA
>NW_020955101.1:1031-1468 GCF_900497805.2 Vombatus ursinus | reverse complement strand
TGGAAGCCTGAACGACTGACTATGAGTGAATTGCCTGGCAGGCCTCCAGTGTGTGGAGCCAACAGTGGGACACAACCCCAGAGGCTTCCTTCCTCCATGGAGGCGCCATGTTGAAACGGAAGCAGACACAAGAGGACGACATCGGAGCATAAGAAAACCAAAGGCAGAAACAAAAGGCAAAGGAGGGAGGCAGATGGTCAGGGGAATCCCTTTCCTGAAAGCTCAGCCCCAGCTACAGCAGGGAAGGAGAGGTGAAAAACGCTTCCCAGGCCTCCTGTGGTTGGATAAAAAGGGAGGGGAGCGGCAGCACCAGCTGTCCCTTCTGGTCGAGGAAGGATCCTGAGAAAGAAACCCAATGGGAAGAGGGGGAAACACAGCACAGACCTGGAAGGCTTGGGTCCTGCTCGACCCTCCCCCCTTCTCAGGTTCGTCCTCCT
>NW_020955101.1:852-930 GCF_900497805.2 Vombatus ursinus | reverse complement strand
GACACACAGCAGCCCAGACAAAAAAGCTTAGCCAAGGATACCAGATCCTGCAGGTGAGCTGGGAACAGAGAGAGGCCA
>NW_020955101.1:638-713 GCF_900497805.2 Vombatus ursinus | reverse complement strand
GACAAAGAGACAGTGACCCAGAGAGACACTCAGGCAGAGACATGAATGGGGAGGGAGGGAGGGAGAGACAGAGAG
>NW_020955101.1:0-451 GCF_900497805.2 Vombatus ursinus | reverse complement strand
GACCCAGAGAGACACTCAGGCAGAGACATGAATGGGGAGGGAGGGAGAGACAGAGACCCAGAGAGACACACAGGCAGAGAGGTGAATGGGGAGGGAGGGAGAGACAGAGAGAGACAAAGAGACAGTGACCCAGAGAGACACTCAGGCAGAGACATGAATGGGGAGGGAGGGAGAGGCAGAGAGAGACAAAGACAGAGACCCAGAGAGATACACAGGCAGAGACATGAATGGGGAGGGAGGGAGAGGCAGAGAGAGACAAAGACAGAGACCCAGAGAGATACACAGGCAGAGACATGAATGGGGAGGGAGGGAGAGGCAGAGAGAGACAAAGACAGAGACCCAGAGAGATACACAGGCAGAGACATGAATGGGGAGGGAGAGACAGAGAGAGACAAAGACAGAGACCCAGAGAGACACTCAGGCAGAGACATGAATGGGGAGGGAGGGAGAG
>NW_020955100.1:3139-3515 GCF_900497805.2 Vombatus ursinus | reverse complement strand
TTTAATGCTTTATTGCTGCTCTTTTCTTTCTTCCTTTTCCCCAATCTCTACCCACTAACTTCCCCTCTTCTCTTCTCCCCCCTCTCTGTCCCACCTGGTAGAAGTCTTCTCTTGTGTCAGGTAAGCACAGTCAAGTCAAACCATTCACCATGTCAATCATGCTTAAACATGGATGGCCATCACATGCCCAGAAGTGGGCAGCACATCTCAACACTCATCTTCTGAAATCATGGTTGCTCAATGCATCAGTCACTTCTGTAGTCTTTCAAAGTTGTTTTCCTTTACATTATTATGGTCATCATGGAAATAGTTCTCCTCTCTTGCATTTTTTCTCTGGTGAACCTGTTCCTCTTCTTCCCACATTGCAATTACTTTG
>NW_020955100.1:2047-3102 GCF_900497805.2 Vombatus ursinus | reverse complement strand
AAGAATCTAGTATGGTTGATAGATAATGAGAAGTTTTCTTCCTCTCCCTTTCTTTTCAGTTGAAGCCTTTTTTGATTGGGTTTTCAAGACTCCAGGCAAATACATTCATACAAGTGCTTGTTTGTATTTTAAAATAATCCAAAGACTAAGCTCCTTTGTTCACATACCATCTTTTTAGCCAATTTTTTATTTTCTCTCTTCCTTTCTCATATGAATCTTTTGGGTTCCATGGGTTGCAATGATAAAAAATACCAGTGCTACCAAGATCTTCTATTTCAAGTCAACTGGCCTTTATGAAACACCTACTTTGTCCCAGGTATTGTGCTTGGCATTGGGGTTACCTAGCAGGGCAAAAGATAATCCCTGTTCTCAGGGAGTTCCCAGTCTAATGGAGAGTACAGCACATGAACAACTCTGTTTGAGCAAGATATATACAGGAGAAAATGGAGATTGCCATGAAGGGAAGGCACTAATAGTAAGGAGACCAGTAAAATTTCCTTGTAGAAGGTGGGATTTTAATTGGGACTTGAAGGAAGCCTGGGTAATCAGGAGGAGGAGATGAGGAAGGAGAGAGATCCAGGCTTGGGGGAGAGACAGAGAAAATTCTCTTAGCAGAAAGATGGTGTGTCTTGTTTGTGGAACAATAAGGAGGTCAGTGCCAGCTTCAGAGTCTGTGTCAATGCTTTCTGGGTTCATGTCAGCAGTATGGTTTATGCCTGTATGAATTATCAGAAGTGTGTAGCGGTCACCCAGTTATATATATGGGCTCAGAAGGTTCAACTATGAGCAGATTTATTTACTCATATCAGAGACCCTGGGAAATAATCAGCAATGAATAGCCTGGTTTGTTAAGAGACCAATATAACCTCAGTCACTCTCCTTCATCACAACATTCTTATGGGGCTTCTCCATACTTGCTTCCTATGGAGGCATTCCAATTGTCTTCTGACTGAATGATATCTGATGTCCCACCTCCTGCCCTGTGGTTCTAATGATCTAATGATCTCCCACCAGATGACAGCCTATGCCTTCTTGTGCTGATAAACTGGCTGCCA
>NW_020955100.1:0-2012 GCF_900497805.2 Vombatus ursinus | reverse complement strand
GTGTGTGTGTGTGTGTGTGTGTGTGTGTGTGTGTGTGAATATTCATGGTTATTATTAAACCGAATTCAATACAGTGCACAAACTTTGCTCCTGCAGAAGTTGTAACTAAGGCTTCTATTCTCTAACTCAGAGTTTGCTAGCTCAGAGATGGCCTGCTGGGGTTGCCCAGGAAGTCAATATATCAGTTTCCTAGGTGTGGGAACTCCCTTCACCAACTCGGATAGCAAACACTTTTTTAGCATAATGAAAGGGTTTCAACTTAGGGTATTAGAAACTTGGTAAGAAGGTATGGACAATATTATATTATCCTATTGAAATATTCTCCAAATAATACGATTCAGTGGCACAGTGGATTGGGTGCCATACTTGGACTCAGGAAACTTCATGTTCAAAGCTGGACTTAGATACTAGTTGTGTGACCCTAGGCAAGTCACTTAACTTGTTTGCTTCAATTTTCTCATTTGTGAAATGGAGATAATAGTAGCACCCACCTGGCATGAAATATCCCTGCTGAAGACGTGCTGGATTTTTTTTTTTATAATAGCTTTCTTTTCTAGCTAATCACTAATCCTTCCTAAGAATATGCTCTACAATTCTACCAGGAATCAAAGTCAGGTTCACTTGTCTGTAGTTTTTGGGCTCTATTTTCTTTCTTTGAAAATCAGGACCATATTTGCCCTTCTCCATTTCAGGAGAACTTCTTCCATTCCCCCAAGCTCATTCTGAACTTTAGCATTCCACATAATATTCTTACAGATGGTGTCACATTTTTGTGTTTGTCCTCCACATATGCCCTTGCTTTCACTTTCCATCCATGCTTCTAACAAACTATTTGTTGGTGAGGTCTCTGCACACCTGCATGGTTCTCTCAATGATAGATGATGGAGGAAGGAACAAGGGAACATTCTGTTGAGGATGTGATTCTCATCCATTGCTGAGAGTGGCCTCTAACAATTTCCCCTTTTATTCCTTATTGAAATCGTATCACTTTGTGTTTTAATTTAATTCTTAAGATCTTCCATTCCTCCTGGACTAACTTTTCCTGTAGATTTTTCTTCCCTGGGCTGTCTTCTTCGAAAGCCTTTGAAATCTGTCCTTCCTAAATACAGAGGGTGGGGTCAGATTGTACCCAGTTTTGTTCTCCTTCTTTATCATGATCTCTGGGAGGGACTTGTCACCTCTAAGATAGAAAAACCAAAGGCATATGGGCATTATCTCAATCATTTTATATGGCCTCTGAATAGCACAGTATGTGATTGATCATCACTGAAGTCTTTGGCCATTTATCCATTCAACTTACAGTTGATGTAGATGCTGAGTTGCTACTGTGTACCCATCTTTAAGTGAACTCCTGTGGAAGATGTAAGAGGAGAAGAAGAAGAAGAAGAAAAAGAAGAAGAAGAAGAAGAAGAAGGTCATTCCTTGCCCTCAAGGAGCTTATACTCTCATTGAGTTAAAAGATCCATAGGCATGACATGGTTAAAAACAATGATAAATATTAAACTTCATGATATTGATCATAAGTGCTTGGAAAGTGTGTTGTTTTAAATACCTTGATATACAAACGACCCATCTGAGTCACTGAAGGAAACCATAGTCATCCTCAAGACAGTAGGAGCAGAGAAACTGTTTTCAAGAGACCTAACTGTCACTGACCTTGTCACACAGAGCCAGAATTACCCAAATCCTTTTGGCATTGTCTGTACTCAAGAATTTGGCCCCAATAAATGAGATTTCCTCAGGATTACACAGGGAAGAAGGAGACATAAACATAGCCCCAAGAGGAAGTCTGCTTAGGGATAGCAGAGAGCCATAATTGCCAGGAAGATGTCTCATCTCCTTTTCTTTCTCTCTGAGGATAACCCCTCCAAAAGCTGCAGTATAAGAAGTCAGCCTAGAACACCAGCTCCAGAGAGAGCAGGAGCAGTCGTGGCAAAGTCTGGCAGAAGATTGTAAGATTCAGGGATGGTGGGCTAGGGGACTTTCAAGGGGTGGAAGCATGGACATCTATA
>NW_020955099.1:3435-3526 GCF_900497805.2 Vombatus ursinus | reverse complement strand
GTGTTCCTAATCTCTAGGCTGCATGGATGAAAAGCTTGCAACATAGGGGAAAAACTGAAAACCATGGGGGAACAGCATGAGGATCATGTGA
>NW_020955099.1:822-3234 GCF_900497805.2 Vombatus ursinus | reverse complement strand
TAGCCTAGGTATTATTATCACCCCCATTTTACAGATATGAAAATTGAGGTTTAGAGAGTTTTAAGTGGCTCGCCTAAGGCCACACAATGAGTATGGCAAACTTTCAGTCTAGGTCTTGTGATTCCAATTCCAGGTGTCTCTCCACTGTGCCAATTCACTAGTGGGAGGGCAGCTGGTGTTGGAGAGAATAAAACCTCAAATATGAAAGAATTTTAGAAAGAAATGAATGAAGTCCCTTGGTAGAGGAGGCTGAGCCAGAAAGGAGGGTGTAGCTCCCGCTTGTCCAGGCTCTGGAAGGTTTATATTATATAGGATTTAGACCAGGGTACCCACACTTGAGCAGCGGGGCAGACACGCTGCCTCCCTTGGTGCCCCACTCTCCTTCCCCCCTCCCCTGTCCAGATCTTTGTCTCTTCTTGTCGGAAAAAGGAGGCTGAGCTCCGCCCCTTCCTTAGACCTCCCCCCCCTCCCCACTTTCTTTCTCTGCTCTGGGGATTGTGAGGAATCCAAGCCCCATTCAAGGGCTAGTGGTTTGCAGATCCTGCTGCAGCCACTGTGCTCTTCCCTTTTGTGGAGCCCAGGACACACCCTCCCTCCACCTCCCCCGTCCCTTCTTGTCCTCCCCCTCCCAGTTTCAATAAAGGGGCCGACCCTCAAGAACTCCAAGCTGAGCTCAGCTGCTGCCCCCCACCCCCAGCCCCCGCAGCCTGCCCTCAGGAACCTGGGACCCTGGTCAGCCCCAGGGCCACTTCCAGATGGAAGATGCACCTGCGGCCCCCTTCCTTAGCCTGTTTGGGTGATGGGGACAGAGAGAAATGACTGGGGGGGGCTCCCCACTGCTCTGGCCCTGATGTCAGAGACCCCCTCTCTCCCTTCTCCCTTCCCCCTCTGCTCTGGGAGGAGACTAGCCCCCGCCCTACAGTGACGTCACTGTGCCCACCCTCTCTCACCCTCTATTACTTGGAAGTCTTTGTCTCAGGAGGAGAATGTGAGTGGGGTGAGCAGCTGGAGTCCCGAGTGCCCCCACCCACTTTCCTTCCCTTCCACACCCCTCCCCTCCGTTACCCCCATCTTCCAGACTGACCGATGCGGAGGGTCCTGCTAGTGCCTAAGTGTCTGTGAGTGAGGTGAGTGCCCCCTCCCCGGCTCCTGCCTCAGTCCCCCCTTTCTTCGCCTTCTCTTCTCTTCCCTCCCCCACAAACTTTTCATGAAGCCGAGGCCCCCCCCCAATTTGCTTCGCTTAATGATCAGGAACTTGTTTGTAAGGGTGGGTGGAAGATCCTGGGAGTATGAATACCTTTGTTAATTCCTGTGTTGTGTCGGTAGGTAGGATCATCTGCATGTGTGTAGGTGTGATCATCTGCATGTGTGTAGGTGTGTAGGTATGGGTGCGTGTATAGTCACGTGTACCTGCTCCTGCAGGGCTGTTCCTGCCTGGGGCTTCCTGCCTGCCCAGGCCTTTCTCTGGAGGTCTGGGGCTTGTGGAGGGGGGGTGAGATGAAGTGGGGTGGAGGCCAGCAGGGAGAAGCCTTTGGAGACACTCCCTCCCTCCCCTCCTCAGGTGGAAGTTTCCATTCTTTCTTCTTCCCTTCTTCCCTTCTTCCTGTCCTTGGCTTGGCCTTGAGTCTAGGGAGAGAGGACACAGTCTAGGAACTCTTCCCCTCCCCTTCTCCTTGTCACCTCTTTTGTTTGGTGTCCTTTGATTTAATGGTATATTGATTTTTTGTTCTAGTTTCCAGNCCCTTCTTCCCTTCTTCCTGTCCTTGGCTTGGCCTTGAGTCTAGGGAGAGAGGACACAGTCCAGGAACTCTTCCCCTCCCCTTCTCCTTGTCACCTCTTTTGTTTGGTGTCCTTTGCTTTAATGGTATATTGATTTTTTGTTCTAGTTTCCAGCAGGGCCTGGTGAATGGGGTGTTTCCATGTACCTTGTTGTGGAACAGAAAGAGGGGACTGTCTCTGAACCTGCAGATCTCTATGATTTACAGCCTGAAAGCAAAGAGTTGTTTTAATGTGCACTTCTCTCATTATAAGGGATTTGGAGCATTTTGGCTCGGTAGAGGACACTGAGCCAGAAAGGAGGGTGTGGCTCCCTCTTGTCCTGGCTCTGGAAGGTTTGTACTTTATAGGATTTAGACCAGGGTACCCACACATGAGCAGTGGGGACAGACACGTTGCTTCCCCTGGTGCCCCACTCCCTCCCCCCATCCCCTGCCCAGATCTTTGTCTCTTCTTGGCGGGAGAAAGGAGGCTGAGCTCCGCCCCTTCACCAGGCCCTCTCCCACACTTTCTTTCTCTGCTCTGGGGATTGTGAGGAATCCAAATCGCATTCACTACTGGTTTGCAGATACTGTGCTCCTCCCTTTTGTGGAACCCAGGACCCCTCCCTCCACCTCCCCGGTCCCCTCTTTGTCC
>NW_020955099.1:633-723 GCF_900497805.2 Vombatus ursinus | reverse complement strand
TCCTCCTCCTCCTCCCAGTTTGAATAAAGGGGCCGACAACCCCAAGCTGAGCTCAGCTGCTGGCCCCCACCCCCAGCCCCAGCAGCCTGC
>NW_020955099.1:0-515 GCF_900497805.2 Vombatus ursinus | reverse complement strand
CCTCAGGAACCTGGGACCCTGGTCAGCCCCGCGGCCACTTCCAGATGGAAGATGCACCTGCAGCCCGCTCCGGTAGGCAGTTTGGGTGATGGGGACAGAGAGAAATGACTGGGGGGGGGCTCCCCACTGCTCTGGCCCTGATGTCAGAGACCTCTCTCCCTCCGCCCTTCCCCCTCTGCACTGGGAGGAGACTAGCCCCGCCCTACAGTGACGTCACTGTGCCCACCCTCTCTCACCCTCTATTACTTGGAAGTCTTTGTCTCAGGAGGAGAACTTGAGTGGGGTGAGCAGCTGGAGGTCCGAGTGGCCCCCACCCACTTTCCTTCCCCTCCACACCCCTCCCCTCCGTTACCCCCATCTTCCAGACTTACGGGTCTGGAGGGTCCTGCTAGTGCCTAAGTGTCTGTGAGTGAGGTGAGTGCCCCCTCCCTGCTCCTGCCTCAGCCCCTCCTCTTTCTTCTCCTTCTCTTCTCTTCCCTCCCCCACAAACTTTTCATGAAGCCGAGCCTCCCCCC
>NW_020955098.1:2842-3955 GCF_900497805.2 Vombatus ursinus | reverse complement strand
TTACTCCCAGTATGTCCCAGGTAAATTGGCTGTTAATCTCCTTTCTCTGTCTTTGCTCAGGATATACTCTCATATTGGAATGCACTTTGTTCTCATCTCCATCTTTCAGAATTCCTAGCTTCCTTCAAAACTCACTTGAAGTCCCATCTCCTGCATCATACATTTCCTTGTCTTCTGAAACTGCTAGTGGCTTCATCCTGCCACACCAAATTAACTTCTGTTTATTTTGTACATGCATACATTCTTGTCTCTTTATAGAAACGTAACCTCCTTAATGGCAGGGATTGTGTCATTCCCTTTGTATCCTCAGCATCTGCCATAGTGTCTGGCATGTAGTAAGTGCCTAATTTTTTTTGCTATTCCAGGTAAAGATAGCTATGCGAAAGGTGCAGAGGACCCAAATCTTCCACATTTACTCCAGCAACGATTTAATAAGAGCACCAGATCAAGCAATAATCCCCATTCCAAAGTGACCCTTCAGTAAGCTGATTCATCCCGTCCAAGGTTAGACAAGAAGATGACCAGAAGCTTAGAGTCCTAGAAGAGAAAATAGTCCAAAAGTTCCCAGCTCAGGGAGGTCCCAGAATCTCCCTGCCTGGAAAAACTCCAGCAGTAGAATAAATCAGTAGTGTGAAAAGAGTTGTCCCAGAGTGCCCAAAAGAGGCAGGACCCTGATCTTGGGAGCCTCAGAGGGGAGAGAAGACCACCTAATGTTCTGATTAGGGACAGCCACCCACATAGCTGTGACCTCATAGTGGGAATGAAAGAAGAAATGGCTTAAGGAGGTTATTTAAAAAAATGAATCATAAAAAAATGGAAGGAAAAGGAAATATATTAGAGGAAAAATAAGGAGACAGGAGAGGGAAATTACAATCTCGAATGTATGATGGGTGATGTAGGATGAAGAGTCTATAAATATGGAGGACGTGTGACTGGAATCTCTCTTTCATCTGAACTGGAGAGAAGGTTTAATGCAATTTCAAACACATGCACCCGCAAGGGTTTTTTTTATTTTTGTTTTTTGGCACAAATACATTAACTTCAGCAGGGATATATCAGGATAGTAGGAGTAGTTTGGAGGCAGGGTAGGTATGGTACAAGCAAAACAAAACC
>NW_020955098.1:0-2787 GCF_900497805.2 Vombatus ursinus | reverse complement strand
CACCTTCTTTGTAAAGAGAGGGTGGGGAGCCAAGAAAAGGAAAAAAAAAACTAAGAGGACAGGATGGAGGGAAATACACAACTAATGATTATAACCATAAATATGAATGGGATGAAGTCACCTACAAAATGGAAGAAGGTAAGAATATAGGTTAGAAAGTAGAGCCCAACAAGTTGTTTACAAGAAACACATAGACTCATACAGAATTATACTAAGGATCTGGGTGAAAATTTAATTGTGCTTCAGGTGAACTTAATTTATTTTTTTAGATGAATTTTAAAAGGCAAGGATATTAATCACAATTTCAGAGAAAGCAATAGTAAAAATAGACAGGAATAAAAGAGATAAACAGGGAAATTTTATTCTACTTCAATTCACCATGAAAAAATGAATCAATATCACTACTTAATATATAAGGAGGCACCTAGAGGTAGCTGTGTGGTGCCTCTGGATAGAGTGTTGGACCTGGAGCCAAGAAGAGTAGTGTCCAAATTTGGCCTTAGACACCCACTAGCTATGTGACCCTGGGTAAGTTTCTTAATGTCTTTTTGTCTCTGTTTCCTCATTTATAAAATAGGTATAATAATATCACATACCTTTCAGAGTTGTTATGAGATAATGTCTGTAAAGTACTTAGTACGGTTCTTGACTTGTAATTGGTGCTTAATAAAAGTTCATTTCCTTCCTTCCTGTCTATCTAAGTGCACTGAATAGTATAGCATCTGAATACTTCCAGACAGGTAGATCTTAGGTGGCTAGGAGGTGCAGTGGGTAGAGTGTTGGAGTTGGAGTCAGGAAGAGCTGAGTTCAAATCCAGCCTTAGGCATTTGTTTGCTATGTGACCTTAGGCTAGTCACTTAATCTCTGTGTGCCTTAATTTCTTTATTTTAAAAGTAGGAATAATAATAGTACAGACCTACCTCAGAGATATTTGGGGTTCACTTCTAGATCACTGCAATAAAGCAAATACTGCAATAAAGTGATTCACATAAATTTTTGTTTTGGTTTCCCAGTGCATATAAAAGTTATATTTACACTATACTGTAGCCTATTAAGTGTGCAAAAGTATTATGTCTAAAAAAGCAAGATACATACCTTAATTAAATAATACTTTATTGCTAAAAAATAGTAACCTTCATCTGTGACTTCAGAGAGTTCTAATGTAAAGTTATTGCTGGTAGGTGTATTGCCTAGATGTTGATGGCTGCTGGCTGATTAGTTCATGGTTGCTGAATGTTGGTTGACTGGGGCAATTTCTTAAAATAAGAGGACAATGACATTTGCTACATCAGTTGACTCTTCCTTTCACTTGAGCACTTTGAGATCTTTGTAGGGTTAATAATTAGTCTAATTTCAATATTATTGTTTCTCAGGCAATAGGGAGGTCAGAGGAGAAGGAGGGGTTGGGGAATAGCTGGTCTGTGGAGCAGTCAGGACAAAGAACATTTATCAATTCAGTTCAGTGTCTCACCTGTATGTGGTTTATGGTACCCCAAAACAATTACAATATTAACATCAAAGATCACTTATCATGGATCACCATCACAGATCTAATGACAATGAAATAGTTTAACATATTATGAAAATTACAAAGACGTGACAGACACACGATGTGAGCCTATGGTGTTGGAGAAATGACACCAATAGACTTGTAACACAGGGTTGCCACAAACCTTCAATTTATGAAAAATACAATGTTTGCAAAGTGCAATAAAATGAAGTAACCTGTACATATCTCCTTTAGTGGGAACCTTTGATAAAGTAAGATAAAACTTGTAAAGTGCCCTACTAACTTTAAAGGGCTATGTAAATACTAGTTATTATTAATTATTATTTCAAGTAGAAACATATGGTAAAACTATAATAGTGGGAAGTCTCACTGTACCCCTTTATACCTAAACAAATCTAACCAAATGATAAATAAGAACAAAATTAAAGACCTGAATAGAACTTCAGAAAAGTTCTCTCTTTCAATTTCTGAATTTGAACAGAAAAATTTCTCCTTCTGGGCAGTTGGTTCTGTAGCAGCTATAGTGCTGGACCTGGAATCAGGAAGGCTGAAGTTCAAATCCTAAAGCAGCCTTGAATTGGCAGTGTGGCTCTGACCAAATCACTTACTTTGTCAGCATCACTTCCTTGATCTGTACAATTGGGATAAAAAAAATAGCAGTTTTATTGTACATTAATTATGCAGATTAAGTGAAGTAATACATGTAAATTGCTTTTTAAGCCTCAAAGCACTCTAAAGATGCTATTGAATGTTTTTCAGCTGTGCATAATACCTTTAGAAAAGTTGACCCAGTGTTAGGGCACTAAAAATCTCATCAACAGATTCAGAAAAGCAGAAATATTAAATGTACATTCTACTGAAGATGATGCAATAAAAGTATATTCAATGAAAGGAATTTGGATAAAGGATTAAAAATCAATTCAAGACTAAATAAATTGCAAAGAATTCATAGGTGGAAGGACAAATCACAGAACAATAGATAATTTCATCAAAGAAAATGGCAACAATGAGACAACAATATTTTTGTGATGCAGGCAAAGCAACCTTAGTGGCAAATATTAATTTCTAAGCTCTTTCTTAATCCATAGATTGATAGAATGGAATAATGACTTGGGCATGCTTCTACATTAATTAGAAATGCAATGAATCAAAATGTTCCAAGTAAACACTAAACTAGAAATCCTGAAAAATCAAAGAAGATACTAAGAAATGAAAACAACAACAAAACAGCTCATCAAATTGAGAAGTAAAACCAGGAGCTGCCATCATGAAGAAAA
>NW_020955097.1:0-3624 GCF_900497805.2 Vombatus ursinus | reverse complement strand
GCCTCTGTTTTCCTCATTTATAAAATAGGTGTAATAATATCACATACTTTCCAGAGTTATTATGAGAGTTGAATGAGTAATACCAGTAAAGTGTTTAGTACAGTTCTTGACTTGTAATTGGTGCTTAATAAATGCTCATTTCCTTCCTTCCTATCTATCTACCTGCGCTGAATAATGTAGCATCTGAATACTTCCAGACAGGTAGATCTTAGGTAGCTAGGAGGTGCAGTGGGTAGAGTGTTGGAGTTGGAGTAAGGAAGAGCTGAGTTCAAATTCAGCCTTAGGCATTTATTTGCTATGTACCTTAGGCTAGTCACATAACCTCTGTCTGCTTTAATTTCTTTATTTTTAAAAGTAGGAACGATAATAGTAGAAACCTACCTCAGAGATATTTGGGGTTCACTCCTAGATCACTGCAATAAAGGCAATATTGCAATAAAGTGAGTCATATAAATTTTTTTGTTTTCCCAGTGCATATAAAAGTTATATTTACACTATACTGTAGTCTATCAAGTGTGCAATAGTGTTCTGTCTAAAAAAAAACATGCATACCTTAATTAAATAATACTTTATTGCTAAAAAATCATAACCTTCATCTGTGACTTTGGAGAGTCATAATCATTTTGCTGGTAGGTGTATTGCCTAGATGTTGATGGCTGCTGACTGGTTAGTTCATGGTTGCCGAATGTTGGGTGGCTGTGGCAATTTCTTAAAATAAGAGAACAATGACATTTGCTACATCAGTTGACCCTTCCTTTCACTTGAGCACTTTGAGATATTTGTAGGGTTAGTAATTATTCTAATTTCAATATTATTGTTTCTCAGGTAATAGTGATGTCAGAGAACAAGAAGAGGATGGGGAATAGCTGGTCTGTGGAGCAGTCAGGACAAAGAACATTTATCAATTCAGTTCAGTGTCTTACATGTACGTGGTTTATGGTACCCCAAAACAATTACAATATTAACATCAATGATCACTTGTCATGGATTACCATCACAGATGTAATGACAATGAAATAGTTTAAAATATTATGAAAATTACAAAAAGATGACAGAGACGTGATGTGAGCCTATGGTGTTGGAAAAATGGCACCAATAGACTTGTAATACAGGGTTGCCACAAGCCTTCAATTTATGAAAAATGCAATATTTGCAAAGTACAATAAAATGAAGTATACCTGTCCATATCTCCTTTAGTGGCAACCTTTGATAAAATAAGATAAAACTTGGAAAATGCCCTACTAACTTTAAAGGGCTATGTAAATACTAGTTATTATGAATTATTATTTCAAGTAGAAACATATGGTAAAACTATAATAGTGGCAAGTCTTACTGTACCCCTTTTTATCTAGACAAATCTAACCAAAAGATAAATAAGAACAAAGTTAAAGACTTGAATAGAATTTTAGAAAAGTTTTCTCTTTCGATTTCCGAATTTGAAAAGAAAAGTTTCTCCTTCTGGGCAGTTGGTGCCATAGCAGCTAGAGTGTTGGACCTGGAATCAGGAAGGCTGAAGTTCAAATCCTATATCAGCCATGAATTGGCAGTGTGGGTCTGACCAAATCACTTAATTTCACAGCATCAGTTCCCTGATCTGTACAATTGGGATAACAAAAATAGCAGTTATATTATACAGTGACTATGCAGATTAAATGAAATAATACATGTAGATTGCTTTTCAAGCCTCAAAGCACTCTATAGATGCTATTGAATGTTTTTTAGCTGTGCATAATACCTTTAGAAAAGTTGACCAAGTATTAGGGCACTAAAAATCTCATCAACAGATTCAGAAAAGCAGAAATAATGACTTGGGTATGCTTCTAAATTAATTAGAAAAGCAGTAAATCAAATGTTCCAAGTAAACACTAAACTCAAAATCCTGAAAACTCATAGAAAATACTAAGAAATTTGAAATGAAAACAACAACAGTAACAGCTCATCAAATTGAGAAGTAAAACAAGGAGCTGGCATTATGAACAAAACAAACCAAACAGCTGAGGGATTTGATTAAATGAACAAGAGGAAAATCTAATTGCCAGCATCAAAACTGGAAAAAGAGAACTCAGAAGAAATGAAGAAAGAAATAAAAGAAACTATAAAAACCTATTTTGGCCAATTGTGTGCCAACAAATCTGTTAACATCGATGAAATTGATGGACTGGTAAAATAAAAATGGTTCAGATTAAGTGGACAAGGAAGAGAGAATTTAAATCATCCAATTTCAGAAAATACCTAAATTAGCCATAAGTGAACTGTCAAACCAAAAAGACAAAGGAGAAGATGGATTTATAAGTGGGTTTGTCAAGCATTCAAAGAACAATTCATTCTAATATTACTTAAACTGTTTACAAAAATAGGAGAATGAATCCTAGCAGACTCTTTCTATGATACCAATATTGGTTTGATATCTAAGCCAGAAACTTACAAAAGAAAAAGAAAACAATGGGCCATTATCCTTAATGATTATCAAACCAAAAATATTAAGTAAAGTATTAACAGCAACAGATTAAAAACATTATACACTATGTCCAGGTTGCATTTATATTGTGAATACTGTGTTCAATATTGGTAAAATTGTAAATATAACAGATGGTGTTAATAACAAAAATAATAAAAATGACACAATTTTATTATGAGAGCTGAAAAAGTTTTTTTTTTAAAACAAAATCAGCATTGATTTGTATAAAAAATTCATGAACACTTTTTATGTCAATAATACTTGCACTCCCAGGTTGTAATAAGAAAGGTTCTTTGTTAACCTTAAGGAGACATCTGTATTTGTTTCTACATATGTATATATCCCCACATGTAACATATGTAATATATATTGTGGGTATGCTGTGGGGAGGGGGTTGATTAGGATCCCCCAGATTTTGGAGTGGTTACATTTATAGTTTGAGTGGCTCTCACCCAGAATGATGCATTCACTGACTATAAAGGATATAAAACTGGGAGTGACCTATTGGTTCATCCCCTTCAGGTGGGTTCAGAGACCCTTTGTTGGGTCTCTGCAAAGGAAGCCTGAAGAAGGATTCATATTTCTTTCGTCCTTTAGTTAGGAGGTGGGAAGAAATGCTTCAGTGAACTTAAGGGAAGGCTGTGTCCCTGGTCATAAAAGTATAACCCAACCCATGGAAGGGAGTTATCTTTGCTGATCCAGATAAGAACCAGATGGAAGAACCTAGCTCATGAGAGAGCATCAAAGCTCTCTATAGTTCCTGCATTGCCCAGTTAGAGTTATTGTTTTTGTCTTAGCACCTTAGATTTTACTTCCCTGCCAATTTGCTGGCAGTGGTGCTAGCTGCAGCTGGCAACTGCTGTGGCAGGAAAGTCCCAGCATTGGTGCTGCTGGGGGCATTCTCATCTTTCCTTTTGCCTGGTATTCTGCTGTTTTTACTCTCAGGTTCCAGATTATGGTGGAGTAGTGGCTATGATTATCTCTAGGTTCCCAGCACAGTTGCTAAACTACCATGCTGTCTGCCAGGCTTCTTGCCAGCTTGCTCTGCATGAATTTTTTTAAGTCAGCATCACATTCTTTTTTTTTTTCCTTTTCTAGGCAATGAGGTTAAGTGAGTTGCCCAGGGTCACACAGCTAGTACGTGTTATGTGTCTGAGGTTGGATTT
>NW_020955096.1:2390-4846 GCF_900497805.2 Vombatus ursinus | reverse complement strand
TGGTAACTCAGAGAAACCCAAAAGGAAAAATCCAGGAATACTGGTTCTATTTTCTCTGTTCATATCTACTGGAGATAAAATGTAGTTTAATAAACAATTCAAAGGAATGTTTCACATCAATTCAAAGACTGGTTTTTATGAACATAGATGGGTAATATGTTTATTTAGCTGAGATTCAGATATAGACATTAATTTTTCACTGCTATAGTTAAAAGAAATAATGTCTTCATTAAGACAGTGAAACACATTAACATTAATCAGTAAGGTCATCTTCTGAAGTAAATATTAAATGAAAAAATAGTCATAATTACTACAATATTTATCATTGCATAGAAGTAATCATAGGTTTTCACAAAATCACAGATTCTTAGAGTTGGAAGTGACATCAAGTACCATTTAATCCAATCTATGCTTCAGTAAAAATTACTTTTATACTGTTCCTGGATGAGAGGTCATCTGTTGTCTTCTGTGGTTAGCCCATGCTATTTTGTACAGCACTAATTCTTACTTATTTTTTTTCTTACATTGAGCCTGAATTTTCCCCTTTGTAACTTCTATTTAATATTCCTTTTTTTCTCTTCTGGGTCAAACAGAACAAGTCCAATTTGTTTTCTTTTAAAAATTTTCTAAATTTCTTTTTGCATTTAAAAATGTTTTATTGGTACCCCTTGTTTTCCCATTGTAGTCTTTTCTGGACCTAATGATTCCTTTTCTATGTGAAAGCCCTTCATATAATTTCCTCTTGAAATTGTCTCTTCTTCTGGCTAAATATCTTTATTTCCTTTAGTCAGTCTTTATAAGATATGAAATTAAGGCCCTTCACCTTCCCGATTGTCCTCCCTTGTACACTACAAATAGAAAACAAGTTGTGAGAAATCCTACCAACCTGGAAAAACTTTAAGTACAGGGTTGGTAAAGGCCTGAATATCTGTTGTCCAAGGATCAGCTTGCTGAAATTGGAGAGGCAGCTAGGTGACAAAGTTTGAATCCTGTCTCTTGACACTTGCTAGCTGTGTATGTAAGTGACTTAAATTCTCTCAGCAGAATATTAGCACTTATGTGAATATCAAATGAGATAATATCTGATGTGCTTTGTGGACTTTGAAGCCATATATAAATACTAGTTATTATTATCACCAAGTTGCCTGTAGGTTGATGGATTTTTCAATGACAGGAACTTTAGACTTAAGTACTAGTTATGAAGGAGTTATGATTTATATTGGGAGATGGTGTTCCCACACTTACAGATCACGGAAGTGTTAAATCTAAAGTAATAAACCTAGAGTAAATACTTAGGGTATAGTTTGATACCTTTCCACCTAATCTTTAACTGTTATTCATCATTATTTAATCTTGCCCTGGCCTCCACTCCAGACTTGCATTCAAATGATCCTTCCTAACTCACCTGGATTTAAGACTTCAAGCTTGCTAGGAATCAAAAACCTTTTCCAGTGTATGTTCTCCACTTTCTAATTGCTCAGCATAAAGTAGTCCTTGAAGTTTCTTAGGGATATTATTTCTATGACTACCTTCTTTCACAGTCAACTTTTGCAAAATTTCTCCCCACAGGACTGAGCTACAGAATGATTTTCCCCCTCCCTATTCTTAAAGCACTATTGAGATCAAAGTAAAGCCATTACCTCAGAGGTATAGAATTATAAAGTTGGAAGGGACCTTAGAGGTCAAAGGTTTTGTTCACTCATGTGGAATAGATAATGGGTGCTGCAGGAATTCAGATTAGGGAGAAATTAATATGGGCTGAGGTGCTCAGGGAGGGCTTCATGGAGGAGGTGTGTCTTGAGCTTGGAGTTACGTTCTCTTCCATGAAAGTTTTCCTAAACTTCCAAGGTGAAACTATCTCTCCTTGCTCAAGATTATCTTCATACATTGCCTGAACTCTTCTTTTTCCTTCATCTCACTCTTCCCTGAACTCACCTCATTTTCTCTTTTATTATAGCTATTTGTGCACATACTATATCACCACAATTAAGCTGTTATCTCCTTCAGAATAGGTAATGTGCTATTTGTCATCTTTTTATAACAGGCATTGATCAGAAACAGTATACAATTTATATGTGCATATATTTATATACACACACATATATATGAGAGATAAAGAGAATAAGTGAATAGGATATGAATAGGATTTAGATATGAAGAAGGAAAAGGAGACATCAATCCAGGTAGTACAATACCGAGATTTCAAAATTTAGAACTGGAAGGGATTGTAGAGCTAGTACAAACATCCACATTTTACAGATGAGGAAATTGGAATCTTAGAGAGGTTAAGTGACTTCTTATGCTGGGATTTAAATGTAGGGCCACTATTCCAGACCCCATGTTCTTTCAGTTGTACCACACAGTGGTGTGAATGAGTTTGAAATACAGGGGGAAAGTGAGGAGATCCATCTGCTAAAAAGTCAGGTTCAGTGCTTAAATACTAAGTTTGGTGTTTG